>NC_069503.1:673323668-673923668 GCF_027579735.1 Bombina bombina | reverse complement strand
TAAAAATACAGTTGTTTAAGTTTACACAGGTTCTCTTGGACCAATAGTAAATCTCTCTTGGAGATTTCCTCCCTAATGGTTCCAATTTGGTGAGCTATCTGAGCATTGGGGTTCGTTTTGTTCGTCTGTTCAAGGGTACGGAGGTCTCCGTACAGCTTCGCTAAGGGCTGGTTGCCCTTTTTACGTAGTTGCGCCATTTTTTAATAAAGTACCCGCGTAGGTAAGCTTTAAGAGCCGCCCAAACCATACTTGTCAGTGGTTCCTGTGTCATTATGCGACAGAAACTCCTTCACACCCTCCTGGAGTGCTGGAAGCTCCAGGTCTGATAGCCATTGCTCTGGGAATCTCCATGGGGGCCTACAAGATAGGGATTGCAGCCTAGTAAAGTCTAGGTACACCATGTTGTGATCTGACCACATACACGGCCTAATGTTGGGATTGATGAATTGATCTAAAGACCAAGAGTCACAGAATATATAATCCAATCTGGAGTAAGAATTGTGGGCCTTTGAATGGTGTGTAAAATCTTTTTCTGAAGGTGCTAAGCACCTCCATGCATCATAGAGGTTATGTTGGTATATGAGTTTCCGGAAAGCGTTGGAGGTGGATGAAACATTTCTGTCAGAGTGTGTCATGATAGGGGATTGTTTGTCTTTAGTGGGGTCCCAAACCATGTTAATGTCTCCCCCTATTATTAGGCGTCCCCTTTTGATCTGAGCTACGTGTGTTAAAACCTTACGGAGAAAGGGTATTTGCTTGGTATTAGGTGAGTACAGTGAAACTAAGGTGCACAAGGTGTCATTAAGTAAACAGATACGTATCAAAAATCTACCTTCATTATCTCTTTCAATGTATTCCAATTTGAAGGACAGATCTTTGCTGACTAAGATTGCAACACCTCTATTCTTGCCTTCGGAGTTGGAGGCAGTCTCACAGACCGGGTAATGTCGGGAGATCTCAGAGATCCGGGGTTCCCCCCTCCAGTGGGTCTCTTGCAGAAACAGGATGTGTATTTTGTGTGCTAGCATGTAGCGCTGCAAGAGTTTCCTTTTAGTGGGGGAGTTTAAACCCTGCGTGTTTAGTGTGGCTATGCGTATAGGGGCCATTATCAAAGTGGTGAAAGGGCTGTCTAGGTTATGAGGGGTAAAGGGGTAGACCGATACCAAGATGTAGGGGTCTGGGGCTGGGCTTTCAATGCAGAAGCCGGGAGTACGTAATATATCTGCAAACAAGAGGTGCTATAGGAGTCTCTACGACTGGTCAAAAGTGGTAAATATACACTTTTGCAATGAGTGTTCCGTCTGGTCTATGCCAGAGGGGCACAACTAAATTGTTGGGGGAGGAGCTATGCAAATGCAGATTTAAAAAAAACAACACTTTTTTGACTGTGTTAAATAATAGCAGTCAGTTTCCTTCACACGTGTGCGTTTCAGTACCTGCCTGCCAGAGCACAGTGTCACCCCAGTGCAACTCATATCTGGTGTAACAGTAGTGTAGATTTAAAAAAAACAACACTTTTTTGACTGTGTTAAATAATAGCAGTCAGTTTCCTTCACACGTGTGCGTTTCAGTGCCTGCCTGCCTGCCAGGGCACAGTGTCACCTTAGACCTTGATGCCCACCTTAGACCTTGAAGCCCACCTCTTTCAGATTGCATTTTAACAGTTTTTCACCACTAGAGGGTGTTAGTTCATGTATTTCATATAGATAACACTGTGCTCGTGCACGAGAAGTTATCTGGGAGCAGGCACTGATTGGCTAGACTGTAAGTCTGTCAAAAGAACTGAAAAAAGGGGCAGTTTGCAGAGGCTTATATAGATACAAGATAATCACTGAGGTTAAAAGTATATTATTATAAATGTGTTAGTTATGCAAAACTGGGAAATGGGTAATAAAGGGATTATCTATCTTTTAAAACAATAAAAATTCTGGTGTAGACTGTCCCTTTAAACGGGGAGTTTGGTCTGTCACTGTGAAGCGGGCGAAACCCTTACACTACCTGATCGATACAACATCATACCTGATGTTTTAAAGCACGTTAGTCCAAGCAATTTAGCAATGTTAGGTGATTTATGCCCTTTATGGATTAAAACCAGACTCTGCATCAACTATGGATCCCCCTCCGGCATGCCACAGTCCAGGTGTTAGTACCCTTGAAACAACAGTCCCTGTGGGTTTTAAAATTCGCCTGCCTATTGAAGTCTATGGCGGTTCGCCCGTTCACGAACAGTTGCGGAAGTTTGCGTCTGCTGTTCGCAAACGCAAAATTTTAGGTTTGCGACATCACTATATGCTAACTATCGGCAGGTGTAGAGTTGTGTGACCGTCAGTCCTGCCTGAGTTCCTGCCTAAGTAATCATGCTTAAAGTCTATGGTTAGTTTCCCTTAATTGGGGTAACGAACAAACTGTAACATGCAAGGTGTATGAATAATTGGATAATTAAATATACAGTACAGTGCAATAAAGTAACAACACATGTAGTGTCAACAAAGTAAGTAAACATGTTCAAAGTCTATGGCTAGCTTCTCTTAAACAGGGAAATAAACAAGTTGTAATATGTAAACTGGATTGATCTCACCCATCTTCTCCTTGTGTAGTCTGTGAAATCGTCCTTTGGATATGGGGGACATTCACCCATGTAATGATTTGTTTCTCCTGTCATAGGATACAGTTAGGGTGAGGTGTGAAAGCAGACTCTCTATGTATCTGAATCTTGGTGTGGACCAATAGAGTCTCAGAGTTTCTTAGAAGTCTCAGTAGATTTTCCGGAAGCTCCAGGAGGTCTTTGCGATAGTGGTTTCCATGGCGGTGCTGAGGCTCTCAAGCCCGTGCCATTCCTGAGCTGGTAGAGTGATCTTCTCCATCTGTTGGAAGCAAATCCCATTTTGAAGCAATTCACGTGCCTGTAGGGGAGTAGTGGCTATGTATTGGTGGTCGTCTTTGGTGATAAAGAGTCTTACTGGGAACCCCCATCTATATTTAAGGTCTTTCTCTCTCAAAATTTTGGTAAAGGTTTGGAAATGCCTGCAGAGTTGTAGTGTGTGGGGGGAGAGATCTGGGTAGATTTGCAGTCCATTATATTCCTCAGGGAGGCACTTGTCTCTAGCTAGCGCCCGGATAATTTTTCCCCTATATGTATAGTAATGGAGTCTCACTATGACATCTCTTGGTTGGCCCCCATCCGCTGACCGTGGTCTGAGAGCTCTATGTACTCTGTCTATAAGAGCTTCATTACCTGTCACAGGACCCAACACCGCTGCAAATAGCTCGTGTAGATATTTCTCTAAGTCTTGTGGTAGGACAGACTCTGGTATGCCTTTTATGCGTATATTATTGCGGCGCGATCTATCCTCTAGATCCGCCAATTTCAGTTCTAAATCTGTAATTTGGGTGGCTAAGGATTGAGAATTGTTAAGGAGATTTGTGTGGTCTATTGCAAGATCGTCCTGCTTGCGCTCCAGCGCATCCGTTCGCTCTCCTATTAAGCCAATATCTCTCTTCAAATCTGCGTGTGATCTGCCAAACCTTTTTGATAGAGAGTCATGATGTGAGGCTAATAATGATTTGATAGAATCCATCAGATTATTATTAGAACTGTTGTCTGTCATTAGAATTTGTGAGGCCCGCTGAATGAGTGCGGAGCCAGTCTGGTTGTCTGAGATACTACCCGCATCTGAGTATTCATCTTCTGATCTTGGTAGAGCTGTACCAGTGCGGTGCTGGAAGTGATCTACAACAGTTCTCTTTGGTGTGGCATGGGGTTTCTGTTTGCGTTTATGGGCCTGCAACATTTTAATATGGTAATAGATGAGACAGTCTATTAGTATTCGTGTGTTACTTTTGAGAGTCTGCTTGTATCACGCACGTTAGTGACAGTACATTGGCTGGCAGGGTCACAGACACTTAGATTTTAGCTACATGTCGCCATGGCCTGGCCACTCCATAGACGAGAAATATGTCAGCAAGAGCAACTTGGTCTGGGAGTCTCTAAATCAGATGGCCTGTTTTGATACAGGCAGCTGCTGAGGCGATGAAAAAGGGTTAATCCTCTCTCCCAGGATAGGCTTTTACCCAATTTATTTTTAGGCCTTGTGTCGCTGGGTGAGATGTATGTTAGATGTAGCTTACAATGTATACCCCGCTCCCTGGGGGATGTGTCTCCTTTCGACGAAGTGCGTAAAAGGTATGGGGGTATGACCCACCTGTAGGGATAGGTGGGAAATGGGAGGGAGAGGGGTTAATTCTGTGGCTTGTTGTAGAGATACTGTTAGGGCACCCAAGCATGCGCCGTTAATGATTTAATGCAATGGAACTTAGTTGTGGTTCATGCATAGAGTTCTACTAGGGCTGTTAGTATCACCTCTGCAATTATAGAGTGGGACAGTAGCAAGGCACCGGCTACTGCGGTTTCTGGCTGAGGCCTCAATTAATTAAGCTGCTGAAGCAACCTGGGTAGCAGATAAGCTGTGTGTCGCCTCTCAGGACCTTCGCACCGTTTGTAAGCAAGTATGAGGCGTGATAAGTGTTGTTTGGCCGTTTACTTGCCTGTCTTGAACACCTCACTATGCGGCTTTGATCTAGGAGACCAGCTGTAGGGCCCGTCTGGGCAGCGCGCGTGTTATGCACGCTATTTGGAAGTTTCCTAACAAGCAGTGAGTATGCGTGGTAAGTGAGAGTGTAGCTCTGTTAATGTTTAACTGGTGCGTGGTGTCCCACAGTATGGTAATGCTCTGACTCACCTAAGTCTTTTTCTCTGCTGCCGGAACTCTGGGTCTCCTACTCCAGACTAGATAGTTGAGTGGCCACGAGGGTTACAAAGTGCTAGGCCTAATATGGCGGCTGTTCGCGCCAAAACAGGAGCCGGTTCACCTCGGATCTATTATGGCAGGTATCCACCAGCGGGCCGACAGTCCAGGTAAGTGCCTGCTTTCACACAAGTTCCAATTGGCATCTTCACTGATGGATCAGGCCGACTGCTGCTCCGGGTTGGTGTCTCACTATCTTAAGTTGCCGCGTCTGCGGTCTAGCAGTAGGGGTACCAAGGCAGGTTTCTGCAGGCCACCGGGTGCAGGAGGAGAATATGGCAGACTCAGTACCGACTCTGGAGCAGAGCCCCGACCCTCCTGAGTCGTATGTTTCAGGCAGACTGTGTAGAGGGTCTGCTGCTGGGTTGCAATTGCTGGCGGTCCGGTGTATAGTTAGTGTTCTCGGTCCTATAAGTTTCACAAGTAAAAGGGGTACGAATTTGGTATCAGCTTGGTCCCTGTGCAAAGTGCTGTCTTGGTGCAGCTGATTTGGGTATAATTTATGGGTTTTTAACCCCTAACAGAAGGTTATTAAACTTTTCCAAGAGAGAGCTCTGAGCTTGTGCTGCTGCTCGGCTCCGTGGCTAGCTCCGCCCCCCAAAGGGGGGTGATTTATGAGGATACCTTTATCTCAAAAAACAAAAATGTTACAGATGTGAACATTGGTATTTAGATTCTCCTTTAAAAATAGAGAAACATGTGTTTTACCATTTCCCAAAAATTTACTTATTGGGGATCAAAAGGGGAGTGATTTATGAAGATACCTATTTCTCAAAAAACAAAGATGTTACAGACGTGAAGATTGGTATTTAGATTCTCCTTTAAAAATAGAGAAACACGTGTTTTACCATTTCCCAAAAAATCACTTAAGGGGGGTCAAAATGGGGGGGGGGGTGAAAATAGGGGGGGGGGTGATTTATGAGGAGTCCAATATCTCAAAAACCAAAGATGTTAAAGACGTGAAACTTTGTATTTAGATTCTCCTTTAAAAATAAATAAACATGTGTTTTACCATTTCCCGAAACTCCACTTAAGGGGGGTCAAAAGAGGGGGGGGGATTTCTGAGGATACCTATATCTCAAAAACCAAAGATGTTACAGACGTGAAAATTGGTAATTACATTCTCCTTTAAAAATAAAGAAACACGTGTGTTACCATTTCCCGAAAATCCACTTAAAGGGACATAATACTCACATGCTAAATCATTTGAAACTGGTGCAGCTGCAGGTAAAAAAAAAAAAAGAATATTGAAGAAATGAAGAAATGAACTGCAGCCAATCAGCATCAACAGTGCTGAGGTCATGAACTCTTTTACTGTGATCTCATGAGATTTGACTTAACTCTCATTTGAATTCATAGTGAACTTCCTTAAACTGAATAGGGAAATAATATGAGTCTGCATGAAGCTCACTCCCTTGCCTGTCCTGGGACAGACATACTGATTTGCTGCTTAAAGTCCTTTGCAATGGGATTTGAATACTTAGGACATTTTGAGGTAAAATATCTTTCTTTTTTACATAGAGATGTTCAGGTCATATTTTCTAGTCAGCTTTTTACAACTAAGCTGCATCACTTTGAAGTGTTTCAACATTTAGGTATCATGGCCCTTTAAGGGGGTTCAAAAGGGCAGTGATTTATGAGGATACCTATATCTAAAAAATCAAAGATGTTACAGACATGAAAATTGGTATTTACATTCTTCTTTAAAAATAACGAAACGTGTTTTACCATTTCCCGAAAATCCACATAAGGGGGGTCAAAAAGGAGGGTGATTTATGAAGATACCTTTATCTCAAAAAACAAAGATGTTACAGACATGAACATTGGTATTTAGATTCTCCTTTAAAAATAAAGAAACATGTGTTTTACCATTTCCAGAAACTCGACTTAAGGGGGGAGGTTCAAAAGGGGGGGGTGATATATATGGGGATACCTATAACTCAAAAACCAAAGATGGTACAGACATCAAAATTGGTATTTACATTCTCCTTTTCAAATAAAGAAATACATGTCTATCCGTTTCCCGAAAAACCACTTAAGGGGGGTCAAAAGGGGGGTTGAAAAGGGGGTGTGATTTATGTGGATACCTATATCTCGAAAACCAAAGATGTTACAGACTTGAAAATTGGTATTTACATTCTCCTTTAAAAATAAAGAAACAAGTGTTCTACAATTTCCCAAAAAAAGCCCTTTTAATGGATATTTGTAATTTAGTGTAGGGTAGGGCTTTTTTTATTTTGGAGGGCTTTTTTATTTTGTTAGGGGGATTAGATTAGGTGTAATTAGTTTAAAAATCTTGTAATTATTTTATTATTTTCTGTAATTTAGTGGGGGGGGTTTGTACTTTAGATAATTTTATTTAATTTTATTTAATTGTAGTTAATTGTAGTTAATGTAGGTAATTAATGTAATTATAGTGTAGTGTTAGGTATAATTGTAACTTAGGTTAGGTTTTATTTTACAGGTACTTTTGTATTTATTTTAACTAGGTAGTTATTAAATAGTTAATAACTATTTAATAACTATTGTAGCTAGTTAAAATAAATACAAAGTTGCCTGTAAAATAAAAATAAATCCTAAACTAGATACAATGTAACTATTAGTTATATTGTAGCTATCTTAGGGTTTATTTTATAGGTAAGTATTTAGTTTTAAATAGGAATAATTTATTTTGATTTATTTAAATTATATTTAAAGGGACATGAAACCCACATTTTTTCTTTCATGATTTAAAAAGAGCATATGATTTTAAACAACTTTCTAATTTACTTCTATTATATAATTTGTTATTTTCTCCTGATATTCTTTGCTGAAAAGCATATCTAGATAGGCTCAGTAGCTGCTGATTGGTTCCTGCACATAGAAGCCTTGTGTTATTGGCTCACGCATGTGGATTGCTTTTTCTTCAACTAAGGATATCTAAAAAATGAAGCAAAATAAATAATAGAAGTAATTTGTAATATTGTTTAAATTTGTATTTTCTATCTGAATCATGAAAGAAACATTTTGGGTTTAGTGTCCCTTTAAGTTAGGGGGTGTTAGGGTTAGTGTTAGACTTAGGTTTAGGGGTTAATACATTTAATATAGTGGCAGCAGTGTAGGAGGAGGCAGATTAGGGGTTAATAAATATAATGTAGGTGGCGGTGGGCTCCGGGAGCGGCGGTTTAGGGGTTAATAACTTTATTTAGGTGCGGCAGGGTCCAGGAACGGCTGTATAGGGGGTAAAACAGTATAGTATAGTGTGGGTGTTTAGTGACAGGTTACCAAGAAAGCTGTAAAAAAGCCGAAGAGCAGCGAGATCGATGACTGTTAGTTAACAATAGTCCTCTGCTCATCGCACCATACTTGGTGCGCAGCTTTTTGACAGCTTTTTTGGTAACTTTGGAGAACGTATTCAGGTCCGCAGCAGCGATGTTAGGCGATCTTAGGTGAGCGTATTGGTGCCGTTGAATGCAAGAAAGTCGACACTTTGATAAGTAGATGCCTAAGACTCTAAGATGTGCAGATAGAGTCAACTTCCTGCTCCTGGGGGGAGGACTGGCTGGGTGGGTGGACAAGACAGCCATGTCTGCAGTACAGAGCATCCTATATGAATAGCTGCCTGCCTTTTTTTACTGCATTCTGCTTCATTTCTCCATTACTGACCTATGGGCATGTGGAATTGATTTACAAGCCCAGTTGCAATATTATACACATGCTCAGGGACATTTCTAATTAGGCAATATTTGCAATTTTCTAGGGGTGACATGTCTACAAGGGATACCTTTCAAGATGATTGTGTGAATAGTCTTTGTAATACTCTCCTTATCTTCTGATAGAAAGGAATCTATATAGAAAAGAATGTTTAGGATCATCAACTATGTGATTTTGTTGACATTAGTGGTGATATTACCAGTGACTATTAAGTGGAAAAGGCAGGGAACAATTTACTAACCTGTACCTAGGGACTGTGTGTGTCTCTAACGGTGTATGTTTGTGCGTGTATACTTTTTGTATACCTATATGTGTATCTGTGTGTGTAAGTATGTACATGCATGTATCTATGTATGTGTGTGTTTGCATGTATCTGTCTATGTGTGAGTGTACCTGTGCATGAATGTGGGTGTTTGTATATCTGTTTGTGTCGCACATATTTACACACATAAATACACATATACTGTATGTATGTATATCTATGTGTATGCATGTATGTATGTATATATATATATATATATATATACAGTATATACAGTATATATATATATATATATATATATATATATATATATATATATAAAATCTATCTATTATATGGTTAAAGGGAAACTAAACCCAATTACACAAGGTATCTATGTGCATCTACCAATCAGCAGCTACTAAGCATATCTAGATATGCTTTTCAGCAAAGAATATCAAGAGAATGAAGCAAATTAGATAATAGAAGTTAATTAAAAAGTTGTTGTTTTTGTTTCATGTCCCTTTAACCCCTTAATGACCGGACCATTTTTCAATTTTCTTACCCTTAATGACAATGGCTATTTTTACATTTCTGCGGTGTTTGCGTTTAGCTGTAATTTTCCTCTTACTCGTTTACTGTACCCACACATATTATATACCGTTTTTCTCGTCATTAAATGGACTTTCTAAAGATACCATTATTTTCATCATATCTTATAATTTACTAAAAACAAAATGATAAAATATGAGGAAAAAATGGAAAAAAACACACTTTTTCTAACTTTGACCCCCAAAATCTGTTACACATCTACAATCACCAAAAAACCCCCATGCTAAATAGTTTATAAATTTTATCCTGAGTTTAGAAATACCCAATGTTTACATGTTCTTTGCTTTTTTTGCAATTTATGGGGCAATAAATACAAGTAGCACTTTGCTATTTCCAAACCACTTTTTTTCAAAATGGGCGCTAGTTACTTTGGAACCCTGATATCTGTCAGGAATACCTGAATATCCCTTGACATGTATATATTTTGTTTTAGAAGACATCCCAAAGTATTGATCTAGGCCCATTTTGGTATATTTCATGCCACCATTTCACCGCCAAATGCGATAAAAAAATAAAAAAAAGTTCACTTTTTCACAAATTTTGTCAAAAACTTTAGGTTTCTCACTGAAATTATTTACAAACATCTTCTGCAATTATGGCACAAATGGTTGTAAATGCTTCTCTGGGATCCCCTTTTTCAGAAATAGCAGACTCATATGGCTTTGTGGTTGCTTTATGGGAATTAGAAGGCCGCTAAATGCCGCTGCGCACCACACATGTTTTATGCCCAGGAGTGAAGGGATTAATTAGGGAGCTTGTAGGGAGCTTGTAGGGTTAATTTTAGCTTTAGTGTAGTGTAGTAGACAACCCCAAGTATTGATCTAGGCCCATTTTGGTATATTTTATGCCACCATTTCACCACCAAATGCGAGCAAATAAAAAAAAAAACTTTACATTTTTCACAATTTTAGGTTTCTCACTGAAATTATTTACACACAGCTTGTGCTATTATGGCAGAAATTGTTTTAAAAGTTTCTCTGGGATCCCCTTTGTTCAGAAATAGCAGACTTATATGGCTTTGGCGTTGCTTTTTGGTAATTAGAAGGCCGCTAAATGCTGCTGCGCACCACACGTGAATTATGCCCAGCAGTGAAGGGGTTAAATTAGGTAGCTTGTAGGGAGCTTGCAGGGTTAATTTTAGAGATCAGCCTCCCACCTGACACATCCCACCCCCTGATCCCTCCCAAACAGCTCTCTTCCCTCCCCCACCCCACAATTGTTACCGCCATCTTAAGTACTGGCAGAAAGTCTGCCAGTACTAAATAAGAGTTTTGTTTTTTTTTAAATAAAAATTATAAAATATTTTAGTTGTGATGGACCCCTGCCTTAGCACCAACCTCCCTGATCCCCCCCTCCAGCTCTCTAACCCTCTCCCCTACCTAATTACCGCCATCTTGGGTACTGGCAGCTGTCTACCAGTACCCAGTTTGGCCCCACAAACCAAACTATTTAAATTTTATTTATAACTTTTATTTGTATATTTAATTATTTCTGTAGTGTAGCAGCCCCCCCACAATACCCCCACCCCCTCCCCCTCCCAGCACACGCTCCCTCCTCCCACCGGACAAAGGCACCATCGGCACCATCACTACCGGTGCAGAGAGTGCCACAGAGTGTCTCTCTCTGCATCGGAGGCTTGTAAAGGGGTATTGCAGGATGCCTCCATATTGAGGCATCACTGCAATACCCTCAGAGCTGCTGGAAGTGATTGTGATCACTTCCAGCACTCTGTTAGACAACTGACGTACCAGGTACGTCCATTGTCATTAACTGCTTGTTAATGCATGACGTACCTGGTACGTCAGTTGTCATTAAGGGGTTAAATAAGAAGTGTTGGGGGGGGGAGTCGGCTGCTTTGCCTTAAAATGCCCGGGCATATTTTTGGTCCCAGTCCGGCCCTGGCTGAATACATCAAGTAAGCCAATGACAATAGGCATAAATGTGTACTCACTAATGAGCAGCTAGCTCCCAGTAGCGTATTGATGCTCTTGCCCGTGGCGTCAATGACATCATTTCCGGTTAGCAGCCATCTTACTTCCGGTCTGTGTAAAAATAAACTAAATCATTAAAATTAATCTAAGTGGAAAATTCTACCAAATGAAAGAGTATAATTTTCCACTTACATTCATTTTAATAAATGGGGCTGTTTTTACTCTAGTCATATGTTGTTGTTTATTTGTTTTTAAAATAAGTATTGCTTGTAGATTTATATCCCTTTTTTATATATTTGTGTTGGTTGCAAACTTATATTGAGTATATGTATGTACATAATAATTTAATAATGATGCTTGTGACAGATACAACCATACTTTAGATTTTGTTTTTTTCATATATCTTTTATAAACTATCTTCAATTTATTTTAAATTAGTATAGAGATGTTTCTCTTTTTTATTTTTTATTTGCTTTTATCCATTCAACGGATATGAAACCCAAAAAAAAATTCTGTCTGTGATTCAGACAAAACATTCTGTTTAAAAATGTTTCCAATTTACTTTATTATCAAATTTGCTTTGTTCCCATGATATTCTGCCTTGAAGAGATACCTAGGTGGGTTATCTGGAGAACTGCATGGCAGGAAATAGTGCTGCCATCTAGTGCTCTTGCAAATGGATAACATGCTTGCAAAAACTGCTGCCATAGTGCTCCAGAAATTTGATAATAGAAGTAAATTAGAAAGTTATTTAAAATCTCATGTTCCATCTGAACCATGAAACAAACATTTTGGGTTTCATATCCCCTTAAGAGCCCTGTATATCTTATTAACTTATTTTTAAATTAACCTGTTGCTACACCATATGTGTAACTTTCGCTATTGATAGTGCTAATGTGGACATTCCGCAACTTAAAAGTAATACGTTTCCCAGATTTACATGGAGCTGGTAACCAGAAGTGAAGTAAACAGATATGACATCATGGGCTGGAAGTACGATGGCCGATAACCAAAAGTGATGTCACCACAGATTACAGACCAGGGGCACGATCCGATAAAGATCGTAGTTTGCGGGGCAAGCGAGGGAATCCCCGCCGCCCGTAGTTTCAGCTCGCAACTCAAGCTATCCAATATACGGCGCCGTCAGATGCTAAAGTGCCGTAAGTCAGATAAACCAGCGATGTCCAGAAATCTGCGTAAGTACAAATTTCTGGAGTCACCAGTGACTTACGGCACTTTAGAAACTGCCGGCGCCTACAAAACCTAAGTTATGAAATCACCCGTACTGTCTAACACGCTTCCCAAACATAGCCCGACATGTCTAACCCTCTATCCGCTATCCCCCCTCACTCTCCTAATAATAAATGCATTAACCCCTAAACCGCCGCTCCCGGACCCCACCGCCATCTAATAAAGATATTTACCCCTAAACCGCCATCCCGGACCCCACCGCCACCAAATAAAGTTATTAACCCCTAAACCGCCGCTCCCGGACCCCACCGCCACCTAATAAAGTAATTAACCCCTAAACCGCCGCTCCCAGACCCCACCGCCACCTAATAAAGTTATTAACCCCTAAACCGCCGCTCCCGGACCCCACCGCCACCTAATAAAGTTATTAACCCCTAAACCGCCGCTCCCGGACCCCGCCGCCACCTACATTAACTACCCCCTAATGTGAGTTCCTACCCCGCCGCCACCTACATTAACTACCCCCTAATGTGAGCCCCTATACCGCCGCCAGCTACATTACCTACCCCCTAATGTGAGCCCCTATACCTCCGTCACCTACATTAACTACCCCCTAATGTGAGCCCCTATACCACCTCCAGCTATATTACCTACCCCCTAATGTGAGCTCCTACCCCGCCGCCAGCTATATTAAAATTATTAACACCTAATCTAATCCCCCTACCCCACCGCCAGCTATATTAAATAATTAACCCCTAATCTAATCCCCCTACACCGCCACCAGCTATATTAACTATATTAACCTTAATTATATTATATAGCCTCTATGTCTGAACTTCCTGTGACCATGGGAAGGATTTATTCTTCCCAGTTAGTATGGTCAAGGGTTTACTTATGTAAGCAAATCCCTTGATGAACTTTCTATAAATATTAGAAAATCCTAGAAATCACTGAACTTCATTTTTATTAGTAGGTCGGGGCCAATTTGTTATAGCTGAAATTTTAGAGTCATCCATCTGAATCCCAGTGGAGGATATTTGGTATCCCATGAAAGAGATTTGGTTTGAATCGAATATACACTTTTCGGGTTTGGTGTACAGTTGATGTGACCTAAGATGTGATAGAACTGAACGTACATGTTTTTTATGTTCCTCATAACATTTGGAGTATATTAAAATATCATCTAGATATATCACAACACACATGTCAAGTAAATCTCTGAAAATGTTGTTTATAAAATATTGGAAAGTGGCAGGGTCATTACATAGACCGAACGGCATGACAGTGTACTCATATAACCCATATCTGGTCCGGAAGGCAGTTAGCCATTCATGACCTGATTTGATGCGGATGAGGTTATAAGCGCCTCTTAGTTCTAGTTTTGTGAATATTTTTGGACCCAGTAGCTGTTCGATCAATTCTGGAATCAGTGGTAGAAGATATCTGTTTTTTACTGTTCTCTTATTTAGTTCCCTATAATCTATGATAGGCCTAAGGCTGTTGCCCTTATTCCTTACTTTCAAGGTTTCATCAAGGTAGGTCTTAAGATGTTGTAATTCGTCAGTTGAAAGTGGGAAAATGTGACCACAGGGAATTATGGAACCAGGTTTTAACTCAATAGGACAGTCATAGATTCTATGGGGTGGTAAAGTGTCAGCTTCTTTTCTGTCAAAAAAGTCTGAAAAGTCAATGTAATGGAATGGTATGGTAACTTCTGTTGTATGGAGAATGGTTTGTGAAGAATAACATGTGTTCATACAGTAGTCTGAGTCTAGGGAGAGGGATAAACTGTTTCAATCTATAATAGATTGATGTAATTTGAGCAATTTCAACCCTAAAATGACTGGGAATAGTGGTGATGTGATAACATCAAAAGATAATAATTATTTGTGACCTTTGGTTGTAGACACTGAAACTGGTATTGTGTGGTGAGTGCTAGGACCAGAGGGTATATAGGATCCGTCAATAATACGAATGACAACAGGAATATTTTTTTTAACAGTTGCTATTTTATTTTTATCTACCAGCCCTCTGTCTATAAATATTCCGGATGCTCCAGGATCTATGACGGCTTCAGTTGTTGGTGATCCCACTGCAAGGAAATAGGTAGAGTACAATACAAATTAGTAGAAACACAATGTCCAGCCAGAATTCAAAGTCAGTATCCGTAATAAAATACTCCGGACTATATCAGACAGATCGATAATTTATATCCCATGGAGGCCAACAGCATAGAGGGTAGCATAATTAGAAACAGCACATTCAGCGGTTCTGTACAGGTTTTCAGCCTACATCTACTCCCAGTTACTGGTAATCTCTGAGCGCACATCCCCACATAGCCTAAAACGGCAGTTACCTGGGGTTGGATTACCTGGGGTTGGGTTACCTGGTCTTGTCCCGCGCACTCCAAAGAATTAATGACGTGATGTGGCACCCATCACCTTCCATTTCTTCATCTCAGACATTGCTGCGTTATATCTGGTTACCCAAGCTGTCAACTACAACACTCCTCTCCATCTGAAAACTTCCGAGGCTAATGGAAATCAGTAGCAACTTAGCCTTTCAGCCTCGCAGACGTCCTGTGTCGTCATGGTCCAAACACCTGGGATCCAGATAATGAGCTCCCCTTAACTCGTATTAAGGTATCAGGATAAATGAGAAGACGATCCCGATCCAGATAAAAATACACACTTTATTGAATAAAAATAACTACAGAGTAGCGAAGAAACAAAACGGGCTTACGCGTTTCGGCTTATAATCGTGCCGTAATCATAGACCATGCTTGTAATACAACACCTGAGGCTTATGTACCTAGGATAGTAACAACACCACTCTCACTTAACCACCTCAACTCCAACTCTAACATGACACTTAAAGTATATGTCTAAGGGTCTCAGATATAATTTACCTTAGATTTATATGAATTTACAGCATGAATTGTGTGCTTCTATATTGATATGTAAGGTCATTGTGATTTAGGTTAACACACATCTTAGAGTATAATATGTGATTTGAAGGGGTTCTTTAGAGGTAATGCAGATATTAACAGTAAAGTATTGTATTTATGATTAGAATTGTTGTTATCAATAAAGGAAAAAAGCCATAGTAAATTATATCTGAGAGCCTTAGACATATACTTTAAGTGTCATGTTAGAGTTGGAGTTGAGGTGGTTAAGTGGGAGTGGTGTTGTTACTATCCTAGGTACATAAGCCTCAGGTGTTGTATTACAAGCATGGTCTATGATTACGGCACAATTGTAAGCTGAAACGCGTAAGACCATTTTGTTTCTTCGCTACTCTATAGTTATTTTTATTCAATAAAGTGTGTATTTTTATCTGCACCAGGATCGTCTTCTCATTTTTATCCTGGTACAATAAGACTAGTTGCTAGTGGGGGAAGACAAACAATTCACTATTTTGGGGTGCTTACCCTTCTTTTGGCATGATAGGATGGGGCAGGAACGTCATGTCCTTAAGTGGCACGATATAGGCAGAGGTTGTTAGTTCTTCATCTAATCTTCTCTTCAGAAGTTAGGGGGCTCTGGTAAATCCAATTTCCATGGGCTCTACACTTTGTTTTAAATGAGGTGCTGGTGTAAACAAACTTTGTTTATAACTTGGGTCATAGGAGTATTTCTCTGAACGTCTTTCTCGAATACTCCTATCGATGGTAACAGTTAGTCATTAGAGCTTCCAAAAGTATCAAGTAGATCTACCCTTGTAAGCTCATCTTTAAGTGTTTCAGACAATCCTAATCTAAATTGATTACTTAATGAAATCTCATTCCATAATGTGTCTTTGGACCAGCACTTGAATTCAGCTATGTAGTCCTCTATAGGATGTTTGTCTTGTTTTTAAGCCCTCATGGCAGACTCAGCACTGAGTTGTAGAGCAATACCATAGCTGAAATAGAGCTGTCAATAGAGTTGATAATAGGGTCATTACCCTCAAAATATGTGTCTGCCCATGCCCTGCCCTGGGTTCACCCCTTAAATAAGATATGGTTGTCAAAACCTTCTGTCTGTCAGTATTGTATGTTTTGGGATTTTTTCTGGGGAGCTAGCTTTAGCAGCTAATGTTTCTTTAATGAAACTTCGTAAATTAAGATTAATTTTGCTGGTCCCTGAGGCCCTGAGCAAGTAATTCTACTTTCTGTGTTAGGTTATTGACATGGTTAAAGATCTCTGCTTGATCCATCTTTTAGGCTTAGTAATATGTGACAGTTTGCAGGAATCCTCCTAGGATCTGTAGCAAAGATCCTGAGTAATCCTTATGTTGCCAGTATCCGTTTAGATTTACAGCATAACCAAGTGAAGGGAAGCCAGCAGGGAGAGATAAGCAGTATGATGAGAGCATGCAGGCAAAACACAGCTGATAGGAATTTCACGATCCGCCCTGGAAGTGAGCTGAAGTCGCCCAAGACTCGATACAAATGTTGCAGATAGTTGCATAAATGAGAATCTTTTGGCAGGAACTGGAGAATTTGTGAATAAGCAAATACAGGTTTAAAAGAGGTAAGGCCTAGAAACTCCTGACTGAGCAACAATGTTGTGCAGTTAGGTTGTAAAATTACCAAGCAAAGTGTAAGTGATGGTAAGTACCTTATATACGCTTGAAGGAGGTACTTGATGAGGCACTTAAAGCAATAAACAGTTAAAGGAGGTTTGCTGGCCCCACTCAATAAAATGTTTGTTTAAATGTCTGTATAGACTTTGTTTCTTGGAAAGGAACGTCTCATACAATTAACCCTTTGATGGTATATGTTGGCATTAATAGTGTGCCTCTGAGAGTAAATGTGGGATAGTAATCACCCTGGGATATATTCCCTCTTGCAACAGTTGCGGACTAGGTGACAGACCATTTAAGTCTGATACATAACTGTATTTACTATAATCCCAAATAGATTAGGCAGTGCTAGAAGATTGTTTAAAAGGAGTATGAACCTTATGTCACCCTGGGATGTATTCCCTCTCACATGTATGCGGACTAGGTGACAAGCTTCCTATAATCAGTATGGTTCTATACACTCCTATAGTCCCAGAGAAAATTTCCTCTTCCAATGCACAATGCTTTAACACGGTAAACAGTACCTTGGGTGTAGAAGTCCCGGTCAGACCCGTGTATCTCTGTCTCTGTTTCCGTCGCTCCTCGGCACACCGCCGTCACTGTATAGTTCTTCCGGGTAGGGGGTGTGTCTCCCGATTTCATACGACCAATCCAATGGTACGTCAGATCAAACACCAACGGAGCGTGTTTAGCCAGTCACAATAGAAGCAAATGTAGAAAGTGACACGCTCCAGCAAATTCCATATAATAAAACTTTTTCTTTATTTGTAATCCTTAAAAATGACAAGCCACCAATACAAAAAACATGAGAAGCGCAGCACAGCGGCTTATGCGTTTCGGGTGTGACCCATAATCATAGCCTATGATTACGGGTCACACCCAAAACATGTAAGCCGCTGTGCTGCGCTTCTCATGTTTTTTGTATTGGTGGTTTGTCATTTTTAAGGATTACAAATAAAGTAAAAGTTTTATTATATGGAATTTGCTGGAGCGTGTCACTTTCTACATTTACTTAAAGCAATATACATAGAAATGCTAAGAACTGCAGAATATCTCTGACACACCTCCATTTTCTCTCTGCGGAGAAGTCTGAGAATCAAAGTCACCGGAGGAAAGGCATAACCCCTCTTGAACGTCCATGAGCAGGACATCCCAACCTTTTACTTGAGGATGAGGGGATCTTGAGAGCCGATAGACCCCATCAAGCTGGATTGTGCCTATTGTATCAGAGGAACCATAATCCTCATCATGTCCCGACTGCGTGTGCCTCCCTGATAATTCAGGTATTCCACCACGGTCCTGCTGTTCTTTTGAATCTTGACCCAATGATGACAGATAACACTTTCCAGCTAAATAAGAGCCTCAAATACTGCCCTAAACTCTAAGAGGATCGATGGAATCTGCTTCATGGTGATAGGCCACATTCTCTGAACACAGTAATTGCCCATATGACCTCCCCATTCCAACTGACTTGCCTCCGTCGTCACTATTTTCCAGTTGATATCTCCCAGGGGAAACAGAAGATGTTGATCCTGTAGCCACCAATTCCGGTCTTTTTTGACCATTTGAGACTAGAATGGGTTGATGCAGACTCCTGCCTTTGAACTACGAAAGGAAGGACAGCTGAGGGACCCTGAGATGCCATTAAGCCCATCTGGTCAGACCAATGGTGGAGGATAGCGTCCACAGCAAACTCATTAAACCCTTTTCTGAGATTTGCCTGAGCCGGAGAACCAGTCAAATCTTCTCCCTCATCCTGACTGTCCGATCCTCAGACAACTGAACTAGACCCCATTGGGTATTGAATAGGGCACCCAGGAAAACCATCTGCTGAGAGGGTACAAGCTGGTTCTTGAAGAGGTTCAAGACCCAACCATAATCTTGTAGAATGATCATTGCCTGGGAGCAATGGGCTTCCAAAGATAATTTGTCCTCCCTCAGGATAACAATATTGTCCAGATAGTGGAAGATATGTATCCCTTTCTTCCGCATCTCTGCAAATAATACTACCAGAACCTTGGAGAATATTCGGGGAGCAGAACTTAGACTGAAGGGGAGGACTTGAAATTGCAGATGTTTGTTGTCCAGACCAAACCTCAGACATTTTTGATGGGAAATGGCCATGGGGATCATCCTTTAGATCCACCAAAGCCATCCATATGTTTGGAGAGACCACCATTATGATGGACTGCAAGGATTCCATCCTGAATTTTCTTGCAGGCAATAAGGTATTCAGCCTTGAGAGATCCAGGATCGGCCTCCAATTGTCTGGACCCTTTGGAGCCAGAAACAGTCTGGAATAAAAACCCTTGAAGCGCTTTTCCTGTGGAACTGTACAGATAACCCTGTGTTGCCAAACGGATTTCAAATATTGCCTCAGTGCTGCCTTCTTTTCCCAGTCCTCCGGGAAATTAGATCGAAAAAACTCATTAAACCCTTTTCTGAGATTTGCCTGAGCCGTAGCACCAGTAAAATCTTCTCCCTCATCCTGACTGCCCGATCCTCAGACAACTGAACTAGACCCCATTGGGTATTGAATAGGGCCCCCAGTCAAACCATCTGCAGAGAGGGTACAAGCTGGCTCTTGAAGAGGTTCAAGACCCAACCGTAATCTTGTAGAATGATCATTGCCTGGGAGCAATGGGCTTCCAAAGATAATTTGTCCTCCCTCAGGATAACAATATTGCTCAGATAGTGGAAGATATGTATCCCTTTCTTCCGCATCTCTGCAAATAATGCTACCAGAACCTTGGAGGACTTAAAACTGCAGATGTTTGTTGTCCAGAACAAACCTCAGACATTTTTGATGGGAAATGGCCATGGGGATGTGGAAATAGGCATCCTTTAGATTCACCAAAGCCATCCATACGTTTGGAGAGACCACCTTTATGATGGACTGCAAGGATTCCATCGTGAATTTTCTTGCAGGCAATAAGGTATTCAGCCTTGAGAGATCCAGGATTGGCCTCCAAGCCAGAAACAGTCTGGAAAAAAAAACCCTTGAAGCGCTTTCCCTGTGGAACTGTACAGATAACCCTGTGTTTCAAAAGGGATTCCAAATATTGCCTCAGTGCTGCCTTCTTTTCCCAGTCCTCCAGGAAATTAGATCGAAAAAACTTTGAAGGAGGAGGACTGTCTTTGAACTCCAGATGACACCCTATTGAGACAACACTGTAGACCAAAGCATCTTCTATGGATCAGCACCAGATCCAAGAGAACCTGAATAATCTTTCCCCTACCTCTGGAAACTGGGCTGGAAACCCATCAGAACTTCTGTTCCTGATGAGAAAAGTCACCCATACCTCTTCCAAATTTGTTGGAAAATTGACCACTTTTCCAGGGCTGATTCCAGAAAGCTTGTTTCCCTGGTCTAAATTGCCTTTTTTCCCTGAAAGGAACGGCAATCCCTGCCAGATGAGCAACCTCCTCTTCTGTCTGAAGTTAAAGGCCCTTCTTACCTTCTGCAGCTTTTTTGATACAACCATCCAGATGCTGTTCAAACAACATCTCACCCTGGAAGGGAAAGGCACACAAGCTGTTCTTGGAAGCTGTATCAGCATCCCATGCCTTTAATCATAAGGTTCTCCTGCTTGCCACATTTAACACCATGGATCATGCCCTTGATCTGACCAGATCCACTGAAGCTTCAGTACAAATATCTTCTGCAAATTGTCCACAGGTAAAGTAATTTTCTTATTCATGCCCACCACTGCTGCGTCAACCTTAGGGGCCGCAATTCAGGAGGCTGAATCTGACTGCTTAAAATGATACAATCTGCCAAACCTTCCTTGAATAGAAACTTCCTTTTCTACTTTCAGCCATTCATCTTTAATAAGGTCTCTGATGGTATCATGAAGAGGAATGGAAAAGTCTTTCTTTTTCAGGCTGGCAAAATGCTTGCTAGCGGCAGATTCCTGGACCAAGATCTCTTGTAAGCCTAAGGTTCTCCTAATAGCCTCAATAAGGGCCTCTGTTCTGCTGTCATCAAAGCTGTTAGTAGACCCTAAACCTTCATCCCCTGAGGGATCATTCTCTTCTCTGGAAGGGTCACCCCTCAATTGACCTTCCTCCTCTGAACTCCACACCTCAGGCTCCTCTGAGACAGCTGATCTTGTCCACTTGTAGCTGTGGATAGCTTCTCTTACCCCTTCTGCCACAGCCTGACGTATTAAGGCTATAACGTCTCTTGAAGGAGCCAGGGAGGTTGAGTGTCCTGCCACCATGTTAATACACCCAAAGCAGGGCCGCCATCAGGGGGTGACAGGATAAAATCAAAACATGCTCTCTTTTTTTTTACCCATAACTGAGCATTGCTTACCTTGAACCTCTTAAATGCGACCTATTTTTCCTATGCGTGGGGGAAGCCATGAAAACCTGGGCAGCTAACAGTAAAAACACAAACTAAGTAAAAAGAAAAGCATGAATGCCTAAAAAAATACAAGCAGAAAAGAAAACAAAGGGAAAAAAAACTACCTGCTGCACTGAAAACAGACCAGGAGAACAAACAGGAAGTAACAGACACACTGCTACATTCAAACTGACTAAAAAAGGAGCCAAAAGAGCCCTATATAAGATATACATGTCCGTTACCATGGCAACAAGAAAAACAGGAAAAACAGGGTCCTGCAGGGGGTCACCCTTGGAGAAGTGCCGTGTACTGCAGCTTCCAGGGGGAGAGAGGCAGAACTCCCCCCAGCATGAGGCTTAACAGTCCCCGGTAAGCAATAAAATATCCAAAATGAAACAACAAAATCAGGGGTAAAGTCTTACTACAAAAAGTGTGGGAACTCACCAAGGCTTCCACCCTCCCCCTCACAATAAATAAATAAATAAATACATATATATATATATATATATATATATATATATATATATATATATACACACACACACACACACTGTATTTATATGTATATAATATATACATTGTGGTTAATGAAAGCAAATTAAATCCAATGAAGTGTTGAATAGTTGCCTTTGGGCCTTAGAATCCTCCTCTGTCACAGAGTCTCACCCACTTAAGGTGCAATAGTCCTATTTCTGCTGATTGGATTTAACCCCTTAATGACCAGACCATTTTTCAATTTTCTTACCAATGGCTATTTTTACATTTCTGCAGTATTTGTGTTTAGCTGTAATTTTCCTCTTACTCATTTACTGTACCCACACATATTATATACCGTTTTTCTCGCCATTAAATGGACTTTCTAAAGATACCATTATTTTCATCATATCTTATAATTTACTAAAAAAAAAAAAAGCTAAAATATGAAAAAATTGAAAAAAACACACTTTTTCTAACTTTGACCCCCAAAATCTGTTACACATCTACAATCACCAAAAAACACCCATGCTAAATAGTTTCTAAATTTTGTCCTGAGTTTAGAAATACCCAATGTTTACACATTCTTTGCTTTTTTTGCAATTTATGGGGCAATAAATACAAGTAGCACTTTGCTATTTCCAAACCACTTTTTTTCAAAATTAGCGCTAGTTACATTGGGACACTGATATCTGTCAGGAATACCTGAATATCCCTTGACATGTATATATTTTTTTTTAGAAGACAACCCAAAGTATTGATCTAGGCCCATTTTGGTATATTTCATGCCACCATTTCACCGCCAAATGCGATCAAAAAAAAAAAAGTTCACTTTTTCACAAATTTTGTCACAAACTTTAGGTTTCCCACTGAAATTATTTACAAACAGCTTCTGCAATTATGGCACAAATGGTTGTAAATGCTTCTCTGGGATCCCCTTTTTTCAGAAATAACAGACTTATATGGCTTTGGGGTTGCTTTTTGGTAATTAGAAGGCCGCTAAATGCCGCTGCGCACCACACATGTTTTATGCCCAGGAGTGAAGGGGTTAATTAGGGAGCTTGTAGGGAGCTTGTAGGGTTAATTTTAGCTTTAGTGTAGTGTAGTAGACAACCCCAAGTATTGATCTAGGCCCATTTTGGTATATTTTATGCCACCATTTCACCGCCAAATGCGAGCAAATAAAAAATAAACTTAACATTTTTCACAATTTTAGGTTTCTCACTGAAATAATTTACAAACAGCTTGTGTTATTATGGCAGAAATTGTTGTAAAAGCTTCTCTGGGATCCCCTTTGTTCAGAAATAGCAGACTTATATGGCTTTGGCATTGCTTTTTGGTAATTAGAAGGCCGCTAAATGCTGCTGCGCACCACACGTGAATTATGCCCAGCAGTGAAGGGGTTAAATTAGGTAGCTTGTAGGGAGCTTGCAGGGTTAATTTTAGAGATCAGCCTCCCACCTGACACATCCCACCCCCTGATCCCTCCCAAACAGCTCTCTTCCCTCCCCCACCCCACAATTGTTACCGCCATCTTAAGTACTGGCAGAAAGTCTGCCAGTACTAAATAAGAGTTTTTTGTTTTTTTTTAAATAAAAATAATAAAATCTTTTAGCTGGGATGGACCCCTGCCTTAGCCCCAACCTCCCTGATCCCTCCTCCAGCTCTCTAACCCTCTCCCCTACCTAATTACCGCCATCTTGGGTACTGGCAGCTGTCTGCCAGTACCCACTTTGGCCTCAAAAAACAAAGTATTTTTATTTTATTTTTTAATTAACTCTTTCTGTAGTGTAGCAGCCCCTCCACAATACCCCCACCCCCCTCCCCCTCCCAGATCCATTTATATTTTAAAAAAAATTTTTTACCTTTCTCTGGCTTTCTGCCCTCATTGGTGTCAGTGTGGCTAATGCGCGCGTGCACGTGTACATGCACTCGCGTCCTGTGCACGTGTGCCTCGTGCACACGCACACGTGCACGCGCACTATGTTCACACGCATGCCCGTCTCGTGCACGCGCACGCACGCTCCCTCCCACCCGGACAACGGCACCATCACTACCGGTGCAGAGAAGGCCACAGAGTGGCTCTCTCTGCATCGGAGGCTTGTAAAGTGGTATTGCAGGATGCCTCCATATTGAGGCATCACTACAATACCCTCAGAGCTGCTGGAAGCGATTGTGATCACTTCCAGCACTCTGTTAGACAACTGACGTACCAGGTACGTCCATTGTCATTAACTGTTAGTTTTTGCATGACGTACCTGCTACGTCAGTTGTCATTAAGGGGTTAAATAACCCCAGAGCAAGTCACACAGATATGTAAGCACCATATGTTCTACACAGTACGGGGTGATCACACAGCAGGACCGCTGACAGGCTTGCATTTAGTGTATTGTAGGAAGTGTTACTGCCCATTACTAGAGGATCTCACTATATCTCTAACCAGAATGTGCTCCAGCTCCTCCCACCAGCAACGGAAGTGTTTACTGAAGTGTTCTCTATCTAGAGGGAACTTAGTTCCTCCTGCAAAAATAGTGCAGAAACTCAGTTCCCATGCGTTCCCGCTCGACTTGACCCCTGGATGAAGTCCTAGGGAGTGTGGACAGGAAAAAGAACTAAAGATTACTGGGGCTATAGGGTACTTATAGTATCTTTTGATTCAATTTCCTGTCCTGAGGGAGTGAGGGGAGGAGCTAACCCTGGTGTATTGCTGTCATTGTACAGTGTAAGTTAAGACTAAATCAGTAGGTTTGGTAATACATGTGTACTGGAAAAAAATATTATTTTCAAAGTTAAAATGAATTCATGTGCATTTCAAATTTCAGTTTTATGCCCCAATACTTAATGGCAAAAGAAATCTGTTTTTCTTCAGCATGAAATACTAACAGAAATGCATTTATAATCTAGTGTCTAATAATTTTCTAGTATGACCTGAGGCAATATTGCTAAATGTGGATATTTATTAACCTGGAACATTTCACCATTCAAATGTTTGGTTTGAAAGGGGGAATTCTTAATGGAACTTTTCTCCGTCATGGTCAAAAAGCCCAGCTATAACACAACACACTTTATAATTGGTCTCATTATTTTTTATTTGAACTAACTAAACATGCTGTAAAATGCTGGGTTAAGTCACATTTGTTATTGTCCCATACCTAATTAGTGCTTTTAAAATATAGGAAAAAAAGCCATAGAGATCATATTATTGCCAAGGTTCTTAATTGTTTACCTATTTCTTAAAAACATTATGATCATTTCCAATCTAAAATAATCTGCGCAAAGAGGCTTGATAGGTTGTCACAAATTGTAAGAAAATTCAGGTGATGGAAATTCAACCTAATAAATAAATACATTAATTAATTAATAAATACATTAATTAATAAATAAATACATTAATTAATAAATAAATAAATACATTAATAAATAAATACATTCATTTAAGTGTATTTTGAATAATTTGTAATACCTGTCTATTCCAGTTCTTTTGAAAATACTTTTCAAGTGAGTTTTATGTGATATTTGAATTCAGCTGGTTGAACAGGTTTATGTAATTTAAAGAAAAACAAAAAAACTTTGGCATATTCTGACTTTTCATTTTTTTTTTTTAAAGTTTACAAGTTTGAAGTTTGCATATTAAAGGGACATAAAATGTACAATTTTTATTTTGTGATTCAGATAAAGCATGCAATTTTGAAAATCTTTCCAATGTAATTCTATCAAATTTGCTTTGTTCTCTCCTTTGTTGAAACACAGGGAGGTAAGATCAAGAGCATGCATGTGTCTGCTGTACTATATGGCAGACATTTTTCAAGAATGTTATACACTTGCAAGAGCATTAGATGGTAGATTTGATAATAGGAGAAAAATGAAACTTTTAAAATGGTATTTTCTGTCTGAATCACAATAGAAACATTTTGGGTTTCATGTCCCTTTAATAAAGACAATTATTTGTTAGTCTAATTAAAAAAGTAAAATATTAGTATTATCATAATTTATTTGTTATTACTTAGTCTAATAAAACAGGTAACATATTATTATTATTATTATTATTATTATTATTATTATCATAATTTATTTGTTAAGTATTGACAACATTCCATAATGCTAAAGTAACTATGGAACTTGTGAACAATTAAAATATTATTATCAGAATGATAATTAATTATCACAATTAAGCTTATGAACATTAAAAAAGTAATAACAAATTTAAGCAAAATAATATTAATTTACCCAATACAATATGTAATCCAGCATATTAGACATTCATCTTCAATATTGAGTAATTAGCTGTTATTTTTTCCCTTTGCATTGGCAAACTATTTTTTGCTTCTGTACAGTTGCAAAAACCTTGTAAAAGCCAATTTAAAAATCAGATGTTCCAGACTCACTCAAATAGATCAAGCAATGTTAAACATCTTTCTAATTTACTTCTGTCACCTAATGCTTTGTTCTCTTGGTATCCTTTATTTAAAATCATACACTGCTGGGAGCTAGCTGCTGATTGGTGACTGCACATTGGCTTATCTAATGTGTTTAGTTAGCTCCAAGTAGTGCATTGCCCCTCCTTCAACAAAGGATATCAACAGAATGAAGCAAATTTTATCATAGAAGTAAATTGAACATTTGTTTATATCTGTATGCCCTCTCAGAAAAAAATGAAAGAACAAAATGTCTGTTAAACCCCTTAACGACCAAGGATGTACAGGG
This sequence comes from Bombina bombina, assembly GCF_027579735.1. NCBI lineage: Eukaryota > Metazoa > Chordata > Amphibia > Anura > Bombinatoridae > Bombina > Bombina bombina. The sequence goes on along the minus strand of NC_069503.1, from coordinate 673,897,103 downwards.
TACATGATACAAAAACTGTCACTTAATGACCAAGGACGTACCCTGATCGCTTCCAGACGCTTTCAGGGTATTGCAGCGATGCCTCGATATTAAGGCATCGCACAATAGCCTTTTTTTAACAACCGATGCAGAGAGAGCCACTCTGTGGCCTTCTCTGCATCGGCCATCGATGGTGCTGATCGTTGGAGGGTGGGAGCAATTGCAGGGAGGCGGGTGGATGGCCCATCGTTGGAAGATATCCGGTGCAGTGGGAAGTAGGGGGCGGGATCGTACACCGGGACGGGCACACGCATGGGGGCAGGAGCGAGTGGCACAGCTACACTATGGAACTTAAAGTGTAAAGGGAAGGAGGGAGAGGGGGAGGGAAATTTTGTCCAAGGGATCTGGGAGGTGGGTGGGGGTAGATTATTGAGGGGGGTCAGCTGCACTACAGAAAAATTGAGTTTTTAAATGAAAAGGGCAATTTTATGGCAAACTGGGTACTGGTAAACAACTGCCAGTACTCAAGATGGCCGCAAATAGGTAGAGGGGGGGTTAGAGAGCTGTTTGAGGGGATCAGGGAGGTTGGGGGCTAAGGGGGTATGCTACACTGCAGAATATATATTTAAAAAACACAAAAAAGCTTTTATTTTAGTACTGGCAGACTTTCTGCCAGACTTTATGGGACAATTGTGGAGTGGGGAAGGGAAGAGAGCTGTTTGAGAGGGGTCAGGGAGGGATCAGAGGTGGGATGTGTCAGGTGGGAGGCTGATCTCTACACTAAAGCTAAAATTAACCATACAAGCTACCTACAAGCTACCTAATTAACCCCTTCATTGCTGGGCATAATACAAGTGTGGTGCGCAGCGGAATTTAGCGGCCTTCTAATTACCAAAAAAGCAATGCCAAAACCATATATGTCTGCTATTTCTGAACAAAGGGGATCCCAGAGAAGTATTTACAACCATTTGTGCCATAATTGCACAAGCTGTTTGTAAATAATTTCAGTGAGAAACCTAAAGTTTGTGGAAAGTGAACATTTTTTTTTATTTGATCGCATTTGGCGGTGAAATGATGGCATGAAATATACCAAAATGGGCCTAGATCAATACTTTGGGTTGTCCACTAAAACAAAATATATACATGTGAACTGTTATTTAGGGATTCTTGTATAGATATCAGTGTTACAATGTATCTATCGCTAATTTTGAAGAAAAAAAATGGTTTGGAAATAGCAAAGTGCTTCTTGTATTTATTGCCCTATAACTTGCAAAAAAAAGCAAAGAAAATGTAAACATTGGGTATTTCTAATTTCAGGACAAAGTTTAGAAACTATTTAGCATAGGTGTTTTTTGGTGGTTGTAGATGTGTAACAGATTTTGTGGGTCAAATTTAGAAAAAGTGTGTTTTTTTTATTTTTTTCACCAGATTTTATAAAGAAATTTATAGTAAATTATATGATATGAAGAAAATAATGGAATCTTTAGAAAGCCCATTTAATGGCGAGAAAACGAGTATATAATATGTGTGGGTACAGTAAATGAATAAGAGGAACATTATAGCTAACAGAAATTACACCACAGAAATCTAAAAATAGAACTGGTCCCTAACGGTGGGAAAATTAAAGGGTTAATTAATTCAAATGGAAATGTTTCTAAAGAATTAGAAAGCCATGGAAAAACTAAAGGGTTAAATAATTCAAATGGAAATGTTTCTAAAGAATTAGAAAGCCATGGAAAATGTAGCCTAGAAATCAAATTCAAAGTTTTTACAAGGCAAATTCTAATGAATTGGAGAAAAAGCAATTCTTAGCAATAGGTTACATTTTTAATCATGTGTGTTAAGGCATTATGAACATAGGATATTAAAAAAATATGTGTCACCTGTTTTGCCACCTGCTTTGCTTTAATCCATGTCTCTTTTGAAGTGCATTAAAAAAATGCAAGGAACATATACTGTCAATATTCAGATGAATGGCAGTGAGTTGGAAAAAAAACAAGCTGAAATGGCAGTGTTTTTATTTTCTATAGGTTTTCTTTCACAGTTATTTTGTTATTTTAATCGTCTTTTTTAATTTTCTAAATTCTCCTCTGAACAAGGAACATGACAACCCCAGGCAATCGTTTCGGCCTCCTATGGGCCTCGTCAGTGAGGTGTAGCCACATTCCTCTAAGCACACTAGGCAAGGAGTCCATGTCTGGTTTCCCCCATCACCCATAGGGAGACCTCCCTAGGGTCATATTAATTTGCATACAAAGAGAGAAGTGCTCTACCAGGAATGAACAACAGCTCATCAGCTAGTTCTAAGGAGATTTAACACCCAGGAGCAACCTCTTTTATACCATTGTGCTTTTCACAGAGAAAATCTTTCCTGTAGTTTATCAGTCTGATCCCGCCAAGTAAGGTCAGTCCAGCCCTGAAATACCAGGCAATTCTCCTCTGAACAAGGAACGTGACAACCCCAGATGATTGTTTACCTCCTATGGTAGAGAGGCCAGTTAGTAAGTTGTTACAGTAGTCAAGTCGGGAAATTACCAGGGAGTGGATTAGCTGTTTAGTAGTTTCAGCACTTAGAAACGGACAAATTTTGGAGATATTGCATAGGTGGTTGCGGCAGGATGAAGAGAGCAATTGGATGTGGGAAATGAAGAACAGATTTGAGTCAAGCGTGACTCCGAGGCAGCGGACGTGATGGGGAGATAGTGGTGCCGCCAACAGTGATAGAAAAATTAGATACTGGAGTGGAGTTAGAGGAGGGAATTAGAAGTAGTTCGGTCTTGGACATGTTTATTCTTAGGTGCTGAGAGGCTATCCAGGAGGAAATGCCAGATAAACAGTCGCTAATGTGAGAATTGACAGAAGGAGAGAGTGCAGGGGTGGAAAGGAAGATCTGGGTATCATCAGCATAGAGGTGATAGCTGAAGCCATAGCTGTTGATAAATTTACCCAGTGAAGAAGTTTAAATAGAGAAGAGGAGAGGACCCAGGACAGAGCCTTGAGGTACTCCAACAGACAGAGGCAATGGAGAGGAGGAGTCACCAGCAAAAGAGACGGAGAAGGATCTTTTAGAGAGATAAGAGTGAATCCCGGAGAGGGCAGTGTCACAGAGCCCAAGAGAACTGAGAGTCCGAAGGAGAAGGGGATGGTCAACAGTGTCAAAGGCAGCAGAGAGGTCAAGTTTTTAGCAGAAAGGAGATCGTTCGTAACCTTGGTGAGGGCAGTCTCAGGTGAGTGTTGGGGACAGAAGCCAGATTGCAGGGGGTCGGGCAATGAGTTGGAGGACAGGAATTGGGTTACGTGATCGAAAACTAGTTTTTCAAGGAATTTTGAAGCTAGCGGGAGCAGTGATAGGGGAGCAGTAGTTTGCAGGGGAGTTAGGGTCAAGAGAGGGTTTTTTGAGAATGGGGTGACCATTGCATGTTTGAAGGAGGCAGGGAATGAGCCGGTAGAAAGGGATAGGTTGAATATGTGAGTAAGAGCCGGAGTGAGGGTGGGAGACAGAGGGGAAATTAGATGTGAAGGAATAGGTTCAAGTGGGCAGGTAGTGAGGTGTGAGGAAGACAAAAGGGATGCCACTTCACTCTCAGTGGTTGGGAGGAGGGTGCAGAGTGTCAGAGGGGGTGACTGGGAGTGAATTTGGGAGATTGCAGGTTTGTGCTGGGATGTTTCTTTGGATGGCAAATGTTTTATTGAAAAAATAGTCAGCAAGGTCTTGAGCACTGAATGCAGATGAGGGGGGTGGTGCAGGTGGGTAGAGGAGAGAGTTGAAAATTGAGAAGAGTCTTTAAGGGTTTGAAGAGTGAGTGGATATAAGAGAAGTAGGTTTGCTTAGCTAAGCGAAGGGCAGAGGTGTAAGAGTAAAGAATGAACTTATAGTGCATGAAATCAGGTTCAGAGCGGGATTTCCTCCAGGCACGTTCAGCAGTGCGGGAGCATTTTTGTAGGTGGCATGTTTTTTGGGAGTGCCAGGGCTGGAGCTGACGACGTGGGGCTTTGCGAAGTTGGGGCGGAGCAAGAGTGTCAAGTGCAGTGGAGAGAGTTTTGTTATAGGGGGTTATAGCAAGGTCAGGGCAGGATATCTTGGAAGTGTGGTGTAGGCGTATATTAATAAGTTTGGAGAGTTGGGGAGGGTCCACAGTGTGTAGAGAGAGAGGGGGAGAACAGGTGAATGCAGTGGACTTCAAAGAAAGAAAAGGAGAGAGATTGAAATGGAGATAGGTACTGATTGGACCCTTAAAGAATGAACTTATAGTGCATGAAATCAGGTTCAGAGCGGGATTTCCTCCAGGCACGTTCAGCAGTGCGGGAGCATTTTTGTAGGTGGCATGTTTTTTGGGAGTGCCAGGGCTGGAGCTGACGACGTGGGGCTTTGCGAAGTTGGGGGGGAGCAAGAGTGTCAAGTGCAGTGGAGAGAGTTTTGTTATAGTGGGTTATAGCAAGGTCAGGGCAGGATATCTTGGAAGTGTGGTGTAGGCGTATATTAATAAGTTTGGAGAGTTGGGGAGGGTCCACAGTGTGTAGAGAGAGAGGGGGAGAACAGGTGAATGCAGTGGACTTCAAAGAAAGAAAAGGAGAGAGATTGAAATGGAGATAGGTACTGATTGGAGCAGGAGTTGGAGAGTAAGATGCCAACACCACCACCATATCTCTCACTTGGCCTAGGTGTGTGGCTAAAGTGAAGACAAGCAATTACAGCACATTTTTTTAAATGCAGCCCATTCATTTTCAAGGGATCAAAAGTACTGGCAGACAAACTGGGTACTGGCAGACAGCTGCCAGTACCCAATATGGTGCCCAATAAAGGCAGAGGGGGGGGGTTAAAGAGCTGTTTGGGGGGGATCAGGGAGGTTGGGGGCTAAGGGGGGTCCTACACAGCAGAAGAATTATTATTATTTTTTTTAAAAAATAAAACTAAAACCCCCCAAAAAACTTTTATTTTAGTACTGGCAGACTTTCTGCCAGTACTTAAGATGGCGGGGACAATTGTGGGGTGGGGGAGGGAAGGGAGCTGTTTGGGAGGGATCAGGGGGTGGGATGTGTCAGGTGAGAGGCTGATCTCTACACTAAAGCTAAAATTAACCCTGCAAGCTCCCTACAAGCTACCTAATTAACTCGTTCACTGCTAGACATAATATACGTGTGATGCGCAGCGGCATTTAGCGACCTTCTAACTACCAAAAAGCAACGCCAAAGCCATATATGTCTGCTATTTCTGAACAAAGGGGATCCCAGAGAAGCATTTACAACAATTTGTGCCATAATTTCACAAGCTGTTTGTAAATAATTTCAGTGAGAAACCTAAAATTGTGAAATATTTAAAGTTTTTTTTAATTTGATCGCATTTGGCGGTGAAATGGTGGCATGAAATATACCAAAATGGGCCTAGATCAATACTTGGGGTTGTTTACTACACTACACTAAAGCTAAAATTAACCCTACAAGCTCCCTACATGCTCCCTAATTAACCCCTTCACTGCTGCGCATAATACACGTGTGGTACGCTGTGGCATTTAGCGGCCTTCTAATTACCAAAAAGCAACGTAAAAGCCATATATGTCTGCTATTTCTGAACAAAGGGGATCCCAGAGAAGCATTTAAAACCATTTGTGCAATAATTGCACAAGCTGTTTGTAAATAATTTCAGTGAGAAACCTAAAGTTTGTGAAAAAAGTTGTGAAAAAGTGAACATTTTTTTTTATTTGATCGCATTTGGTGGTGAAATGGTGGCATGAAATATACCAAAATGGGCCTAGATGATGTCTTCTAAAAATATATATATATACATGTTAAAGGATATTCAGGGATTCCTGACAGATATCAGTGTCCCAATGTAACTAGCGCTAATTTTGTAAAAAAGTTGTTTGGAAATAGCAAAGTGCTACTTTTATTTAGTGCCCTATAACTTGCAAAAAAAGCAAAGAACATGTAAACAATGGGTATTTCTAAACTCAGGACAAAATTTAGAAACTATTTAGCATGGGTGTTTTTTTGTGGTTGTAGATGTGCAACAGATTTTGGGGGTCAAAGTTTGAAAAAATTGTTTTTTTTTCCATTTTTTCCTCATATTTTATAATTTTTTTTAATAGTAAATTATAAGATATGATGAAAATAATGGTATCTTTAGAAAGTCCATTTAATGGCAAGAAAAACGGTATATAATATGTGTGGGTACAGTAAATGAGTAAGAGTAAAATTACAGCTAAACACAAACACCGCAGAAATGTAAAAATAGCCTTGGTCCCAAACGGTCAACAAATGGAAAAGTGCTCTGGTCACTAAGGGGTTAAAGGACAGGTGTGGGCTGTTCCCTTGTTAATTTCACTAACAATCAAGCTGTTAAAAGGTCTGGAGTTTATTCAAAATGTGGAATTTGCATTTGGAAGCTGTTGTGACCTTTCAAAATGAGGTCCAAAAAGCTGTCAATGGAAGTAAAGCAGGCCATTAATAGGCTGAAAAATATAACAAACCCATCAGAGAGGTAGCGGACACATTCTCAAGGAGTTATGCTTGTCATTGTCAAACAATAGTAATTTACAACAATGTGCACTTGTTATATGTATATATTAAAGAATAATTAGGTAGATTACAAGTTGTGCGTTTGTCTTTTAACGCTGAAATAATGGTAATTTCAGCAATAAAACAGCAATGCAGCCATTACAAGTCTTGTCGGTATAGCTGTACCGCAAGCCTTTTAGCCTGTAACGCAACGTCAGTTCCGAACATGTAAAAAATACGTTTTTACGTGGGACTTCCATAGCGCAGCCATTACAAGTTTTGCATTCTTATTAAAAAGCTTGCGTTACACTCTATAACGACAAGATCCGAACCACCATCTGAGAGCAGTAGTTATGAGTTTTACACAACAAAACTGTTACATAAAACTCATAACTAAAGTGTTACAAAGTACACTAAACACCCATAAACTACCTATTAACCCCTAAACCGAGGCCCTCCCGCATCACAAACACTATATTAAAGTTATTAACCCCTAATCTGCCGCTCCCGACATTGCCGCCACTAATAAAATCTATTAACCCCTATTCCGCCGCTCCCCGACATCATCATCACTATATTTAATTTATTAACCCCTAACCACTGCCCCCCCGCATCACAAACACTATTTAAATAATATTAACCGCTAATCTGCCGTCCGCCCACATCGCCCCCACCATACTAAAGTTATTAAGCTCTGCACCACTATAATAAACCTATTAACCCCTAAACCGCAAGCCCCCTCAACAAAATATACTAAATTAAACTATTTACCCCTAAACCGAAAGCCTTCCACATCGCAATAAACTAATTTAAACTAGTGACTCCTAAACCCCCTAGCTTAATATTAAAATTATAATTTCCCTATCTTAAATTAAATTAACTTACCTGTCAAATTAAAAAAACTAAGTTTAAACTAACAATTAAAGTAATATAACTGTTAAACTAAAATTAAACTAACTACCAATTAAATAAACTATATTACACATTAAAAAAATCCTAACACTACTATAAAAATTACAAACTGTCTAATTACAAAAAATAAAATATACTAAATTACCAAAAATAACAAACACTAAATTACGAAAAATAACAAACGAAATGATGAAAAATAAAAAAGAATTACACCTAATCTAATAGCCCTATAAAAATAAAAAAGCCCATCCAAAATAAAAAACCTACAATAAACTACCAATAGCCCTTAAAAGGGACTTTTGTAGGGCATTGCCCTAAGTTAATCAACTCTTTTACCTGTAAAAAAAATACAAAGACAGCCCCAACAGCTAAAACCCACCACCCAACCAACCCCCCAAAATAAAAATACTTAACTCTAACAAAAACCTAAGCTAGAAACAAGGGGTGTGTATCAAACTGTTTGTGAGACAGACTGGCCTACCTCTAGGTTTGCAAAAAATCTCACAAATTTGCAACCGGAAATGCTAGACAGAACAACAGAAAGAGTAAGAGGTGGCCCCTACGGCAAGCTGTCTTAAAATAAATGAAGGAAAGAAGTAGAGGAAGAAGAAGTAGAAGATTAAAATCCAAAGTTACTAAATCTAATGCTGAAGTTACCAACACAGGTATTTTTAATATTAGTGATGTACCATTAAATAAAGAACAAGAATCCATTTTGAAAAAAGGACTATCATTTGCCCCTACATCCAAGCTCAATAAATTTGAACATATCATTAATGTTAACCAATTTATCAGAAAACTAACCCTAAAAAAGTACTTCATTAAACATCCAGTCTCCTACACAAATACAGTAAATCATAGCTACCAACATACGGAATTAAGACCCAAATCCACATTTTTTCCTACACAGGAAAAGGGAAATTTTGTACAGTCTTTTGAAAAATTGGTAAGAGAAGATTTGGATAAATTAAACATAGATGAAAATAAAAATATAAATTGGAATTTATCTGTGAGAGAAAAGAAAGTTCTGAAAGATTTGCAAATGAGAAAAGATATAGTAATTAAACAAGCGGATAAGGGGGGAGGAGTTGTAATTATGAATCATGCATATTACATTGAAGAAGCAAATAGATTACTATCAGACATTACAACATATAAAAAACTTAGGGATGACCCGGGAAATAAATATCAGAATGAATTGATTAAATTATTGGATAAGGCTAAAGAGGCTAATTTACTCACTGAAACAGAATTCAAATACCTTTTTGTTACAGACTTTAGAACCCCAATTCTTTTTTTTTTACCCAAAATACATAAAAACCTCAATAAACCACCAGGCCGTCCGATCATATCAGGAATTGAATCCATAACTTCACATTTGTCCCAGTACATAGATATCTTTCTACAGAATTATGTTAAAAACCTTCCCTCATACCTCTCTGACTCGACACATTTCTTAAATATTATTAAACATCACAAATGGGAAAAAGATCATATACTGGTAACTTGCGATGTTAGTTCATTGTACACTAATATTGATCATAATTTGGGAACAACGGCGGTTAAAACATATCTTGATAGAGATGAGAATATTACAGACATACAGGGCAAGTTTTTAATAGAATGTATTGAATTCATTCTTACAAACAATTATTTTAAATTTGAGGACACTTATTACCTTCAAATCAAAGGGACGGCGATGGGCACAAGGTTCGCACCCAGTTATGCCAACTTATTCATGGGGATATTTGAACAGAACCATCTTCAATATTCACCATGGGGTGCGAGCCTTGTGCTCTATAGACGCTTTATCGACGATATGTTTTTCATCTGGAAGGGTGACTTTGAACTCTTAAACCTATTCATTGAAGATCTTAATACAAATACCTATGGACTCTCATTCACACATGAGTGCAGTACTTTAAAAATTAACTTCTTAGACGTTGAAATAGAAGTAATTAACGATGAAATGAGGACACATACTTTTTTCAAAAAAATAGACTCTAATAATTATATTGACTCTAGCAGTTGCCATCATATTAATTGGAAAAAGGCCAATTGCTACGTTTAAGAAAACACTGTACTGATATACAGGATTATGAAAAACAATCAAAAACCCTAATAGAGAGATTTGAACAAAAAGGTTATGATAGGAAAAGAATTGAATTAATTGCAGAAGATGTGAAAAGTACAAATAGAGAAGATCTATTATCAAAAAAGAACAAAGATAGTGATAAAAAGTTTGATATGGGAATTCCAATTATAACAACATATTCCACACAATATAAACTTTTTCAAAATATAATTAAAAAACACTGGCATCTTCTATTAAAAGATCCTATTTTCAAACTCTACATAAACAGCCAAAATTTATTTATAAAAAAACAAAAAACTTGAAATCTATATTAGCCCCTAGTGAAATTAAAAAAACTAGGAATAAGATGTTTGATAGAGGGATATTAGATCAGAAGGGAGAAAAAATTGAAGGTTTTTACCCCTGTCACAGTTGCAAATCTTGCAAATACAGGACTAAACTAAAAAACATCAAATCCGATAAAACAGGGAGAGAGATCAAAATTTCTGACATAATTAGATGTACAGATATTAATGTCATATATCTTATCCAATGCCAGTGCAATTTGAAATACTTTGGTCAAACGAGTAGAAAACTCAAAGACCGCATAAGAGAGCATATACTGGCAATTGAATATGAGAAAGTTGACACTATCCTTTATAAACACTTCAAAGAAATACATCAAGGTAGATTCGAGGATTTTAAGTTCTGGGGCATTAGGAAAATATTACCAGATGGGAGAAGAGGAAACATGGGGAAAAAACTTCAGAAACAAGAAGCAGAATTCATTTATAACTTCGGGACATTACACCCCAATGGCCTCAATAATGAATTAGATCTAAATTTTCTTATATAATTTCCTACAGATGACCAGAATCTTAATTTTATCCTGTGTATTATAGTTAAAATAGAGGGTGACCTCCATGAACGGAATTATGATACATTAAAAATTTACAGTTATTATGTTCGCCATATATATTAACCCTATATACTAGAATTTTTTTCTTTATCATGTATATTACATTTTAAAAAATAAAGGTTAATCTCTAACACACGTAAGTCCATACTATATGTTCAAATGCTCTCTCAAATTATTGGTGAGCTTGTTTAGTAATTGAGTATAGAGATGAATGTTATATACCGATTAATGACTAATCTGTTGAAATGCTCTCTCAAACTATTGGTGAGCTTGTTAGTAATTCAATATAGAGATGAATGTTATATGCTTATTAATGACTAATCCATCTCATTAGACATAGAGTGGCTCAATATCTTTAGACACTGGCTCAACATTCTTAGACACTGGCTCATTATATATATATACATTTTTTCATATTTTTTATATATATATATTTTTATTTACATATTTTTATTTTTATTTTTATTTTATTATTTTTTTGTATTTTTTATCAATTTTTCATTTTTTATTTTTTCATGTTCAATTTATCATTTTTTATTATTATTCTTTATGATTTTTGGAAAAGAAATATATATATATTTTATAATAATATAATGCATTTTTATTTTTTACAACTTCTTTCTTTTATGGTAATTTTTTGAAAAACATCGATTTCCGTTTCTATCATAAAAGTTTAATCTTCTTTAAAACTTACAAAGTATAATGCAGAAAATAAAATGTTATTAACACACATCTAAGGTATATATGATGGTAAAATATACAATGGATTAAAGGATCCCAACAGCAATATCAAATGATGTCTCTCATCAACTATAAGGTAATTGGCATACATAAACAGATCTTTGTTCTAGCCAATTAAGGGTTAACAGGAAACCCTTTAAATACCTGGGAGAAGCCGGATCTGGTATACTTGATAAAGGCTTGTGTCCTAAAAGCCGAAATGCGTAGAAGACAACCAGCTCCAGCATTTACTCTTCAAATAACTGGCCAGTTATAGCTATGTCTTGCTCCCAAGACCGTCCGCCTGAAAGTGAAATTCCTTAACTCACCGGACAATAGGAGCTTCTCTACAAACCAACGGAAAAGATTTTTTTCGCCTCTTTACGGATACAAAGGAAGGTATTTGAGGATCGGATCCTCTGTAATACAGCCACTTCCGGTCCAGAGAAAAACGCCACTACAAACAATAATCGGCGTTGCTGCAAACAGAATCATCGTAGGATTGGGTAAGAGATTCTTTTCCTCTTATATGTCTATGAAGATAATATAACATACACAAGGACAAATAAAGAATCTATGTCCCATATGAAAAGAATTAATGCCCCACATAAGAATATATGGCCTAGATTTAGAGTTTTGTCGGTAAGGACCCGCGTAGCTAACGCCGGCTTTTTTCTGGCCGCACCATAAAAATAACTCTGGTATTGAGAGTCCACAAAAAGGCTGCGTTAGGCTCCAAAAAAGGAGCGTAGAGCATTTTTAACGCAGCTTCAACTCTCGATACCAGAGTTGCTTACGCAAGCGGCCAGCCTCAAAAACGTGCTCGTGCACGATTCCCCCATAGGAAACAATGGGGCTGTTTGAGCTGAAAAAAAACCTAACACCTGCAAAAAAGCCGCGTTCAGCTCCTAACGCAGCCCCATTGTTTGCAATGCGGAAACACTTCCTACGTCTGCACCTAACACCCTAACATGTACCCCGAGTCTAAACACCCCTAGCCTTACACTTATTAACCCCTAATCTGCCGCCTCCGCTATCGCTGACCCCTGAATATTATTTTTAACCCCTATTCTGCCGCTCCGTAAACCGCCGCTACTTACATTATCCTTATGTACCCCTAATCTGCTGCCCCTAACACCGCCGACCCCTATATTATATTTATTAACCCCTAATCTGCCCCCCTCAACGTCGCCTCCACCTGCCTACACTTATTAACCCCTAATCTGCCGAGCGGACCTGAGCGCTACTATAATAAAGTTATTAACCCCTAATCCGCATCACTAACCCTATAATAAATAGTATTAACCCCTAATCCAAGATGGCGTCCCTCGAATTCCGATTGGCTGATAGGATTCTATCAGCCAATCGGAATTAAGGTAGGAATATTCTGATTGGCTGATGGAATCAGCCAATCAGAATCAAGTTCAATCCGATTGGCTGATTCGATCAGCCAATCAGATTGAGCTTGCATTCTATTGGCTGTTCCGGTAAGCCAATAGAATGCGAGCTCAATCTGATTGGCTGATTGGATCAGCCAATCGGAATTCGAGGGACGCCATCTTGGATGACGTCCCTTAAAGGAACCGTCATTCGGCTAGTAGGCGTCGGGAGAAGAGGATGTTCCGCGTCGGAGGTCTGCAAGATGGATCCGGAAGAAAGAAGATTGAAGATGCCGTTGATAGAAGACTTCATCCGGATCATGGACCTCTTCAGCTCCCGCTTGGATGAAGACTTCATCCGGATCATGGACCTCTTCAGCTCCCGCTTGGATGAAGACTTCCGCCGGATCATGGACCTCTTCAGCCCCCCGCTTGGGCTTGGATCAGGACATCGGAGGAGCTCTTCAGGATGGATCGGTGAACCTGGTAGGGTGAAGACAAGGTAGGAAGATCTTCAGGGGCTTAGTGTTAGGTTTATTTAAGGGGGGTTTGGGTTAGATTAGGGGTATGTGGGTGGTGGGTTGTAATGTTGGGGGGGGGTATTGTATGTTTTTTTTTACAGGCAAAAGAGCTGAATTTCTTGGGGCATGCCCCGCAAAGGGCCCTGTTCAGGGCTGGTAAGGTAAAAGAGCTTTGAAATGTAGTAATTTAGAATAGGGTAGGGCATTTTGTTATTTTGGGGGTCTTTGTTATTTTATTAGGGGGCTTAGAGTAGGTGTAATTAGTTTAAAATTGTTGTAATATTTTTCTTATGTTTGTAAATATTTTTTTATTTTTGTAACTTAGTTCTTTTTTATTTTTTGTACTTTAGATAGTTTATTTCATTGTAGTTATTTGTAGGAATTGTATTTAATTAATTTATTGATAGTGTAGTGTTAGGTTTAATTGTAAGTAATTGTAGGTATTTTATTTAATTAATTTAATGATAGTATAGTGTTAGGTTTAATTGTAACTTAGGTTAGGATTTATTTTACAGGTAATTTTGTTATTATTTTAACTAGGTAACTATTAAATAGTTCTTAACTATTTAATAGCTATTGTACCTGGTTAAAATAATTACAAAGTTGCCTGTAAAATAAATATTAATCCTAAAATAGCTACAATGTAATTATAATTTATATTGTAGCTATATTAGGATTTATTTTACAGGTAAGTATTTAGCTTTAAATAGGAATAATTTATTTAATAAGAGTTAATTAATTTTGTTAGATTAAAATTATATTTAACTTAGGGGGGTGTTAGTGTTAGGGTTACACTTAGCTTTAGGGGTTAATACATTTATTAGAATAGCGGTGAGCTCCGGTTGGCAGATTAGGGGTTAATAATTGAAGTTAGGTGTTGGCGATGTTAGGGAGGGCAGATTAGGGGTTAATACTATTTATTATAGGGTTAGTGAGGCGGATTAGGGGTTAATAACTTTATAATAGTAGCGGTGCGGTCCGCTCGGCAGATTAGGGGTTAATAAGTGTAGGCAGGTGGAGGCGACGTTGTGGGGGGCAGATTAGGGGTTAATTATTGTAGGTAGCTGGCGGCGACGTTGTGGGGGGCAGATTAGGGGTTAATAAATATAATACAGGGGTCGGCGGTGTTAGGGGCAGCAGATTAGGGGTACATAAGTATAACGTAGGTGGCGGTCGGCAGATTAGGGGTTAAAAAATTTAATCGAGTGGCGGCGATGTGGGGGGGCCTCAGTTTAGGGGTACATAGGTAGTTTATGGGTGTTAGTGTACTTTAGAGTACAGTAGTTAAGAGCTTTATGAACCGGCGTTAGCCCAGAAAGCTCTTAACTACTGACTTTTTTCCTGCGGCTGGAGTTTTGTCGTTAGATGTCTAACGCTCACTTCAGACACGACTCTAAATACCGGAGTTAGAAAGATCCCATTGAAAAGATAGGATACGCAATTGACGGAAGGGGATCTGCGGTATGGAAAAGTCGCGGCTGAAAAGTGAGCGTTAGACCCTATTTTGAGTGACTTCAAATACCGGAGTTAGCCTAAAACCAGCGTTAGGAGCCTCTAACGCTGGTTTTCACGGCTAACGCCAAACTCCAAATCTAGGCCTGAGTAAGGAGATTCACCTTAAAGCTGTGAGTGAGCCCCTTTGAAATAACATCGGCTGCTCCATTCTGAAAGGAATCACACTCTAGCAAGAATTTGCAACATTGTTATAGAAGAAGATTCATATATACCTTATTTCCAATATAAACATTGAAGTTGATACATACTAACAAAATTGTCGGATTATAAGTTCCTGTGGCCACATTGCAATAATTACAACATTATAGACTTTTATTAACACTTCAAGAGACGATATATAATATCTGGTATTATTGTGAAGATTCAAGGATCTACGTGGGAATTTAGAGACTCTAAAGACATATTCAGAAACATTTTTTTAATAACATTTGAATAAATGGCCTAAAAAGAAGTTGATTGTACACGCAATTTCAAGTGTTAGCTTTTATTTCCCTCTCTTTCTTTTTTTTTTTGCTGCAGCAATTTTTAAACCAAAGTACTGTTTTTATATATTTTTTCTAAATATATATATTTTTTTCTTTTGTTCACTTTTTTGAACTTTTGAATTTTTATTTTTATTTTTAGATCCGTTTTAGTGTCTAATGATATATATATTATTATATTTTTTTCTTTTTGATTGAAATACATGTTTTTCTTCCTTATCGGATTTTCAACCGGCTACTAATATACTCATTCAAACTATTGAATCTAGTCAACTGAGTCACACATCCAACACCTGTTGTGTCTCATTCTATTTTTCCGTTATATTTAATATATTATTTATTATTACTATTGTGTTTTTATATACACTTTTCCATAATAAATTAATAATTTGATTTACTCTTTCAACATTCTTGTATGATATTGTTTCCTAATACATTCACAAAATATTTTCACTTAATATTTCACGTTGATTTGCACCATTCATCACATCAAAATAAGTTGTTTCCTTCATTTATTTAAAAAACCTAAGCTACCCATTGCCCTTAAAAGGGCATTTGTATGGGCATTGCCCTTAAAAGGGCATTTTGCTCTTTTACGAAAAGCCCAAACCCTAAACTAAAAGAAAACACCCAAAAAAGTTTAAAAATTCCTAACACTTCCCCCGAAGATCCACTTACAGTTGCTGAAGTCCTGCTTGAACGATCTTCATCCCAGCGGCTCAGCGGTCAATGCGCGGAGGCGGAGGTCCAGGGTGGAGGTCCATTGATTTGACGTGGTCTTCTTCACGTGATCGTCCGCTGCACAGAGGATTAAAATGCAAGGTACCCCTTTTATACTGGCTGAATTAGGCCTGCTAAAATCCTATTGGCTGTTCAAATCAGCTAATAGGATTTAAGCAGCTCTCATTCTATTGGCTGAGTCGAATCCTGGATGAAGATGCCACCTGAATGAAGATGGAGCCGCTGGGATGAAGATCGTTCAAGCGGGACTTCAAAAACTGTGAGTACCTAAAGAGGGGTTAGTGTTTAATTTAGGGCAATGCCCTACAAAAGGCCCTTTTAAGGGCTATTCGTAGTTTATTCTAGATTAGGTTTTTTATTTTGGGGTGGCTTTTTTTAAATGGGTATTAGAATAGGAATAATTTTTATTATTTTTGATAATTTGTTTGTCATTTTGTGTTTATTTTTGTTTTGGGTGGGTTTTTATTTTTAGATTAGGGGTTGGGCATTTAATAAAAGAGCTGAATGCCCTTTTAAGGGCAGGAAAAAGAGCTGAATGCCCTTTTAAGGGCAATGCCCATACAAATGCCCTTTTCAGGGCAATGAGTAGATTAGGTTTTACTTTTTTTTTATTTTGTGGGTTTGGGGGTGGGGTTTGTATACTGTTAGGGGGTGGGTTTTTTTTAGCAAAAGAGCTGTTAACTTAAGGACCCTTGGTAGTTTATTATAGATTAGGGTTTTTTATTTTGGGGTGATTTTTTTTTTTTTTTTAAAGGGTATTAGAATAGGAATAATTTTTATTGTTTTGGATAATTTTGTTAGTTATTTTTTGGTAGGTTTTATTTTTGTTATGGTAGCTTTTAGTGTAAGGCAGTTTAGGTTTTATTTCACAGGTAAGTTTGTATTTATTTTAACTAGGTAGTTAGTAAATAGTTAATAACTATTTGCTAACTAGTCTACCTAGTTAAAATAAATACAAACTTACCTGTGAAATAAAAATAAAACCTAAGCTAGCTACATTTTACAGTAACTATTAGTTATATTGTAGCTAGCTTAGGTTTTATTTCACAGGTAAGTATTCAGTTTTAAATAGGTATTATTTAGTTAATTGTAACTTTAATTTAGCTCTATTTTAATTATGTTAAAGTTAGGGGGTGTTAGGATTAGGGTTATGTTAGGGTTAGATTAGGGTTAGGGTTAGGTTTAGGGGTTAATATAATTTAATTTAGGTTGTTGCAATATGGGGGTCTGGCGGTTTAGGTTTAGGTGTAGTGATGTGGGAGGCCAGAGGATTGGGGTTAATAGTTTTATTTAGTTGCAGCAATGTCAGGGAGCGGCAGAATAGGGGTTAATAGATTTATTATAGTGTGGGCGATGTTGGGGTGCAGGGGAATAGGGGTTAGTAACTTTAGTATAGTGGCAGCGATATCAGGAGCGGCAGATTAGGGGTTAATATCATTATGAAATGAGGAAAAAGAACACGCTGAGTCTCATGTTCAGCAAAGGTGATGTGCTTCATCAGAGATATTTTCCTCTACTGCTGTGGGTCTTTTTGTAGATCAGTTGAGCCAATGGTGGGAGAGGGGTGTGTGCTTATGTTAATGATTAACTCTTAGAGGCCCACAATAACTTGGCAAATTGCTTTTTTACTTTTCTTTCAGGACTAAGTAGGTTTGAACTGTGTTAAAAGCAATTGATCTACTTAAGTACAGATATCTTTGGTTTCCACTTGCTACTAGGATCCACAGCAGTTAAGGAGACTAAAGAACAGATACAGACTTTTAACATTCACTAGAAATGTATATGTATGCATATCAAATTCTAACTTAATTGATTCTTAACATATTTGTCAAATATATAATCATAATAGTGAAAAGATAAGTACAATGAAATAAAATTATTAGGGAGAAAAGGGGGAGAAAAATGATTATTTAAAATAAAAATGACAATAAAATCAATTGTTGTTTAAGAAACATTTATATAGAAACATTATTTATCTATAGAAACACATTTCTTTTCTTTCCTATTTTCCCCTCTTCTCAGATTTTATAATTTTTATGTGTGTTCTATTATTAGTACTCATCTGGTATGCCTTCCTATTGGATAGTGTAGCCTTGCTAACTATTGATGTGTGTTAAATTGCTGTTATACTCCTTTGGCTATTTGACTAGTATTTGCTTATGCTATTTGCTGTAGGGTCGAAAAGCCTATTACAAATAATGCATTATATTATATTTTTCAAATATAATCTGCTTAATTCAAAAGGGAGAGTGAAGAGGGGAAGATGAAGAGTTTGTGGACCCTAGTTTTGTTAGGATTCTTGCTAAACACCTCTCTTCCATATTATGTGCAAGCTAGTATATACTTCCAGATGTTAAATGTTAGGGTCTAGATTAGGAATATTTAATTTTCCTTGATTTTGATTATAATTACCTTATTGGTCTGTTAGATCATGAGGTAAAATCAAATATCTATAAAGAATAGTTTTCTAATGAAAAATTGAATATAACTAATAAATGAAAAATTGTATAATAGTTGAAAATTATAGTGAAATAAAATATAATAACAGTGAAGGTATATGTGGGAGATGCAGATCTTGGGTGGGAATATTCTGACCAATATTTGTGATAAGTATTTGTGATTTTATACAATTGTTTGAAGTTTTTTGTTGTTATCATTTGTTTGGTTCAGAGAGACGTCAGAGGAGCTATTTAACTTTAGCAATCTATTGTTGATAGTACTTCTTCTTCATTCAGGGATTGTATTTAGTATTCACATATTCACTCATAGATATACTCATATGTATCCACATATGTATACTATCCATTCACACACTTTTACACATGTATATAAATCACTAGTCATATATTATACTGATGGATGTTCAACTATAGGGCTATAGTACATTATATTATGTGTTTATGATTATGTTAGTACCAATGGATTATTTATTGTCTTTTAAAGATTAACTATTGCTGGATTTTAGTATAATATTGATTACTGCTAACTAATCTATAAATAGATTCACATCATATATTTTGTTTATTCCTTGAGGTGTTCTAGTTTGTGATGGGAAAATCCAGAATACTTCTCTCCTAATGAGTTTCTTGATTCTGTCTCCTCCTAATGGATCTTTTTCTATGTGTTCTATTGCCTTAAAGGAGAAGTTGGATAATTTTTGTTCATGTAAATGAAAATGTTTGGCTACTGGGGTTCTGGGTATCTCTTCCTCTATTGAAATTAAGTGTTCTCTAATATGATCTTTTAAAGGACGTGTTGTTATACCTACGTATTGTTGTAGACATTGTTTACATGTAATGAGATATATAATATGTGTTGATGTACAATCCATCCTTTGTGGTATATGATATGTTTTATTGGCTTGTGAGGAATTGAATGTCAAGCTTTTGTTAGTATATGAACAGCTTTTACATGGTCTTCTACCACATCTATAATTCCCTTTGATGAATGTGAGGCAATTAGTATTAGTTTCTATTTTTGTATGGCATTTTTGAGTAACCATATCTCATATGGTCGGTGCTCTTTTTGCCACAAATTTAATTCCCTTTTCTAATTTGCTTCTTAATGTTATTTCTCCATTTAAGACCGGTAGATATTTCTTTATTATCTTAGTGATAGTATAAAATTGGTTACTAAATTTTGTGGTAAAGTATATATCTTCCCTTGGTAATTTTGCTTCTTCCTCTATATTAAATGTTCTTTTCGTAGTTCTTTTTTTTTCTTTCTATTGAGGAGTTCAGTCCTATAAATTTTTGCTACTTGTTTAATGTTAAGTAAAATGCTCTTCTTGCATTCCTTAATAATAGTCTTTGGGTGAGTTCTTTTGCCTGTTTATTATATAAGTGTAGGGTAGTGCAATTTCTCCATATCCATAGATACTGACCTTTCTGGATACCTTTTCGCATATGTGGAGCATGACAAGAGTCTGCTCTTAAAATAGTGTTACAAACTGCTATTTGTAACTGGCCCTTTAAATGGAAACTTGCCCTGCTTCCCTGGATTTTGGAGAAGCCTATTTGCCAGCCTCTTTCCTCATGACTATGGCCCCTGGAAGATTGTGCCCCTGAAAACATATTAACTTTTATTGGGTGTGTATGGCCCTTTAAGAACCGTCTGGGGACATATTGTGACTTTGGTGAACAATGCCCCTTTAAGACTATGTCCCCAGACCTGTAAAATAACTTGTCCCTGGCTTTCTCCCACTTGGTTCAGTAAATAGGACTTGCTGAACCGAGTGCCACGCAGGCAGAGTGTTCCACAGAGGGGGAGCACTGTTGCAGAAACATTGGTTTTCATTGTGTGCCATTAAGAGTTAATTTTGTTGAGCTTCAAGAACCTATTCTAAATACAAGTTTGCTGGGATCAGCTCTAATTAAGTTTAGTGAAAACATTCCCATTGTCTAATCAGACTGCTAGTTGATAAGGTGGACTGCATTGATTTCTTGTGTGTAAACTTGTTATCTGCTGTTGTGGCCTGTCAAAGGGCGTTGCCTCTCTATCTAAATGTATCAAATGTTTGATTGGGGATTTTATGCCTCCCCCTGAGAGTGTCTTTTTTGCATGTAACCTCAATAAAAAGCAGGCTGTGTGTTCCAGCACATCAGACCTGTTCTGACCCTCTAACTTGCAGCTTTGACTCATGTTTGTAGGGGACAGCCATAATCACTACAGGGATTGCTATGCTCTATATACTCCTTTAGCTACTGAGCTCCTGTAAGAGCTCTTGTTCCTGATCCTGCTTCGCTGTACAGAAGGAAGAGGTTCACCTACTGGAGCCTGGTCGTAGGTCCAGGGTGCAGAGCAGACGGCGAGATACCAGCCCAGCAGCGGTGGTTCATAGAATCTGCATTACGTATGGTGGCTATGCAGTAGTTATAGTGTCTACGGTGCTGATGATCCTTTGGGGAGTGCTAGGAGCATCCTTTTCTACGGTCCAACTTCCAGCCAGCCTGGAGGCAACCGTAACATTTGGCGGCAGCGGTGGGATAGCGTCCTAGCGCAAGGAGCAGCACCCCAACAGCACTGGTATCGTAGGAGAGTTATTGAGGGCAACACTAGCCACTGCACAGCGTCCCTACCTACAGCAGCATGGAGCTGACAAGATACTGGTCAGAACCCTGTGAAGAGCACTTCAACCGGATCCGTCGCTATGAGGGCGCGGATTTTGTTCCAGAGGTAAAGAGGCGGCTAGTCCGATATGGTCCAGACCCTGTGCAGGAGGTAGTCAGTCGCATCATCTGGGAATTGGATACGGAAAACGAAGCGGCACGAGCCTTTGAGTGCCAACTGTGGAGTTTGAGGGTATGGACACCTGGTCTCTCTCCCCAGCCGCAGCATGTTCCACAGGGAGAGGAGAGAAGCGACCTCCCTCCCCAGTGGCAGTATACCGTGCAGAGTGAAGAGACAACCGGTCTCCTTCCCCAACCCCAACCAGAGATACCCGAGGCAGCAGGCCTCATAGACTGGTCCTGGGAGGACCCGCAGCAGGCAGGTAGAGATGGGACCGCAGTCTCTCTACCGGCCGTACAGGGATGCTGGGCAGGTGGCCCAGATCCCCAGCGACAGACCCAGCTACAGGGAGGGGAGAGCATCGACCTCCCTCCCCAGCCGGAGTGTGCCTTCCAGGGAGAGGAGACAACCGGTCTCTCTCCCCAGCCGCATCATGTTCCACAGGCCGCCAGAGTATCAGGAGGAGGAGGTAAGCCAATCTCCCCCTCCCCAGCTAACTCCTAACTTGGGCCCAGGGTTAACAGTGGAGATGTTAACCCCCACTGACCCCCACGTTCCCTTTGCCACCGGGCAGGACAATGCCCCAATTCCCCCAGCAGAAGAGCTGGCATCAGGACAGAGCGCTGCTGGCCTCTGCCCTACAGACCCCCTTGTTACAGGACTGGCCTGCAAACCCCTCACCCCAGCAGAAGCGCTGGCACCAGGGCAGAGTGCCGCTTGCCTCTGCCCCCCAAGTACCACCAGCTATTTGCCCAGCTGCGCCAGGAAGGCCGAGGATGCTACACTTTCATCCTACAACCTGGAACCTACAGGCCAGTACTACTTATTGTGGGGGGGCTACTTTGCTGCTAATGTTTATTAATGATGTCCCGAACTGTTCGCCCGCGAACGGTTCACAGCAAACTTAGGCCTAGATTTAGAGTTCGGCGGTAGCCGTCAAAACCAGCGTTAGAGGCTCCTAACGCTGGTTTTGGCCGCCCGCTGGTATTTGGAGTCAGTGATTAAAGGGTCTAACGCTCACTTTTCAGCCGCGACTTTTCCATACCGCAGATCCCCCTACGCCATTTGCGTAGCCTATCTTTTCAATGGGATCTTTCTAACGCTGGTATTTAGAGTCGTTTCTGCAGTGAGCGTTAGAGCTCTAACGACAAGATTCCAGCCGCCTGAAAATAGCAGGAGTTAAGAGCTTTCTGGCTAACGCCGGTTTCTAAAGCTCTTAACTACTGTACCCTAAAGTACACTAACACCCATAAACTACCTATGTACCCCTAAACCGAGGTCCCCCCACATCGCCGCCACTCGATTAAAATTTTTAACCCCTAATCTGCCGACCGCCACCTACGTTATACTTATGTACCCCTAATCTGCTGCCCCTAACACCGCCGACCCCTGTATTATATCTATTAACCCCTAACTTGCCCCCCACAACGTCGCCGCAAGCTACTTAAAATAATTAACCCCTAATCTTCCGACCGCAAATCGCCGCCACCTACGTTATCCCTATGTACCCCTAATCTGCTACCCCTAACATCGCCGACCCCTATATTATATTTATTAACCCCTAATCTGCCCCCCACAACGTCGCCGACACCTACCTACACTTATTAACCCCTAATCTGCCGAGCGGACCTGAGCGCTACTATAATAAAGTTATTAACCCCTAATCCGCCTCACTAACCCTATCATAAATAGTATTAACCCCTAATCTGCCCTCCCTAACATCGCCGACACCTAACTTCAATTATTAACCCCTAATCTGCCGACCGGAGCTCACCGCTATTCTAATAAATGTATTAACCCCTAAAGCTAAGTCTAACCCTAACACTAACACCCCCCTAAGTTAAATATAATTTTTATCTAACGAAATAAATTAACTCTTATTAAATAAATAATTCCTATTTAAAGCTAAATACTTACCTGTAAAATACATCCTAATATAGCTACAACATAAATTATAATTATATTATAGCTATTTTAGGATTAATATTTATTTTACAGGCAACTTTGTAATTATTTTAACCAGGTACAATAGCTATTAAATAGTTAAGAACTATTTAATAGTTACCTAGTTAAAATAATTACAAATTTACCTGTAAAATAAATCCTAACCTAAGATATAATTAAACCTAACACTACCCTATCAATAAAATAATTAAATAAACTACCTACAATTACCTACAATTAACCTAACACTACACTATCAATAAATTAATTAAACACAATTGCTACAAATAAATAAAATTAAATAAACTATCTAAAGTACAAAAAATAAAAAAGAACTAAGTTACAGAAAATAATAAAATATTTACAAACATAAGAAAAATATTACAACAATTTTAAACTAATTACACCTACTCTAAGCCCCCTAATAAAATAACAAAGCCCCCCAAAATAAAAAATTCCCTACCCTATTCTAAAATACAAATATTACAAGCTCTTTTACCTTACCAGCCCTGAACAGGGCCCTTTGCGGGGCATGCCCCAAGAATTTCAGCTCTTTTGCCTGTAAAAAAAAACATACAATACCCCCCCCCCAACATTACAACCCACCACCCACATACCCCTAATCTAACCCAAACCCCCCTTAAATAAACCTAACACTACCCCCCTGATGATCTTCCTACCTTGTCTTCACCATGCCAGGTTCACCGATCCGTCCTGGCTCCAAGATCTTCATCCACCCCAAGCGGGGGCTAGACATCCACTGAAGAAGTCCAGAAGAGGGTCCAAAGTCTTCCTCCTATCCGGCAAGAAGAGGACATCCGGACCGGCCCACATCTTCTCCAAGCGGCATCTTCTATCTTCTTCCATCCGATGACGACCGGCTCCATCTTGAAGACGTCCAGCGCGGATCCATCCTCTTCTTCCGACGACTAGACGACGACTGACGGTTCCTTTAAGGGACGTCATCCAAGATGGCGTCCCTCGAATTCCGATTGGCTGATAGGATTCTATCAGCCAATCGGAATTAAGGTAGGAATTTTCTGATTGGCTGATGGAATCAGCCAATCAGAATATAGTTCAATCCGATTGGCTGATCCAATCAGCCAATCAGATTGAGCTCGCATTCTATTGGCTGATCGGAACAGCCAATAGAATGCGAGCTCAATCTGATTGGCTGATTGGATCAGCCAATCGGATTGAACTTGATTCTGATTGGCTGATTCCATCAGCCAATCAGAAAATTCCTACCTTAATTCCGATTGGCTGATAGAATCCTATCAGCCAATCGGAATTCGAGGGACGCCATCTTGGATGACGTCCCTTAAAGGAACCGTCATTCGTCGTCTAGTCGTCGGAAGAAGAGGATGGATCCGCGCTGGACGTCTTCAAGATGGAGCCGGTCGTCATCGGATGGAAGAAGATAGAAGATGCCGCTTGGAGAAGATGTTTGCCGGTCCGGATGTCCTCTTCTTGCCGGATAGGAGGAAGACTTTGGACCCTCTTCTGGACTTCTTCAGTGGATGTCTAGCCCCCGCTTGGGGTGGATGAAGATCTTGGAGCCAGGACGGATCGGTGAACCTGGCATGGTGAAGACAAGGTAGGAAGATCATCAGGGGGGTAGTGTTAGGTTTATTTAAGGGGGGTTTGGGTTAGATTAGGGGTATGTGGGTGGTGGGTTGTAATGTTGGGGGGGGGTATTGTATGTTTTTTTTTACAGGCAAAAGAGCTGAAATTCTTGGGGCATGCCCCGCAAAGGGCCCTGTTCAGGGCTGGTAAGGTAAAAGAGCTTGTAATATTTGTATTTTAGAATAGGGTAGGGAATTTTTTATTTTGGGGGGCTTTGTTATTTTATTAGGGGGCTTAGAGTAGGTGTAATTAGTTTAAAATTGTTGTAATATTTTTCTTATGTTTGTAAATATTTTATTATTTTCTGTAACTTAGTTCTTTTTTATTTTTTGTACTTTAGATAGTTTATTTAATTTTATTTATTTGTAGCAATTGTATTTAATTAATTTATTGATAGTGTAGTGTTAGGTTAATTGTAGGTAATTGTAGGTAGTTTATTTAATTATTTTATTGATAGGGTAGTGTTAGGTTTAATTATATCTTAGGTTAGGATTTATTTTACAGGTAAATTTGTAATTATTTTAACTAGGTAACTATTAAATAGTTCTTAACTATTTAATAGCTATTGTACCTGGTTAAAATAATTACAAAGTTGCCTGTAAAATAAATATTAATCCTAAAATAGCTATAATATAATTATAATTTATATTGTAGCTATATTAGGATGTATTTTACAGGTAAGTATTTAGCTTTAAATAGGAATTATTTATTTAATAAGAGTTAATTTATTTCGTTAGATAAAAATTATATTTAAGTTAGGGGGGTGTTAGTGTTAGGGTTAGACTTAGCTTTAGGGGTTAATACATTTATTAGAATAGCGGTGAGCTCCGGTCGGCAGATTAGGGGTTAATAATTGAAGTTAGGTGTCGGCGATGTTAGGGAGGGCAGATTAGGGGTTAATACTATTTATGATAGGGTTAGTGAGGCGGATTAGGGGTTAATAACTTTATTATAGTAGCGCTCAGGTCCGCTCGGCAGATTAGGGGTTAATAAGTGTAGGTAGGTGTCGGCGACGTTGTGGGGGGCAGATTAGGGGTTAATAAATATAATATAGGGGTCGGCGGTGTTAGGGGTAGCAGATTAGGGGTACATAGGGATAACGTAGGTGGCGGCGATTTGCGGTCGGAAGATTAGGGGTTAATTATTTTAAGTAGCTTGCGGCGACGTTGTGGGGGGCAAGTTAGGGGTTAATAGATATAATACAGGGGTCGGCGGTGTTAGGGGCAGCAGATTAGGGGTACATAGGGATAACGTAGGTGGCGGCGGTTTACGGAGCGGCAGATTAGGGGTTAAAAGTGTAATGCAGGGGTCAGCGATAGCGGGGGCGGCAGATTAGGGGTTAATAAGTGTAAGGTTAGAGGTGTTTAGACTCGGGGTACATGCTAGAGTGTTAGGTGCAGACGTAGGAAGTGTTTCCCCATAGGAAACAATGGGGCTGCGTTAGGAGCTGAACGCTGCTTTTTTGCAGGTGTTAGGTTTTTTTTCAGCTCAAACAGCCCCATTGTTTCCTATGGGAGAATCGTGCACGAGCACGTTTTTGATGCCGGCCGCGTCCGTAAGCAACTCTGGTATCGAGAGTTGCATTTGCGGTAAAAATGCTCTACGCTCCTTTTTTGGAGCCTAACGCAGCATTTGTTTGAACTCTCGATACCAGAGTTAAATTTATGGTGCGGCCAGAAAAAAACCCGCGGAGCGTTAACAGCCCTTTTACCGCCGAACTCTAAATCTAGGCCATAGCTTGTTCACGTTCGCGTTTGTGGGCGAACACATGCCGATGTTCGATCCGCCCCTATGTGTCATCATTGTGGAAACTTTGACCCTTTATGTCACAGCCGCCTGACACATTAGAGCCAATCAACATCAGACACTCCCTCACAGACACTCCCAGCTACTCGGAATCCGCCATTTTAGACTCATAACGACCTTGCTTTTTTAATGAGAGGACGTGTTGTGTTTTCGCTCCTGACATTAATAGTAAAAACATCGCTAGGCTAGTGTATTTACAGTCCAGAAGGACTCCACTCATCTCTGCTGCAAGCACAGCACCCCAAAAAGCCCTTTTTAGGGCTATATTTCGTGCCGTTTTTTTTTTATTAGCATTTGCCTGGCTTTCAGCTGTGTGTTTAAGGCTCACAGCATATGCTGTGACTACTGCCACCACTGATATCTCCCTAACAACATTAGTTTAAATTTAACTAACCCAAAAATATAATTATTTTTCTAGTGTAATTTTTTTTCATTTTCTATCAGGCCAGTGTCACACAGCATATACTCTGGTTCATTGCTCTGTGCCAGCCAGCAGCCAGCAGTGTTAATATCTGTTTATAATATTATTTTTAATTTTTAAAAAAAAACACAAAAAAATATTTTTCTAGTGTAATCTAATTACATTTACTATCATGCCTGTGTCTGTCAGGCTCACTCAGCATTAATATACCTCTTTTTTTTCAGTCTTTTGGTTAATTGGTCTGTGCCAGGCAGCCACCCAGCACTCATATCTATTTTTCTTTCACCTTAATTTTAATATAAAAAAAAAAAGTTTAAATTTGTTTGCTAGTGTAATCAAATCTAATTTTCTATCCGGCCTACTGTGTTTACTTGCTGCCCTCCCTAGTCTATGAGCCACGACTCATATGTGTTTAACCTTTTTTTAATTCCCCCCCCCAAAAAATAATTTCAATCATTTTTCTAGTGTAATCTAATAGTATCAGGCGTGTGTGTATCCGACATACATAGCCTACTGTTTTTAATAGCAGCCCTTCCAAGGCTATCAGCCACGACTCATATGTATGTGCTTAACCTTTTTCTTAAAATTTCCAAAAAAAAGTCTTTAAATCATTATGCTAGTGTAATCTAATTGTATTTTCTATCAGGCCTGTGTCTAACTGTCTATCTGACTTACACAGCATACTGTTGTTATAATTGCTGCCCTACGTAGCAGCCAGCCAGTGCGACCACTCATAGGGTCATATGTGCATTGCACTTCTTAACATAATTTTAATATTAAAATCTAAAATTTTAAAATATTTTGCTAGTGTAATGTAACTTAATTTTCTATCAGTCCTGTGTTTTTGTCACTTACACAGCATACTGTGTTAAATTACTGCCCTACCTACCATCCACGACTCATATCTGCTAGCCTGTCTGCCAGGCCCAAGTAGCCAATTAGTGGCACCAATCACAATTCTTGTAACAGTAATAAAAATAAAAAAAATCATAATTTTTTGGACTGCAAATATTCAGTCTCCTAGGGCCATTGAATTTCATTTACCTCCTGCCTGCCACTGCCAGCCTTTTGTGCCAGGCCGTCTAGCCAACTATTTACACCAATCATAATTGTTGTCACAGTCAGACAGTATAGTTATTAATTTAAATAAAAAATTTTTTTAGTGTTGATCTTAACCCTCAGTTTGCTCGTGCCTATGAATTGCACTTTTCTACAGCCTTCCAAGCCTGTGTGCCAGGCCTACTTAAAAAATATTTACACCAATCATATTTGTTGTGACAGTATTCTAATAAATAAAAATTAAAATTTTTGGTAATAGTTGCTGTGATTTGAATCGTCAGTTTGCTGGTGCCATTGAAACGCACTTTCCTGCTGCCTTGCAGCCTGCTGTGAGCCAGGCCCCTACCTAGCCAATTGTTGTCAGCAATCATATTTCTGTTAACAGTATTGCAAAAATTGTCAATCATCACTGTTTAGACTGTCAGTAATCAGTCTCCTAGTGTCCTTGAATTGCATCTCCCTCCTGCCTGCCATCCTTTTGTGCCAGGCCGTCTTGCCAACTATTTACACCAATCCTAATTTTTTGTCACAGTATAGTTACTAATTATAATTAAAAAAATCTTTATTGTTGATGATCTTAACCCTCAGTTTGCTCTTGCCTTTGAATTCAGTTGTCTACAGCCTTCCAAGCCTGTGTGCCAGGCCTACTTAAAAAATATTTACACCAATCATATTTGTTGTGACAGTATTCTAATAATTAAAAATTAAAATTTTTGGTAATAGTTGCTGTGTTTTGAATCGTCAGTTTGCTGGTGCCATTGAAACGCACTTTCCTGCTGCCTTGCAGCCTGCTGTGAGCCAGGCCCCCACCTAGCCAATTGTTGTCAGCAATCATATTTCTGTTAACAGTATTGCAAAAATTGTCAATCATCACTGTTTAGACTGTCAGTAATCAGTCTCCTAGTGTCCTTGAATTGCATCTCCCTCCTGCCTGCCATCCTTTTGTGCCAGGCCGTCTTGCCAACTATTTACACCAATCCTAATTTTTTGTCACAGTATAGTTACTAATTATAATTAAAAAAATCTTTATTGTTGATGATCTTAACCCTCAGTTTGCTCGTGCCTTTGAATTCAGTTGTCTACAGCCTTCCAAGCCTGTGTGCCAGGCCTACTTAAAAAATATTTACACCAATCATATTTGTTGTGACAGTATTCTAATAATTAAAAATTAAAATTTTTGGTAATAGTTGCTGTGATTTGAATCGTCAGTTTGCTGGTGCCATTGAAACGCACTTTCCTGCTGCCTTGCAGCCTGCTGTGAGCCAGGCCCCCACCTAGCCAATTGTTGTCAGCAATCATATTTCTGTTAACAGTATCGCAAAAATTGTCAATCATCACTGTTTAGACTGTCAGTAATCAGTCTCCTAGTGTCCTTGAATTGCATCTCCCTCCTGCCTGCCATCCTTTTGTGCCAGGCCGTCTTGCCAACTATTTACACCAATCCTAATTTTTTGTCACAGTATAGTTACTAATTATAATTAAAAAAATCTTTATTGTTGATGATCTTAACCTCAGTTTGCTCGTGCCTTTGGATTCAGTTGTCTACAGCCTTCCAAGCCTGTGTGCCAGGCCTACTTAAAAAATATTTACACCAATCATATTTGTTGTGACAGTATTCTAATAATTAAAAATAAAAATTTTTGGTAATAGTTGCTGTGATTTGAATCGTCAGTTTGCTGGTGCCATTGAAACGCACTTTCCTGCTGCCTTGCAGCCTGCTGTGAGCCAGGCCCCCACCTAGCCAATTGTTGTCAGCAATCATATTTCTGTTAACAGTATTGCAAAAATTGTCAATCATCACTGTTTAGACTGTCAGTAATCAGTCTCCTAGTGTCCTTGAATTGCATCTCCCTCCTGCCTGCCATCCTTTTGTGCCAGGCCGTCTTGCCAACTATTTACACCAATCCTAATTTTTTGTCACAGTATAGTTACTAATTATAATTAAAAAAATCTTTATTGTTGATGATCTTAACCCTCAGTTTGCTCGTGCCTTTGAATTCAGTTGTCTACAGCCTTCCAAGCCTGTGTGCCAGGCCTACTTAAAAAATATTTACACCAATCATATTTGTTGTGACAGTATTCTAATAATTAAAAATTAAAATTTTTGGTAATAGTTGCTGTGATTTGAATCTTCAGTTTGCTGGTGCCATTGAAACGCACTTTCCTGCTGCCTTGCAGCCTGCTGTGAGCCTGGCCCTCACCTAGCCAATTGTTGTCAGCAATCATATTTCTGTTAACAGTATTGCAAAAATTGTCAATCATCACTGTTTAGACTGTCAGTAATCAGTCTCCTAGTGTCCTTGAATTGCATCTCCCTCCTGCCTGCCATCCTTTTGTGCCAGGCCGTCTTGCCAACTATTTACACCAATCTTAATTTTTTGTCACAGTATAGTTACTAATTAAAATTAAAAAAATCTTTATTGTTGATGATCTTAACCCTCAGTTTGCTCGTGCCTTTGAATTGCAGTTTTCTACAGCCTTCCAAGCCTGTGTGCCAGGCCAACTTAAAAAATATTTACACCAATCATATTTGTTGTGACAGTATTCTAATAAATAAAAATTAAAATTTTTGGTAATAGTTGCTGTGATTTGAATCGTCAGTTTGCTGGTGCCATTGAAACCCACTTTCCTGCTGCCTTGCAGCCTGCTGTGAGCCAGGCCCCCACCTAGCCAATTGTTGTCAGCAATCATATTTCTGTTAACAGTATTGCAAAAATTGTCAATCATCACTGTTTAGACTGTCAGTAATCAGTCTCCTAGTGTCCTTGAATTGCATCTCCCTCCTGCCTGCCATCCTTTTGTGCCAGGCCGTCTTGCCAACTATTTACACCAATCCTAATTTTTTGTCACAGTATAGTTACTAATTATAATTAAAAAAATCTTTATTGTTGATGATCTTAACCCTCAGTTTGCTTGTGCCTTTGAATTCAGTTGTCTACAGCCTTCCAAGCCTGTGTGCCAGGCCTACTTAAAAAATATTTACACCAATCATATTTGTTGTGACAGTATTCTAATAATTAAAAATTAAAATTTTTGGTAATAGTTGCTGTGTTTTGAATCGTCAGTTTGCTGGTGCCATTGAAACACACTTTCCTGCTGCCTTGCAGCCTGCTGTGAGCCAGGCCCCCACCTAGCCAATTGTTGTCAGCAATCATATTTCTGTTAACAGTATTGCAAAAATTGTCAATCATCACTGTTTAGACTGTCAGTAATCAGTCTCCTAGTGTCCTTGAATTGCATCTCCCTCCTGCCTGCCATCCTTTTGTGCCAGGCCGTCTTGCCAACTATTTACACCAATCCTAATTTTTTGTCACAGTATAGTTACTAATTATAATTAAAAAAATCTTTATTGTTGATGATCTTAACCCTCAGTTTGCTCGTGCCTTTGAATTCAGTTGTCTACAGCCTTCCAAGCCTGTGTGCCAGGCCTACTTAAAAAATATTTACACCAATCATATTTGTTGTGACAGTATTCTAATAATTAAAAATTAAAATTTTTGGTAATAGTTGCTGTGATTTGAATCGTCAGTTTGCTGGTGCCATTGAAACGCACTTTCCTGCTGCCTTGCAGCCTGCTGTGAGCCAGGCCCCCACCTAGCCAATTGTTGTCAGCAATCATATTTCTGTTAAGAGTATTGCAAAAATTGTCAATCATCACTGTTTAGACTGTCAGTAATCAGTCTCCTAGTGTCCTTGAATTGCATTTTTTCTACATTCACGGTTGCAAATAATGATCTGTGGGTTTCTAAAATCAATGCCTTTCCTGTAATCTTTTATTCAAAAGGATGACATATCTCCTCTTTCATGCTGTTGTTTCGGTTGAGGCTCCAGGACCCTCGTATTAAAAAGGCCTGAGCATAAATAAGTGTCACGGCTGTGTAATCAATTTTTTTTTCTAAATTCACGGTTGCAAATAATGATCTGTGGCTTTCTAAAATCAATGCCTTTCCTGTAATCTTTTATTCAAAAGTATGACATATCTCCTCTTTCATGCTGTTGTTTCGGTTGAGGCTCCGGGACCCTCGTATTAAAAAGGCCTGAGCATAAATAAGTGTCACGGCTGTGTAATCAATTTTTTTTTCTAAATTCACGGTTGCAAATAATGATCTGTGGGTTTCTAAAATCAATGCCTTTCCTGTAATCTTTTATTCAAAAGGATGACATATCTCCTCTTTCATGCTGTTGTTTCGGTTGAGGCTCCAGGACCCTCGTATTAAAAAGGCCTGAGCATAAATAGGTGTCACGGCTGTGTAATCAATTTTTTTTTCTAAATTCACGGTTGCAAATAATGATCTGTGGGTTTCTAAAATCAATGCCTTTCCTGTAATCTTTTATTCAAAAGGATGACATATCTACTCTTTCATGCTGTTGTTTCGGTTGAGGCTCCAGGACCCTCGTATTAAAAAGGCCTGAGCATAAATAGGTGTCACGGCTGTGTAATCAATTTTTTTTTCTAAATTCACGGTTGCAAATAATGATCTGTGGGTTTCTAAAATCAATGCCTTTCCTGTAATCTTTTATTCAAAAGGATGACATATCTCCTCTTTCATGCTGTTGTTTCGGTTGAGGCTCCAGGACCCTCGTATTAAAAAGGCCTGAGCATAAATAAGTGTGACGGGTGTGTAATCAATTTTTTTTTCTAAATTCACGGTTGCAAATAATGATTTGTGGCTTTATAAAATCAATTCCTTTCCTGTAATCTTTTATTCAAAAGGATGACATATCTCCTCTTTCATGCTGTTGTTTCGGTTGAGGCTCCGGGACCCTCGTATTAAAAAGGCCTGAGCATAAATAAGTGTCACGGCTGTGTAATCAATTTTTTTTTCTAAATTCACGGTTGCAAATAATGATCTGTGGCTTTCTAAAATCAATGCCTTTCCTGTAATCTTTTATTCAAAAGGATGACATATCCCCTCTTTCATGCTGTTGTTTCGGTTGAGGCTCTGGGACCCTCGTATTAAAAAGGCCTGAGCATAAATAAGTGTCACGGCTGTGTAATCAATTTTTTTTTCAAATTTCACGGTTGCAAATAATGATCTGTGGCTTTCTAAAATCAATGCCTTTCCTGTAATCTTTTATTCAAAAGTATGACATATCTCCTCTTTCATGCTGTTGTTTCGGTTGAGGTTCCGGGACCCTCGTATTAAAAAGGCCTGAGCATAAATAAGTGTCACGGCTGTGTAATCAATTTTTTTTTCTAAATTCACGGTTGCAAATAATGATCTGTGGCTTTCTAAAATCAATGCCTTTCCTGTAATCTTTATTCAAAAGGATGACATATCTCCTCTTTCATGCTGTTGTTTCGGTTGAGGCTCCGGGACCCTCGTATTAAAAAGGCCTGAGCATAAATAAGTGTCACGGCTGTGTAATTAATTTTTTTTTCAAATTTCACGGTTGCAAATAATGATCTGTGGCTTTCTAAAATCAATGCCTTTCCTGTAATCTTTTATTCAAAAGTATGACATATCTCCTCTTTCATGCTGTTGTTTCGGTTGAGGCTCCGGGACCCTCGTATTAAAAAGGCCTGAGCATAAATAAGTGTCACGGCTGTGTAATCAATTTTTTTTTCTAAATTCACGGTTGCAAATAATGATCTGTGGCTTTCTAAAATCAATGCCTTTCCTGTAATCTTTTATTCAAAAGGATGACATATCTCCTCTTTCATGCTGTTGTTTCGGTTGAGGCTCCGGGACCCTCGTATTAAAAAGGCCTGAGCATAAATAAGTGTCACGGCTGTGTAATCAATTTTTTTTTCAAATTTCATGGTTGCAAATAATGATCTGTGGCTTTCTAAAATCAATGCCTTTCCTGTAATCTTTTATTCAAAAGTATGACATATCTCCTCTTTCATGCTGTTGTTTCGGTTGAGGCTCCGGGACCCTCGTATTAAAAAGGCCTGAGCATAAATAAGTGTCACGGCTGTGTAATCAATTTTTTTTTCTAAATTCACGGTTGCAAATAATGATCTGTGGCTTTCTAAAATCAATGCCTTTCCTGTAATCTTTATTCAAAAGGATGACATATCTCCTCTTTCATGCTGTTGTTTCGGTTGAGGCTCCGGGACCCTCGTATTAAAAAGGCCTGAGCATAAATAAGTGTCACGGCTGTGTAATTAATTTTTTTTTCAAATTTCACGGTTGCAAATAATGATCTGTGGCTTTCTAAAATCAATGCCTTTCCTGTAATCTTTTATTCAAAAGTATGACATATCTCCTCTTTCATGCTGTTGTTTCGGTTGAGGCTCCGGGACCCTCGTATTAAAAAGGCCTGAGCATAAATAAGTGTCACGGCTGTGTAATCAATTTTTTTTTCTAAATTCACGGTTGCAAATAATGATCTGTGGCTTTCTAAAATCAATGCCTTTCCTGTAATCTTTTATTCAAAAGGATGACATATCTCCTCTTTCATGCTGTTGTTTCGGTTGAGGCTCCGGGACCCTCGTATTAAAAAGGCCTGAGCATAAATAAGTGTCACGGCTGTGTAATCAATTTTTTTTTCAAATTTCACGGTTGCAAATAATGATCTGTGGCTTTCTAAAATCAATGCCTTTCCTGTAATCTTTTATTCAAAAGTATGACATATCTCCTCTTTCATGCTGTTGTTTCGGTTGAGGCTCCGGGACCCTCGTATTAAAAAGGCCTGAGCATAAATAAGTGTCACGGCTGTGTAATCAATTTTTTTTTCTAAATTCACGGTTGCAAATAATGATCTGTGGCTTTCTAAAATCAATGCCTTTCCTGTAATCTTTTATTTAAAAGGATGACATATCTCCTCTTTCATGCTGTTGTTTCGGTTGAGGCTCCGGGACCCTCATATTAAAAAGGCCTGAGCATAAATAAGTGTCACGGCTGTGTAATCAATTTTTTTTCTACATTCATGGTTGCAAATAATGATCTGTGGGTTTCTAAAATCAATGCCTTTCCTGTAATCTTTTATTCAAAAGGATGACATATCTCCTCTTTCATGCTGTTGTTTCGGTTGAGGCTCCAGGACCCTCGTATTAAAAAGGCCTGAGCATAAATAAGTGTGACGGATGTGTAATCGATTTTTTTTTCTAAATTCACGGTTGCAAATAATGATCTGTGGCTTTCTAAAATCAATGCCTTTCCTGTAATCTTTTATTCAAAAGGATGACATATCTCCTCTTTCATGCTGTTGTTTCGGTTGAGGCTCCGGGACCCTCGTATTAAAAAGGCCTGAGCATAAATAAGTGTCACGGCTGTGTAATCAATTTTTTTTTCTAAATTCACGGTTGCAAATAATGATCTGTGGGTTTCTAAAATCAATGCCTTTACTGTAATCTTTTATTCAAAAGGATGACAGTACTACCAAAATACAGCCAATGAAGGGCCTTAGGAAGACTGAGCCAAGGTTGGATTGTAGTATTTGGTTAGGCTAATCATGATGGCCATGTAGACCACCACCACCGAGAGTCCTGGAAGTAACAGGGATGATGAGATGAAAGAGCTAAGAATAGTAGAACTTGAAACAACAGAGTTAGCCATGGGTGTTAGTGCAAAACCGCTTGGCTTTTTTTTGGCTTTGGGTGCGGCTATTCATGCAGGCCATATAGAGCTGACAACATTCGGTGTCGTATCAGCTATTAAACTAATAAGAACAGTACTACCAAAATACAGCCAATGAAGGGCCTTAGGAAGACTGGGCCAAGGTTGGATTGTAGTATTTGGTTAGGCTAATCATGATGGCCATGTAGACCACCACCACCGAGAGTCCTGGAAGTAACAGGGATGATGAGATGAAAGAGCTAAGAATAGTAGAACTTGAAACATCAGAGTTAGCCATGGGTGTTAGTGCAAAACCGCTTGGCTTTTTTTTGGCTTTGGGTGCGGCTATTCATGCAGGCCATATAGAGCTGACAACATTCGTGTCGTATCAGCTATTAAACTAATAAGAACAGTACTACCAAAATACAGCCAATGAAGGGCCTTAGGAAGACTGGGCCAAGGTTGGATTGTAGTATTTGGTTAGGCTAATCATGATGGCCATGTAGACCACCACCACCGAGAGTCCTGGAAGTAACAGGGATGATGAGATGAAAGTGCTAAGAATAGTACTACTTGAAACAACAGAGTTAGCCATGGGTGTTAATCCAAGACCGCTTGGATTTATTTTTGTATTGGGTGCAGCTAATCATGCAGGCCATATAGAGCTGACAACATTCGGTGTTGTATCAGCTATAAAAATAATAAGAACTGTACTATCAAAATACAGACAATGAAGGGCCTATGAAGACTGAGCAAAGGTTGGATTGTAGTATTTTGTTCGGCTAATCATGATGGCCATGTAGACCGCCCGTAACAGGGATGAAAGTGCTAAGAATAGTACTAATTGAAACAACAGAGTTAGCCATGGGTGTTAGTCTAAGACCACTCGGCTTTTTTTTGGGTTTGGGTGCAGCTAATCATGAAGGACAGATAGACCTGCCACCATTTGGTGTTGTAACAGGTATGAAAATGCAAAGAACAGTACTACATAACACAACCTACTTACCATGGGTCCCAGAACATATGTTTGGTTGTTATATTTTGTAAGGGTAATCATGCAGGCCATATAGACCTCCACCGATAGGGTGAGTATGAGTAACAGCTATTAAAATGCGAAGGACATTACTAATTAACACAACATAGTTACCATGGGTCGCAGACCAAGAGCAGATGTCTTATTATTATATTTTGTATGGGTAATCATCCAGGCCGTATAGACCTCACCAAATAGGGGGAGTTACAGAGATTAAAGTGCTAAGAATGGTAGTACTTAAAACACAACCTCGTTAAAATAGGTAGCAGACCACATGTCTTATTATTATAATTTTTCAGGGTAATCTGGCAGGCCATATAGAACTCCCACGATAGGGGGGGGGGGGACAGGGATTAAAGTGCTAAGAAAAGTACTAATTGACACAAGCTAGTTGGGTCCAAGAACGCATGTTTGATTATTAGAATTTATTAGGGTAATTATATATCTAACAAATATATCTATTTCTCTTCTATCGATTCTATCTAACTATCAATCTATGTATATCTATCCTATCTATCACTATCAATCTATCTTCTGTCCGGGATGTTTTGAGACAGCCACTTTGGGAATGTTAGTTGATTTAGACCCATTATGGCTTAAAAGCAGACTCTGCATCAACTATGTAATTTTCCATGGGAGTTTTGCCAGGGATCCCCCTCCAGCATGCAACAGTCCAGGTGTTAGTACCCTTGAAACAACTTTTCCATCACTATTGTGGCCAGAAAGAGTCCTTGTAGGTTTTAAAGTTCGCCTGCCTATTGAATTCAATGGCGGTTCGCGCGGTTCGCGCGTTCGCGAACAATACCGGAAGTTCGAGTCCGCGGTTCGCGAACCGAAAATTTTAGGTTCGCAACATCACTAATGTTTATTTGTGGGTGGGTTGCGAGACTAACTTAGGCACTGACCGACAGAAGGTCAGGTGCCTGGTTAGTCTCCCTCCAAAAGGGGAGATATGTTACAAACTGCTATTTGTAACAGGCCCTTTAAATGGAAAATTGCCCTGCTTCCCTGGATTTTGGAGAAGCCTATTTGCCAGCCTCCTTCCTCATGACTATGGCCCCTGGAAGATTGTGCCCCTGAAAACATATTAACTTTTATTGGGTGTGTATGGCCCTTTAAGAACCGTCTGGGGACATATTGTGACTTTGGTGAACAATGCCCCTTTAAGACTATGTCCCCAGACCTGTAAAATAACTTGTCCCTGGCTTTCTCCCACTTGGTTCAGTAAATAGGACTTGCTGAACCGAGTGCCACGCAGGCAGAGTGTTCTGCAGAGGGGGAGCACTGTTGCAGAAGCATTGGTTTTCATTGTGTGCCATTAAGAGTTAATTTTGTTGAGCTTCAAGAACCTATTCTAAATACAAGTTTGCTGGGATCAGCTCTAATTAAGTTTAGTGAAAAACATTCCCATTGTCTAATCAGACTGCTAGTTGATAAGGTGGACTGCATTGTTTTCTTGTGTGTAAACTTGTTATCTGCTGTTGTGGCCTGTCAAAGGGCGTTGCCTCTCTATCTAAATGTATCAAATGTGTGATTGGGGATTTTATGCCTCCCCCTGAGAGTGTCTTTTTTGCATGTAACCTCAATAAAAAGCAGGCTGCGTGTTCCAGCACATCAGACCTGTTCTGACCCTCTAACTTACAGCTTTGACTCATGTTTTAGGGGACATCCATAATCACTACAGGGATTGCTATGCTCTATATACTCCCTTAGCTACTGAGCTCCTGTAAGAGCTCTTGTTCCTGATCCTGCTTCGCTGTACAGAAGGAAGAGGTTCACCTACTGGAGCCTGGTCGTAGGTCCAGGGCGCAGAGCAGACGGCGAGATACCAGCCCAGCAGCGGTGGTTCGTAGAATCTGCATTACGTATGGTGGCTACGCAGTAGTTATAGTGTCTACGGTGCTGATGATCCTTTGGGGAGCGCTAGGAGCATCCTTTTCTACGGTCCAACTTCCAGCCAGCCTGGAGGCAACCGTAACAAATAGTATTTCTGGATAATGGCTTTCTATAGGTACTAGTTATTATGTTGTCTTCCACATCATGTTCTAATGACAAATCCAGGAATTTGATAACTGTATCACTGTTTTTTTACGTGAGCTTTAAATTGAGTCTGATGCTATTGAAGAATGTAAGTCATTCTTCTATAGACAATTCTGTGTTCCTTCTATAAATTAAAATAAGATCGTCTATGAATCTTCCATATATAACCACTTTGTCTTTAAGGGCCAATCCACCTCCAAACAAATACAGGGTTTCAAAGTATCCCATATATATGTTGGCATATGAGGGGGCAAACTTCGCCCCCATGGCCGTACCACATTTTTGGAGGTAGTAGTTGCCCTCAAAGACAAAGTAGTTATGGGTTAGTAAAAACCGTGTTAGTTCCTCTAGGAATTGAATTAATCTTTCAGGAAAGTTTGTATGACGTTTTAGCATAAATTTGAGTGCTTGTAAGCCTTCCTCATGTGGTATGCTTGAGTATAAGGCTGATACATCAATGGTCAACCATGTAAAGTTGTTTTGCCATTTTATTCCTTGTACTTGCTGTATTAGATGTGTGCTGTCTCATATATATCCTGGTAAGGACTTGACTATGGGTTGTAATACATTATCCAACCAATCTCCCACCCTCTCGCATAGTGACCCTCTACTGGCTACTATGGGCTGGGTTGATGAGGGTCTTAATATCATTATGTAGGTGGCGGAGATGTCGGGGGCAGCAGATTAGGGATGTTTAGACTCAGGGTTTATGTTAGGTTGTTAAGTTTAAACGTTATTTTTTTTTCCCCCATAGATATCAATGGGGCTGCATTACAGAGCTTTTCATTCCGCGATCGCAGGTGTTTTTTTCGGACCCGCTCTTCCCATTGATGTCTACAGGGAAAGTGTGCACAAGCACATCAAAACAGCGCTTGTATTGTGTGCGGTATGGATCTCAATGCAACCATATCGCACGCACAAGCCGGCTGTTTCAAAACTTGTAATGGCTGCGCTATAGGGGGTGAAATAATGAAACTTTGGTTGCATTCATTAAATTCCCTACCTGATAGTCTTTTAGACTGGTATCTTTTATTGAGCTAATCTTGAGAAAATGTGCCTTTAAGGAAATGTTCCTTTAAGACCTTCACCTTTTCCACAGCAGAATCCTCAAAATTAAGGGAGAGATGTACAAACAGTAGTGAAGTTCTGTGATTTAAATGATGTATGTAAATACTATAGGACCATACTCACACATTTGAGAGCTAATGACTGAGCTCTCATTTGTATTTGCTCAATAATATCCCACTCCTCTGACAGGTTAGCTAACAGGAGACTGCAGGATCCAGGTAAACATTTATTTAAAACACATAAAAACCTCAGATATAGGACATTTTATAAGCACACTGGCGTTACTGGACAAGCAACAGTACAGGTGTATGATCTACACCTGAAGGAATGCCGTGGCAACTCAGCGTTCCCACCTGATATTGGTTCAAAATTAGTTCTGTTGCGTTCAGAGAGTCCCGCCTTACGTGATGTGTCCTAATCAATGATCAGCTCCATCATCATCATCA
Source organism: Bombina bombina (assembly GCF_027579735.1). Lineage (NCBI taxonomy): Eukaryota > Metazoa > Chordata > Amphibia > Anura > Bombinatoridae > Bombina > Bombina bombina. The sequence continues at coordinate 673,857,189 of NC_069503.1, read as the reverse complement.
TCAGCTGATCATTAATTAGGACACATCACATAAGGCAGGACTTTCTGAACGCAACTGAAATAATGTTGATCACTGAGTTGCCATGGCATTCCTTCAGCTGTAGATCATACACCTGTACTGTTGCTTGTCCAGTAACGCCAGTGTGCTTATGCAATGTCCTATATCTGATGTTTCTATATGTTTTAAATACATGTTTACTTGGATCCTGCAGCCTCCTTTTATCTAACTTGTCAGAGGAGTGGGATAAGGTGAAGGTCTTAAAGGAACATTTCTTAAAATGGACATTTTCTCAAGATTAACTCAACAAAAGAAACCAGTCTAAAAAACTATATGCTTTAATATATACCTATAACAAATGTACATTGTTGTAAATTACTATTGTTTTATATTATTGTTGATTATTTTTTAGTGATTTCTCATTGTAAAAGGTGATTATTTCAGTTTTTTGTTTGTATGATTGTCAAAGTCTACAGTCAAGAGAAGAATTCATAAAAGCAATTACAGAGGGTTTACCACAGATAAGCCTGAAGAATAGCAGGCCAGAAAAACATATTAAAAGCCTTCCCAGTTCTTGAACAATATTCTCTGGACAGATGAAACTAAGAAAAACCTGTAGCAGAATATTGGAAATAGAAGACTATAGAGGAGGAAAGGAACAACTCATGATCTGAAGCATACCACATTGTCTGTGAAACATGGTAAAGGTAATGTTATGGCATAGGTATATATGGTTGCTAATGAAACTGGGTCATTAATGTTTATAAGAGGTGGATTTACACACACAGGGGCATATTTATCAAGGTGCGAGCGGACATGATACGATGTAGCGTATCATATCCGCTGCACATCGATAAATGCCGACAGCGTATGCTGTCGGCATTTATCATTGCAAAAGCAGTTCACCAGCACAAGCAGCCTCAGAGCAGGCGGAAAAGTTATGGAGCAGCAGGCTTTAGACCGCTGCTTTATAAATTCTGTTTCCAGCGAGCCATTCGGAGTTTGATAATTCAGACCCACCGACTTTACTGCATTTCTTTTTTTGGTCGTAAGAGGAGGAAAGAGGTGGATTTACACACAAAGGCTCTTTACTGCATTTCCTGCCTTTTTTTTTTGGTCGTAAGAGGAGGAAAGATGGGGATTTACACACACAGGTAGATTGGCGGCTTGTTTGCTACCCGCTTTGAATACACCGCGTTCTGAAAGTGAGGCTCAGCGTACATGCAGGGTTGAGCAGACAGGAAGAACTACAGCTTCTCTGCTGCTGGTATTGGTGGTTTATACTGCTATACCGACAGTATTTTGAGAAGAGTGATCCCTGCTAAATATTGTCTGGAGCTATCGGTTGTTGACGAGGTATGTTAATAGCCTAGAGGGACATGTTCATTTAGCCCTATGCACGCTGTGTTTATTGTGTACAGTGCTTCCACAAAAACTTCAGTGTGGAACTGTGGATGCGAAAGAACTGTTTACAGTCAAAAGCAGAGCACGCTGAGAAATACGTCTCACATCCACTATTGAGTGCAACTAACGACTGGAGCATCGTACAAATCTTAAGGACTTTCCAAATGGTAACTGTATCATCATCCTTCTCTGAGGACTTACTGTACTATTTGACTCAAGGGTTTTTGCATGTATGACACTGTATTATTATTATTATTGTTTCTGTAATATAATAAACAAATCTGTATATACTTTAAATATAATCTGTTGGTTTCATTATCAGTGTAGCTGGCTACATTTATTTATAGCCATCATGATTTATAAAATTGGATTGAGGCAAGAGTGCTACTTATAAGTACTTTTATTTTTCTCCTTTTTTGACTTCTATCTCATTAGTGTTTATTAATGCTGTGACTGCTGATAGGAGCTGCAGGATGAATTCTGAAGTATATAGGGGTACTCAGATTCAGCCAAAAAGATGAAAAATTACTTTAAACATGTTGAAAAAGCAAAGAGCTTTTCAAGGTGAAGAAGATGAATATTCTGTAATGGCTGAATCAGTCACCTGACCTTAACCTTATTGAACATGCATTTCACTTGCTGAAGACAAAACTGAAAAAAGAGCCACAAAGAAGCTAAAACTTAAGACTATAAAGTCACGTTAAACCATTACTATGGAGGATTTAGTGATGTATAAGGATTCCAGGGAGTCTTTCTCTGCAAAGGATTTTCAACCAAGTATTAAGAATGGTCAATTGTTTAATGATTATGTTAGTTTGTCCAATGTCTTTTGAGCCCCTGAAAATGAGGGAACTATTTATGAAAATTGCTGTTCTTCTTAACGATTCATACAATATGTTTGTTAAACTTCTTGATTTAAAGCTGAAAGTCTGCACTTCAATCACATCTTAATTGCTTCATTAAAAATCTATTGTGGTGGTGTGCAGAGCAAAAATGATTAAACTTGTGTCACTGTCCAAATATTTATGGAATTAACTGTAACTTAAGGGGTCCTTTGAGCGCCTGTAAAAAAACGATGAAATCTTATTATTTAATAAAACCAAAAATAAAATGATGTATTATAAATATTCAAGTACTTTCTTTTTTTTTGCTCTGCTGTCAGGCTGTATTTCCTCCATTACTTACAATGATGCTAGCCAGCAAGTAGGTAATGAATATTTTGTGCGTTGGTATTCTCGCTTGCTTTTTGATTAGCATGTCAAACCAATATGGCTGCCTGAAGTGTGAAATATTACAGCCACATATATTTTCATCAGCTTCTGCATATATCAATCAGACTGCCTAATTTTGAATACTGCCTCCTGATTTTGAAGAGTTTTGACACAAATCAGCAGGTTTGCTTGATTTTGAATAAAAGGCATATGAATCACCATCTATTTTATGGAAAAATGATGTTAAAGGCAGGAGGGAATTTATCCCACAATAGTTTTTTTTTCTATTTGTGAGTAAATGATGCGTTATCTAGACTATTTTAGCAAATATTGCAATATAATTTGAAGGGATTATAAATGTTATTTTTCAATTGTGTCAAGAAAAAAAAAAGCTCTTTTTGTGGTTGTGTGACCTGGAGACATTATATTTATAAATTAAAAATTAGACAGTATATTTTTCATTTTCTTCACTGATTCTTGATTTTCAGGTATATAGACCCAAAGGGTCATACTTCATCTATCCAGATTTTCATTAGTATTTTTGAGGAAGAAATATCATTTCTTTGAGAATTATTTTAGGCAACCAAGAGCTATAATATAATATAATTTAATATAATATAATATGTTGCTATGTTTCACATGCACATGCTGTGAAAAATGTTAACACTAAATCAATGATAATTTTTACTAGAAGCATTTTTGCTAATATATGTATATTGGAAATATGTCTGTTCAAATATGTAATTCATGAATGTGCATTTAAATTTTGACTGGAATATCTCTTTGTCCTTTTGTGATGGGCCTAAAAATCCAAAATGATAAAATTTAGAAAAATAATAATAATAATTTTATATATATATATATAAGGCCACGCCCACCTTACGTCACTTGTGATTCACACGCCGAGCAGGAGCATAGCTATACACGCTGTTACTACTACCTGCAGCGTTGCTTTTCTGTCAGCATTTGACCGGATTGACCGGATTGCTAACTTCAGGAGCGGAGCGGAGTGGTAAGACTAACCAGAACTTTGAGACATTACTAACCGCTACCCTCATCTACCTTGAACCGGACTGGGGATTTTACTGACAAGGAGACTTTTCCTATTACATTGGGATTTTACTATCAGTAACAAGTGGGGACACTTTAAGGATCCGACCGCTATTACTTACCTCATATGATTGGGGTTCCCTCTGTGAGTAGGATTCATTCCTGAATTACTGAATACATGTAATGTGTTTTAAAATATTAAATTGATCTGCACTATGAAAAGTGTATCTGTGCGCTTGTTCTTTTAGATTCTTGCAGCTGTACCTTACTTCACTCAATTTGGACCTTGAGTGTTATCACAACGAGCAGCACGGAGACAACAACTACATTGGAACTTCATCACATCTGATCACTAGAAGGACATTATCTTTGTCTCTCTCCTAATTCAGGGATACTACCTAGTGTGATAAGTACATCATTTCTTTCATTGTATTATATTTTGTTTGTGTATATCTGATTGATATCTAGTGGTTATTTGTTCCAATACATATAGTATCAGAAATAGTTCCAATAACTTTAACAAAATCTATTCTAAGTGTGCGCAGCCTAGGCTCCCAGTGGTGAGACTCATTCTTTGAGTGCACCCCTGTGATCTTGCAGTTTTTTTATATATATATATATATATATATATATATATATATATATATGTATGTATATATATATATATATATATATATATAATATATGTAATACAAATGATAAGTAATAGCTTCAAAGGAAAAACATGTGATTAATCTAAAACTTTATTATTTCTTCAAAAACTAACTTTATGTTACATAATTCCAATGTATTAAATAAAATATTCTTATTTTATCAACTTATAAAAGTAGCATGAATATATGGTACTGATGTCACACTGAGCCCAATCTAATCACATTTAAGGACCACTCATCTGATTACTGCACATTATGAACATTTTGTCCTTACATTTCTAATCTTATCTTATAACAATCCCACCTTGATAAGAGAAAGAAACTCAATAGGCAGCTGCAATTTAAGTTGATTTTCTGCAATTATAAAGGCCACTGTGGATTATGCTGATAGCCATCATAAGTATATATTTTAAATTTTTAATTCTCTACATTTTTGTAAATTTCCCATTGTTCAAAAAAATATTCACCTGCTATTAGGTGTCAGTTATATACTTACATGTCTAGCATAGTTATTTTTGTTATTTAATCTCTAAAGTTTATTAGTCATTAGTGTCATTCATATAGTGTAACAAAACCCCTTATTTTAGTAATTTTTGGGCAACGTAAAGGCGAAATGTTCTAGAATTGAATTGAAAGGTTGGTGGGCAAAGCTATTCTAAAAGAGGAGCAATGATTCTGTCTTTGGGATTATTCTGCGTTATAAAATAAAAAAGGTATCAACAATGAAGTGCTTAGTTAAATGTGGTACAATGGGAAAATATTCCTATATGTATTATTTTATTAAAATTCCTAACTTCTCATTTTTCTGTAAAGTGAATGGTGAACGTCTGGTTAGAAGAGCCACAGAAAGTGGTCGTGAAATGTTGGGGAAAAAAAAACAGAAGTCACTTTGCTTGGGTTTTTTTATACCTGTTATTTAATCCATTCAGTATCAGATGTTTGCCAGATAGATTCTTAACAAGAGGCCAGGCAGATTTACCTAATTTTATGAGACATGCATGTGCACATCATTCCAGAGTGTTGTTTTACATTACAGTGAAAAACTATTTTCAGTTTTTATTTAATAATAATTTAATAATAATAATTTGTGATTTATATAGCGCTTTTCTTCCTGTGAGACTCAAAGCACTTTACAAATATACTGTACCAACATAAGACATAAAAGTTAGGAGTTTCTGAAGGTCAGATAAGTAGACTGAATGCCTGATGGAAGAGGTGGGTCTTTAGCTTTTTTTTAAAAGTCTGTAAGGACGGTGACTCTCTGATTGCGCACGGTAAAGAGTTCCAGAAAGTAGGGCCAGTGTGGCAGAATGCTCTGGAGCCTGAGTTTGTCCTTATTCTTGGCACTGAGAGGAGGGATGTGTTGGCTGACCTAAGTGAACAGGATGGGATGTAGGGTGTCAGGAGCTCTTTCAGGTACTGTGGGCCTTGGTTGTTTAAGGCTTTGAAGGTCAGCAGGCCAATTTTAAAATATGTTCGTCATTTAATTGGAAGCCAACGCAGGGAGTGGAGAATAGGTGTTATGTGGCAGGAGCGAGTTTGATTGGTCAATAGTCTTGCTGCTGCGTTTTGTACTGTCTGAAGGCGATGGAGTTCTTTTTTTGGGAGGTAAAGTGCATTGCAGTAATCTAGCCTAGAGGATACAAATGCATGGATTAATGTTGGCATATCATTCATCCGGTGGAATTAAGTGTTGTATCCTGGCTATGTTTTTCAGATGAAAGTAGGCAGATTTTATTATGGAGGAAATCTGCTGTTTAAAAGATAGTCCAGCACCAATCAGCACTCCAAGGTTTTGTACCTTTGCTGAACAAACGAGTTCAGAGCCTCCAAGCTCCAGGCCAGTTGGGTGATCGTGGGATATTTTTGATGCCCGGGGTCCCCTCATCAAGAGTAACTCTGTTTTGTCCGGGTTCACTTTGAGACAGCTAGCATTCATCCATTCTATGAGGTCTGTTAAGCAACTGTTTATGCGGCATGCTGGGTCTGTAGTATCTGGAGGAAAGGAGAAGTAGAGTTGTGTGTCATCAGCGTAACAATGATACCTTAGGCCATGTTGGTTAATGATGTCCCTCAGTGGTAGTAAGTAAATTGCGAATAGCATGGGAGACAGGATAGATCCTTGTGGAACTCCGCAGGCCAGTTCTGCTGGTGCTGATGAGCTTGATCCTGATATTACTCTCTGTGATCTACCAGCGAGGAAGTATTTAAACCAGTTAAGGACTGTGCCTCCTAGACCACAGATGTACTGCAAGTGCTCTATTAGAATCCTATGGTCAATGGTGTCAAATGCAGCTGAGAGATCCAGATGGATTAGAATGGAGTAATCACCTCTGTCTCTTGCCATGAGGAGATCATTTAGCACTCTGACTAGCGCTGTTTCAGTGCTGTGGCGGCATCTGAAGCCTGACTGGAAAGGATTGAATATGTTTAGGCATGATAGATGGGCTTCCAGTTGAGTTGCCACTACTTTTTCAATTATTTTCCCCAGAAATGGGAGGTTGGATATTGGTCTGTAATTAGTCATGCAGTCTGGGTCTAATAACGGTTTCTTTTGGAGTGGTTTTACCACAGCTTCTTTTAGAGGATCTGGAAAGTCTCCTGTTTTTAGTGAACACTGCACTATTTTTGTGAGGACTGGGGCGAGTGTTTCAATGCATCCAGATATGAGCTGAGTTGGAGCAGGGTCTAAGTCACACGTAGTAGGGTGCATCTTTTGTATGGTGTTTTTAACTTCTTTTATATCCTCATTTGTAAAAGTGGACCATAAACTGGGGCAGTCTGGCATTCAATTGTAGTGGTTCTGGTGTGTAACTGTTTGGCCTGCTGTGATTGCGGTTCGGATTGAGGAAATCTTGTCTCTGAAGAAGTTCGCAAATGCTTCACATTTATCCTGAGAAAAGTTGGTGGGGCTAAGCATGCATGCTTGTTTGCAGAGCCTTTCTACTGTGCGAAACAGTTGCCTGGGTCTATTGTGGGAGAGTACAATTTCGCGTGATAAAAATGAAGATTTTTTCTGAGTTATCTTAGATTGATATTTTTTTAGATGTTTGGTAAGAGCGGCTTTATCCTCTGGATCATGTGTTCTGCGCCACTTTCCCTCAAGCTTACGTCCTGTTGTTTTCATTTCTCTGATGGAGCTATCAAACCACGGTGAATTGTTGTGGGTTTGGACAGTGCGTATGCGAGATGGTGCAATGCTTTCTAGGGTGTCTCTCATGGTTTTGTTGTTGAAGAGTCGGACTAAGGAGCTGGGGTCTTCACAGGTGCCCATTAGTTTACTTAGATCCATATGTGATGCTACATCCAGTGGTGTCACCCCTTTTAATGAGCTGTGTTTGACCAGGTTCTGAGGCTGGTGTCTGGTTGATTGTGATACAATGGAGAAGTGAATGGAGTGGTGGTCTGACCAGGTAACTTGGTTTACCGTTACTGGTGACACTTCTAGTCCAGACTAAAACACTAGATCAAGTATATGACCTTTTCTGTGGGTGGGAGTGGTGACGATTTGTATAAAGCCGAGTGTACTCATCAAGCTGAGGAGATCCTGCACAAGCAGGGATAGGGTGTTGTCAATCCAAGTGTTAAAGTCTCCTAATATAAGCCATCTGGGGTGTTCAAGGATTAAAAGGTTAAAGCCAAAAGGTCTGGGAGTTCCTGAAGAAATCTCTTCCCATCTCCTGGGGGTCTGTATATTAACAGTATTTGGAATCCTCTCTCTATTGAGAGGCTGGCAGCTACACATTCAAAAGATTGGATTTTGTGGACTAATATTGGTCTGGGATTTAAGGATGATTTTGCACAGATCATAATTCTGCCTCCCTTGCGATCTTGTCTCGGGCGGTGGAACACTGTGTAATTGTCTGGAATAGCTGCCTCTAGAATAGGCCCTGCATTTTCATCTAACCATGATTCTGTGATGCATGCTAATTCACATGTTTCAATAAGGTTGGAAATAATAGCTGTTTTGTTCTTTATTGATCTGGCATTGCATAGGATTGCTCTGATAGGACAGTCTTGGGATTCTGAGTTTTTGCTCTGTACTTTGGAGACAACGTGTCTTCTAATAGGGATCACACAAAGAGATTTTCTTGATTTGATAGTGCGGTTTTTGTGGCTTTTAGGTTGGATCACTTCAATTGGGCTTGCGGGTGGACAGGGTGGTGGGGCAGTGTCAGGATATAGAACTTTACATTTTGATTTTCCTCCACGACAGCCCCTGTTGGTCCATTTGAAAATGCTGAGTGATTTTAGGGTAGCCACTAGTGAGGGACTGAGTGCTGCGACCGCTTTTTGGGGTCTTAAGGAGTGCAGATGTGAGGGCGTATAGGTGGTCATTCCCTCTGCAGTGAAGGGGTTAAAATAGCTTCTAGTATTTGTAGGAATGTTAGCAGTGGGGGCTGGTTACATTGCCCTGCTCTATAGGATTCAGGCCAGAGTGAGGTGTGAGATTTTGCACTTCAGGCTGCATTGTAGATAACAGATAAGAAAGCATGAAGGGGTTTTAAAACCAATGTATTTTAGTAAAATAGACTTAATCAATTAGTTTTTCTTGTATTTAGAAATGAAATCTGAGCATTGCTAAATAGATGATGAAATCCAAAACCCAATTTGTAGATGGGTTGAGTCTTTTTTTTTTTTAAGTTTAAGTGTACCTTGTTTGTGGTGTTCAGCTGAAGGTATCTCTTTCTGGTAGTAAGATGGTCCGGTGGGAGTATATTTCCATCCGTTGAGTATCTCACTTTAGTAATGTCATCCGTTCAATTTTTATGAGTCTAGTTGTGCGTTATGTGGAGTCGGTATTGGTCCTTGAAATAATTATGATGAATTTTGAATGTACGAAGGTTAAAATTAAGATAAATATGAAGAGGTCAGGAGCCTGAGGAAAGTGTGGTAGCCTACATGTAGCATACATGACTAAGGACCTATAGCAGGTCTGAAACGTTGTATGTTTGTCTAAGACCCCACTAATGAAGAAATAAAGGTCTTTTAACTATTGGTGGCTGGAACAAATCATTATTTCTACTTGGAGTATTTGCAGGATAAGGCAGATCCTGGGTTCCGTGCCCCACAAGCCACATATCTGTTGGTACTGTTTTCCACACTTTGCTTTGAGAAAGTGTGGTAGCCAGCAGCGGCACCTCCTCCTTTTATTTAATGACTAATTAACGTTATTTATTTCATTATTTTTATAATATACAGTATATGAGTAACATATTCAATAATTTCAATGAAAGTAAATGCTTTTTCTAAAATTCATATTTTCCCTGAATAAACTAATTCAAATTATTTATAGTTATTGAAAATTTTGCTTTGAAATTGACTCAAAATTACTAAGTGCACAGAACAATTTTCTGTACTTGCAAAACACAAAGTCATAATTACTCGCTGTATAAGGGTAAATGACTTCACCAACTTCTTTTAACCCATAAAGGGCTAGATTATGAGTGGATAGGTAATTACTGCTCCTGTGCTAACTCTGCTTGACTTCTGCTCTTTGCGCTTGTCAGATAGTGTGTATATTACTAGTTAAATGTAAATAACCTGGCACATGCAAAGAGCAGAAGTTAGAATATAATGACCATATTAACCTACTCTTTCATTGACTTCAATGGAGAGAGAAAAGTAGAAAAACACCCATACTCGCACGCTAACACAAATCAGCATAAGCCCCCTATTCTAATAACCCCTAAACTGCCACATAGCTCACCACAAAATACTCTCTACTTTATTATCCCTAAACCGCCACACCACCACTTTGCAAAATACACCACAACTCTATTAACCCTTAAACCGCCACAACCCCCACCTTAAAATACCCGCTAACATCTAAACCCCCTAACCAGCTAACCCCCCTAACCTATTACCCCCTAAGTTACACCCCAAAAACTAACCTAACCTAAAAAAAAACTAACAGTACCTTAAAAAACACTAACCTTACCTTAATTAAAAAAAGAACCAAATTATTCTCATCTGCACACGTCTAATATTAATGCTTCTGCTAAATTTTGCAAATAACCACCTGTCCTTCCTCATTTCAATGTGTTTGTGTAAAGACCTTGCCATTAAAAGGACACTGCTTCAGATGTTCTTAAGGAGTTTTTTTCCTCCCATTCAAAGCTTTTATAAATATTGCTTGGTTATTTAATCATATAAGTGTGAATGATGACACATGGTCATCATCCACACAATGGGCTCCATTTATCAAAGGTCGGGCGGACATGGTTCGCTACTCTGACCATGTCTGCTGGACCTAGCTGCAAGGAGGCAGGATGTGCTGCCCGCATTTAACATTGCACAACCCCTTCTACTAGCATTGACTGTTAATCATCCCAATCGGATTGTATTGAGATGATTTTACTCCACCACATTTTACCAAAAACTGCTATCACTTAATTAGCATTTCAGGCAAGCTTGAAATGCTGGGTCCCCGAAGCTGTTTTCACATCTTGATAAATGGGGCCCAATGTGTTAAGTGTGGTTGACAATCACGTGTCATATTTCCAGAGGGGGGGTGCTTTTGGAGATCAATGCTGCACTTACCCCCACATCTCTGGTGGCCAAGTAAACTGGGTTCATGGGAGGAATTAGGGGATGTCAGTGATGTCACCATGGGCAGCTGCATAGGAATGAATAGGGGTAAGTATTTAAGCCTCTCAATATTAGCTCTATTAAGTCCTAGAAACCCCCAAGACTCACCATTTGAAAGGCATTTACACTTTCTTTCAAATGGTGGGTATATTGTATAAGTAAAACATTTGTAAAAAATAAAATAAAACCCCCACAATTTCCCACATTGTTGTCCTGGGAGCCCCTATGTGCAAATCAAACTTTTATACATATACCTAAAGGTCCTTATTTATATGAGGATAACCCCTTCTTCTTCTATAGAGTTTAGAAAAAAAACATACACATACACACACACACACAGACTATTTTTACATGTTTTATTACAATTTTAATAAAAAATATATTTTCACACATTTTGTTGTAGAGTTCTCCTGTGTCACGATATATATACGAAAATATTGGTACAATTTAAATCTGCTGGGTATGCTGAATAAAACAATATATACTATGTGTGGGTTTCTAACTCCAAAATGACCTATAGTCGGGCTTAAATGTGAGCATCATTTAAAAATGCCAAATCAGCTTAGACAAGGGTGAATATGTCTCAGCAGTTAAGGATTTAAAGCCACATAAAAAAAATAGTGAAATGCTCAAGACACTCAAGGTGTTTCATACAAAAATTAATAACTTTATTAATATAAAACATCTTTGGTGGAGCCTGTCACTCTAACATGATGAGTGAAAAGGAGAGGTAAAGAGTTAAATCATTTCAGCCTGTCATACAGATTATGATCTTGGATCAACAATTAAAGAGTAGTTTGATACTGGAATCAAAGACCAGTGGTATCTCCAGCTTCATCCTTTGCATGCAACTAAGTTAGTGTGTAATGATTTAGGTGTCCCCACAGAGGTGCCAGTAGTTTCCACTTGAGAATCACACTATGCTGCTAACCACAGTGCCTGTTACATCAGTAATAGTTCTCACATTAGCACAAGTGGATTCAGCTGCCAGCTCAGACTCCACAACTTGTCACGTGGGATGTAATTCTGTAAAGTTCTCTGATCTGGTGAGATTATCTAAGAAGTCTTGTCAGTGTGCAGAATATTAAAATATTTTAGCTTAACTGCTGTTTATGTTGACACATACATTTTAACATAATTTTAAAAAAAAATGTTTGCTGTATTTTTATCCATGCCGATAAATTTTTGTTTATTGGGCCCATAGTCTGGATCCATTAGATAACTTAAACATATTTAATAAAAACTGAATTTGTTTAGTGGTTATGCTGACTGAGGTTGCATTTTCTTTTTCCTGATTCTTTTTCCTAACTAGGTATACTCAAAATCTTATCATATGAAGTTCTTCCAGAGACGTTATGTGCGTCTTATGTCTTCTTTGTTTTCATTTTTTTAAGGGCACTTGTCTTCCTTTTGTCTCAAACTATCTACATAGTTCCAAGTGTGTATTAGAGTTAACTGGAGCCTTAGAAGCATTAGATGTGTATATAGGGAATGCATCTGAAACTGGGCCAGATTATAAGTGGCGCACTATTTATCGCTTTTGCTGGGGGGTAAACTCCACTAGAAGTAAGCTTTTTGCACTTGTCAGTTTGCGTGTGTATTACAAGTTAAAAGTAAAAAGTTTATGCGCAAGTGAAACACGGAGCGCACTAACCAAATATCGTGACTGCGTTAACAAAATCTCCCCATAGAAGTCAATAGAGAGGGCAGAAGAAAACACCTATTTCTCGGATGCTAACCTAAAAGCAGTTGTTCATATTTCACATTCTAATATTCTTTATATACAGGATAATGTAATTTTATTTTGTAAATACTTTTCTATATATATTTGTATATACCTATACCTATTTATCTATATCTATTCCTATAGATATCTATTTTACATTAACATATATCACAGTATCTTTAATCATTTTTAATAATTATTATTTTTTCAATATTTAATATGTAATATTTCAATAACATGACGTAAGATTAGTAATTCTTTATGTGCGCAAACCCGACAACGCGTTAGACCAAAATCTCTAAACTATAATCAGGTTACGTATATTTTACATTTCTATGTTCTTCAAATAGAAAAAATATTTATTTTAATTTAATATATATATAGCACACTTTATTAGGCAGTGACGTTTCGGGGCATTCACCCCTTCTTCAGACAACCCAAAATGTGATACAAACAGTGTTAAATACCCAACAAACCCCTCCCCCATCTTAATTCAGCCAATCCAATACATCAAATCAAATCAATAGGAGATGTATATAAACATAACATCAAAGTAGATCAACATTAGTGTATTTTCATCAATAATACAACAGATGTGCTCAGTTTAATGAAACTAATGTGATGTGATATTATGAAAAAGTGACAACATAATCAATGAATATGGATCAAATAAAAAAAATAAAAAAAATCAGCATTGATGTTCAATACAGCCTCTATAGTGCACAACAAGGATTTAGCACATCAGACACTCACATAAATTAGAAAAACCATAAAACTATTTGGGAAAGGAAAACTTATTGTTCAAAATAATGCTTGACATACATAAATAACGGCACCTAAATCCGCCATTACCTACCACGCTCAACTCGGCGTGTTCTGCGGGGGGCGTGGTCCCAAACTGACCTCAAACCAATGTGATCCAAAACCTCGTCACACACAGGGCCGTGTTTGGCGTTACCATGGCAACAAGCAATGACGCCACAACGTCCACCAAGCAGCGGCTCCAGTTACATGTTGACGACCGGTTGTCATGGCAACAGTCAGTACACTCCACTTAATAGTGAACAAAGTGGCTCAGCTATCACTCAAAAAACATGAGGCATGTGCATCAAATCAAAGTATAACCATAGGGCACAGTGAGCAGCTGTGTACACTGTAGAGGGATCGTGGGACATCATTTAAACCGGCCGTAATCACTGGATACCATAAAGACTGGCTTAAGCATCAACAACACTGTAATATGAATACCCACACTACATATGGCCGCGAGTTAACTGTCATGTAACTATCTGACCTATATTGTCACAGAAATATACCAATGGGACTCTTATGGGCAAATTATCAACTATCGTGTGGGGACTTGAATAACACTACAAGAGTCCAACCTATACAAAATCCCACCTATATTTAAAAAGAGACTACTGATCAAAGGCTTATGGACCACACACCACAAAAAGTACACAGAAACATAGTGCTGGCTGAGTCCTAATATAGCTTAAGCCTAACCAATAACATGGTATCCCCTCGTACTAATAACAATAAGTGGGAACACCCAATGTCCTGTGGGCACTCTAAGTGTCACATAATGGTAGCAGGGGGCCTCCCCATGCAGGCTAATCTGTCATCCAGGGCTCCACTCACACCACAGTATTAGTGTGGAGCTCCACACAACTAGACAGCCACACAACAAGGTCCCCCATTAGCATCAATCCAATGGGGAGATATTAACATAGGCTCCAACAGCCATTAAACTCTGAGCTAGAAGTAACAGCCTCATGTCTCCTAGAATATGGTATTAAAGGGTAGACTTTAGGTGAATGGAATCTGAGTGGACTCTCAGTGTACCCATGGGGGCACAATAGGATGTGCGTGGACTCTCAATAATCTCATGCTTGGTGGTATGGTAGAAACATCACAAAAGTTCAAACTACAAGGCAGGTATCATAGAAAACAATGCCAATCCACATTTGTATTAAGTCCACCAGGTTGCACCGTTCCCAATCTGTGGATCCACTTGGCTTCAATTTGTAGGAGCCTCTTCTTTCTATTGCCCCCTCGTCTCAATGTTGGCACATGATCAATAAGAATGAAGCGTAGATCCTTCACAGTGTGGTTCATCTGTAAAAAATGGCATGCCACAGGTTGTTCCGATTTACCATCTTTGAGTGCAATTCTGATAGCACTCCGATGGTTCGCCATCCTCTTCTTGATGTCATCATCCGTCTTACCGACGTAATAAATCCCACACGTGCAGTTAAGCAAATAAACCACAAATGGGGTAGAACAGGTCAGGTGGTGTTGAATTTTAAAACGCTTATTAGTGTGTGGATGGTGGAACGTTTTACTCTGTATCATCGAGTTACATGTTGTACATTCAAGGCACTTGAAGCATCCCTGTCTCTTGGATTGTAACCAAGTATCCTTAGTGTATGAATGTCTTGGGTCAGTATTCATAAGAAGATCTTGGAGGTTGCGTCCTCTTTTATACCCCATCCTGGGTGGGAGAAATTCTTTGAATGGTAATTGTTGGTCTGTAGTCAGTAGATCCCAGTGATCCTTCACCGATCTTGCAACAATCCCAACATTAGGTGAATATGTAGTGATACAGGTCTTTATTTGTGGTTGGCTAGTGAGAGTGCACTATTTGGATTCAGTGTTATATTGTGTAGCACCCACTGCCTTGCAGCCCTCCTCATCTTCAGCCACCAACACTTTGGGTTCACCTGGGTGACACCTGCACTAAGAGTGTGGAATATGGAATCATCTCTACTGATTAGTGCCTCACAAGGCCTGCCTGTAACAGCACCATCCGATGTAGAGGGAGCAGATACACTCTCCCTGACTGAGGTTGACGCAGCAAGGATTTTATTTGAACATGAGGACATCAGAACAGATACAGAATCCATCCAAACCCTCTATCTGAATTTATTAAAATTGAAGAAAAGGGAAGTAGATTTACACCTACATGGTGTTTACTTATCGGAGTACTATAAGAAGAAAATTATCCCCAAGGGTTTTAGGATACACAGTGTACCCACGATTGGAAGGAACAACAGCGAATTTTGTAAAAAATGGTGTGCTGTGTTAAATAAGTGCTCCCTAGATCTACTACTGTTGGTGGTGGAAGAAGTCAGAGCTTTGCTTAATAAAGCCAAGGAAGAAATTGTGATATTTGATACCACGAAGGGTCCTACTTTATTACAGGATCAGAGTGAAAATTGGCTGAATAAGCTTACACATCAAGTGAAAGAGTATAAAGACTCCTTGATAGCCTTCAAAAATAAAAAGCTAAAACAAGTGATTGAAGACTACAGGGAGAGACAGGTATACAAATGGCTCCTGAGTCCTGAAGAAAGGCAAAATTACAGGCCTAGGCGACCACGTCGCCAGAGGGTGTATACCAGGAGACAACTTAACACTGTTGATACAAGTTCAGGCTCAGATACAGACATCCCAGGAATACATGAATTTACAGGTCCTTCAACTTCACAGTCGCATTTTTTAGGGGTAACTACAAGATCAAGCCACTGAAAAAAGGAAGAAGACCACATCCACGAAGGAGTGGGACTCACTGGAAGACCGCCATGACGTGGACGAATAAGGAGAATATAGTGCTGAACTTGTCTGACCGTATACTTACTGAAACAGAACAGAAACTCCTTAATAGAGGCTTGACATTTGTCCCCACTCACAGACCAGATGAATTCCATACATGGTTGGATATTCAGAAATTTAAAAGAAATCTGAAGCTGAAAGATCATTTCAAAATAATGGAAAAACATGAAAGGGATAACACCTTTAGAAACAAGAGTACATTTGACCCTCAACACACTGCTGCCAGCATACAAATGTATACAAGACTGGTCCTACAAGATGCAGGAACAATGCCGGAAAATAAATTCAGGCATAACATCTCCAAAGAAGAACGTATGGCTATTGAGAGTTTGGCTCATGATCCCAACATAGTGATCCGTAATGCGGACAAAGGTGGGGCCATTGTGGTCCTGAATTACAAGGATTACAAAGAAGAAATACTCTCACAATTGAATGATAACCTGGTATATCTACCTCTAGCAAGGGATCCAACTAATCAATTTCAAGAACAGATTGATAGAATACTACTTGAAGGTGTTGTGGAAGGCTGGATTAATAAGGAGACATTTGATTGGCTGCGGGTGGCACATCCTATTTGCCCTATCCTTTACACCCTCCCTAAGGTGCACAAGGGCCTGGAGAAACCCCCTGGACGCCCGATTGTGTCGGCGAGGGGTTCTCTTTTAAGCCCTTTGGCAAAGTGGATTGATTCATTTCTTCAACCATTGGTGAGACATATGAAATCATATGTGAAGGATTCCACTGATGTATTGGGACAACTCGCACAGGTACAAGACGTGTCTGCAGATGATTATTTGGTGCCTTTATAACATCATCCCACATCAGGATGGGATGATGGCAGTACGCTGTCTCTAGACACCCCTATGTAGGGCCTAGCAGTACTTACATAATTAAGATTCTGGAACTCTGTTTGACATTGAATTTTTTCAAATTTGAAATGAAATACTACCAGCAAATCACGGGGACTGCCATGGGGTCGAACATGGCCCCCTCTTATGCGAACTTATTTATGGAGTACTTTGAGTCCAACATTATGAAGGTATATGAGGTTCCTGAGATCACTAAATATATGAGATACGTTGATGATGTCCTGCTGGTTTGGAGAGGAACAGAAGAGCATTTATACAACTGGATACAAGAACTCAATGATCTCCCACACCCAGTGAAATTCAAGATGGTGGCCAATAAAGAGTCCATTGACTTTCTTGATCTGAGAATATTTAAGGGGAATGGAGTATTAGAAACAACCATGTATCAGAAACCCACGGACAGGAACTCTCTCCTATTGGCAAGTAGTAGCCACCCAAAATCTCTCATTAGAGCCATTACATTGGCACAACTCTATAGAGTAGTGAGGAAAAACTATATACTGAAGAAAGGGGAGGCCCAAATGGAGGAGATGTCTACCAAATTTCTACAGAGAGGCTATACTCATGTAGCTATCCAAAAGGCCTATAGAGTAGCCAAGGAGACTGAAAGGAGTACACTACTCAAAACTCGAGGGTAGAAGCCGGATGAAAAACGGATGACCTGTATCACTACATATTCACCTAATGTTGGGATTGTTGCAAGATCAGTGAAGGATCACTGGCATCTACTGACTACAGACCAACAATTACCATTCAAAGAATTTCTCCCACCCAGGATGGGGTATAAAAGAGGACCCAACCTCCAAGATCTTCTTATGAATACTGACCCAAGACATTCATACACTAAGGATACTTGGTTACAATCCAAGAGACAGGGATGCTTCAAGTGCCTTGAATGTACAACATGTAACTCGATGATACAGAGTAAAACGTTCCACCATCCACACACTAATAAGAGTTTTAAAATTCAACACCACCTGACCTGTTCTACCCCATTTGTGGTTTATTTGCTTAACTGCACGTGTGGGTTTTATTACGTCGGTAAGACGGATGATGACATCAAGAAGAGGATGGCGAACCATCGGAGTGCTATCAGAATTGCACTCAAAGATGGTAAATCGGAACAACCTGTGGCACGCCATTTTTTACAGATGAACCACACTGTGAAGGATCTACGCTTCATTCTTATTGATCATGTGCCAACATTGAGACAAGGGGGCAGTAGAAAGAAGAGGCTCCTACAAATTGAAGCCAAGTGGATCCACAGATTGGGAATGGTGCAACCTGGTGGACTTAATACAAATGTGGATTGGCATTGTTTTCTATGATACCTGCCTTGTAGTTTGAACTTTTGTGATGTTTCTACCATGAGATTATTGAGAGTCCATGCACATCCTATCGTGCCCCCATGGGTACAATGAGAGTCCACTCAGATTCCATTCACCTAAAGTCTACCCTTTAATACCATATTCTAGGAGACACGAGGCTGTTACTTCTAGCTCAGAGTTTAATGGCTGTTGGAGCCTATGTTAATATCTCCCTATTGCATTGATGCTAATGGGGGACCTTGTTGTGTGGCTGTCTAGTTGTGTGGAGCTCCACACTAATACTGTGGTGTGAGTGGAGCCCTGGACGACAGATTAGCCTGCATGGGGAGGCCCCCTGCTACCATTATGTGACACTTAGAGTGCCCACAGGACATTGGGTGTTCCCACTTATTGTTATTAGTACGAGGGGGTACCATGTTATTGGTTAGCCTTAAGCTATATTAGGACTCAGCCAGCACTATGTTTCTGTGTACTTTTTGTGGTGTGTGGTCCATAAGCCTTTGATCAGTAGTCTCTTTTTAAATATAGGTGGGATTTTGTATAGGTTGGACTCTTGTAGTGTTATTCAAGTCCCCACACGATAGTTGATAATTTGCCCATAAGAGTCCCATTGGTATCTTTCTGTGACAGTATAGGTCAGATAGTTACATGACAATTAACTCGAGGCCATATGTAGTGTGGGTATTCATATAACAGTGTTGTTGATGCTTAAGCCAGTCTTTATGGTATCCAGTGATTACAGCCGGTTTAAATGATGTCCCACGATCCCTCTACAGTGTACACAGCTGCTCACTGTGCCCTATGGTTATACTTTGATTTGATGCACATGCCTTATGTTTTTTGAGTGATAGCTGAGCCACTTTGTTCACTATTAAGTGGAGTGTATTGACTGTTGCCGTGACAACCGGACATCAACATGTAACTGGAGCCGCTGCTTGGTGGACGTTGTGGCATCATTGCTTGTTGCCATGGTAACGCCAAACATGGCCCTGTGTGTGACGAGGTTTTGGATCACATTGGTTTGAGGTCAGTTTGGGACCACGCCCCCTGCAGAACACGCCGAGTTGAGCGTGGTAGGTAATGGTGGATTTAGGTGCCGTTATTTATGTAAGCATTATTTTGAACAATAAGTTTTCCTTTCCCAAATAGTTTTATGGTTTTTCTAATTTATGTGAGTGTCTGATGTGCTAAATCCTTTTTGTGCGCTGTATTGAACATCATTGCTGATTTTTTAAATTTTTTTAATTTGATCCATATTCATTGATTATGTTGTCACTTTTTCATAATCACATTAGTTTCATTAAACTGAGCACATCTGTTGTATTATTGATGAAAATACACTAATGTTGATCTACTTGATGTTATGTTTATATACATCTCCTATTGATTTGATTTGATGTATTGGATTGGCTGAATTAAGATGGGGGAGGGGTTTGTTGGGTATTTAACACTGTTTGTATCACATTTTGGGTTGTCTGAAGAAGGGGTGAATGCCCCGAAACGTCAATGCCTAATAAAGTGTGCTGTGCTTAAATCCACTGCCTAATAAAGTGTGCTGTGCTTAAATCCAGTGAGTGCTTATTACCTGATCTGATTGCATATTACTTTAAGCACCCTGGTCTTTATTTGTGGTTGGCTAGTGAGAGTGCACTATTTGAATTCAGTATATATATATATATATATATATATATATATATACTGTATGTATATATATATAGTTATATACAGATATATATATATATATATATATATATATATATATATATATATATATATTTACAATAAAAAGGACATTTTCCTATATGTGAAGAACATTGGAATGGGAAATATGTACAGTAAATATACAGTAAAACACATAAATACATATATATATACATATATATATATATATATAGTAGCAAGGATTGAACGGCACTTGCTGGGTCTTAATACAGGATATTTTAATATAAATATAACGTTTCGGCATCTCCCCCTTTATCAAATAAACATACCACCAACAGTGAACAAACTTAGCGCTCCTTATGTACAAACATTGAACAGTGTGTGAGCGCGGCGCTGCCGACAGCGTCCGGAGGTAACTCCTCCCACTGTAAGGTTGTGCTACGTAACTTCCGTAGCCATGGCAACCCGACACATGTTCAGCAGTGTCTGTAAGTGAACAGAAACATTTAGGCATAACAACAGGATACAGTATTAATATGCTAATGCAGACTGTTAAACTGACTTAAATACTATAGTAACTATAGCGCAGTGTACACCGCAGATATAAGCATGAAATTCAGCAGCCCAATATGCAATGACTCACTAAAAAAATTATACAATAGGAAAGGCATAAATTATCCCTCATCCACATAATAATACTCATGAGCAAGAAATAAATAAAATATTGCAGAATAAATAAAAATAGAAAATGTAAAAAAAATGTGTTTGTAAAAATTGTATTGTCCAGGATATAGTTGTTCCATTCAGAGAACAAGAAGAACTGGAAAAAATAGAAAAATTGATCATAACAAAAATTGATCATGAAAAAAATCGATCAGAAAAAAGTTGATCAGGAAAAGAATAATATAAAAATTGGTCAGAAGAAATATTAAAAAAATAATTATTGAAAAAAGAATTATTATAGAAAAATTAATAGAAAAAATACATAAAGAAAGCTCGTAAAGCATACTGCAAGAGAATTCTGCAAGAGAATTCTAGCTCCATAGGCAGTTATTGGTCCAAGGAGAGTTCCTGTTCAAAGAAGAGGAGCACTGTTATCCTAATCATTACGGGGCTCATGGATGGAGTAATGATAGTTCACAAAAAACAGTGCCAGTCTAGGTTAATATTGAGTCCTTGAGGGGTCATCGTACCCAAGGTATGGATCCATCTTGATTCCCGTTGGAGCAATAGTTTAGCTCTATCTCCTCCCCGTGTTAATGGTGGTATGTGATCAATTATGACATATTTCAGGTCTTTGATGGTGTGTCTGGCCTGTGCAAAATGTCTTGCCACCGGCTGTTCTGAGTCCCCTGTTTCTATGGCTTTTTTAATTGCAGACCGGTGGTTAGCCATTCTGGTTCTGAGATCATCTACCGTCTTCCCGACATAGAAAAGACCACAAATGCAATGCAAAAGATAGATAATATATTTGGTAGTGCAGGTTACTCTGAATTTTATGGGGAATTTCCTTGTTCTATAAGGATGGTTGAATGTGCTGCCTGTTGTCAAACCATTACAGGTTGTGCAGCCTAGACATCTAAAGCAACCTGGTTTATTCCGCAACCAAGTATCCTTTGTATAGCAACTTCTGGGATCTGTTTTTATCAGTTTGTCTGTTAGGGAGTGTGCTCCCCCAGTGTGAAATTGCTCTAAAATTGTTGCAAAGGCAACCCTCCTAAAGTAAACAACACCAAAATTGAAAACACAATAAAATACAAAAAAAATGCATAAAGTACAAAAATTGCAGAGTGGCTATGCACGATCATCATCATCTATGGCAGCAATAATATGCACATTGTAACAGACATATATCAATAGCATAAACATAATAACCAAAAATGTTCATATCACTATACTTGAATAGTACACATCAATATCCTAGAATAGGTGTACAACCGCAAAAGCGTTGTCAGCAATACATACAGTCCCCAAAATAACGGTCTGGAGAAGACCGTACAGAATCAACATATAAATAGTAGAAGCTAGCTCATACCTAACAAAACAATATTGTATAATGAAAAAACAGGAGTGCGTAGCTACGTTAGTCAAAGAGTACGAATATGTAAGTAAGTAGAAGAGTCTATAAGTGGTATAGCTCCATAGTTACAATTTCATTCCTCCTAGCGATCCACTAACGGTAACAACCTGATGTGTTACTAAAAGGCTACTGGCTAATACCTCGGATTACATAGATGTGTCAGAACCTGTCCACCATACAGCTTTACTTAATGTATGGTGATTACAGCGGGACCTGCTTCAGAGGACATGAATATAGAGACTATTACCCATGCGGACCATGTTCCCCTCAGTATGGGAGTATACTTATACGGACTTGCTGTGATACCCCTCTCAGATTGGGAATAGTCTCTGCATTGCTCTGGGTCAGCTTTGTCTCAGTATATTCATCACCTATTTGATCGCTACATATATGTATTGTGATGCAATTACTACTATGTATTTATGCTATAGGGATATGTGACATCATTGTGCTGTAGATATGTCAGCC
The DNA here is from genome assembly GCF_027579735.1 of Bombina bombina. Taxonomy (NCBI): domain Eukaryota; kingdom Metazoa; phylum Chordata; class Amphibia; order Anura; family Bombinatoridae; genus Bombina; species Bombina bombina. The sequence goes on along the minus strand of NC_069503.1, from coordinate 673,834,535 downwards.
TTTTGAATTTTTGATGTATAGGGTTATTACCTATGAAGGGTAATGAGCTTCTGCGTATCAATATGTAACCATGTGCCTTCCTCCTCCTGACGTGTTGAACACTTCTGGGACATTTCACTGTGACTAGACTAGCTTGCCACCTTCATTTGTGATTTACTTAACACACAGTATTTATGTTTCACACAAGGGCTTGTCCATCTAGTCGCATCCGACCACTCTTTTGTCTGACTGACATGCATGCACCCCTTGGTCCTCATCCCTGATGTATAGACACTTAGACACTAGGTTAGTATGGGCGCTCCGAGTATTGACATGTCTGCCAGACTATGCGGGTTAACATACGCCACTACCATCTTTCTATGCTCCTACTACCGGTTTTTAACGGTACTCAGTTGGTGCGGGTATCCACTATGGGGGCTTGCCCTTCTCAACGTATCACAGTACACCGGGGTACATAGGTAGGGGCGGAGATGTCACCAAGATACGCATGCGCATTGCGGCTTCATGTCCTAGGAAGCAGGACCCGCTGTATTCACCATACGTTAAGTAAAGCTGTACGGTGGACAGGTTCTGACACATCTATGTAATCCGAGGTATTAGCCAGTAGCCTTTTAGTAACATATCAGGTTGTCACCATTAGTGGATCGCTAGGAGGAATGAAATTGTAACTATTGAGCTATACCACTTATAGACTCTTCTACTTACTTACATATTTGTACTCTTTGACTAACGTAGCTACGCACTCCTGTTTTTTCATTATACAATATTGTTTTGTTAGGTATGAGCTAGCTTCTACTATTTATATGTTGATTCTGTATGCTCTTCTCCCGACCATTATTTTGGGGACTGTATGTATTGCTGACAACGCTTTTGCGGTTGTACACCTATTCTAGGATATTGATGTTTACTATTCAAGTATAGTGATATGAACATTTTTAGTTATTATGTTTATGCTATTGATATATGTCTGTTACAATGTGCATATTATTGCTGCCATAGATGATGATGATCGTGCATAGCCACTCTGCAATTTTTGTACTTTATTCATTTTTTTGTATTTTATTGTGTTTTCAATTTTGGTGTTGTTTACTTTGGGAGGGTTGCCTAGGCAACAATTTTGGTGCAATTTCACACTGGGGGAGGGTCTTTTGTGAGTGTATAAATGTTTGTTTCACTGTATGTACTTTGGTCTGATGAAGGGGTGTATTCCCGAAACGTCACTTAATAAATCCAGTATTTGTCAAGACCAGTGAGTGCTGTTTCCTGCTTGTTGTATATTGAACCTTACTCTAGCACCCTGGCATTGGAATTGAACTGTTTGTGAGAGTGCACCTGCTACTACTTTCTATATATATATATATATATATATATATATATATATATATATATATATATATATATATATATATATATATATATATATATATATTAAAATATTAAAAAAACTAAAAAATACCCACATACAAAAAGTGTAAAACACACCTTAAATATAAGTAAAAACAGCTATACCCATGGTGAATGGGGACCCCAGATGAATAAATGCCTATGTGGCTGAGATAAAAATGAAGAAAATGTCAGTATCAAAATATAGCAATATAACCATACAGTCAGTCTCTGACAATACAGATTTAGTCTTTAAAGCAGCAAATTATACAAAGCAGCAACAGACAATTCAATGGTGATCAAACACTTAATTTAAGACCGTATATGTAGTCAGCAGAGAACAGTCCAAAGTATTGGTGTGGCACTTATCTTCAAACCAGCATGTATAGCAAAGGCATAGGGAATACAGTCCATGCAATTTAAGCAGGTAAATGCTGTAATGACAGGTGGTTTAGTAACATATAGCCCAAAGCAATTCCAAACGTTATTGTTGCTTAGTGTCTTTCAAACAGCAAAGATATAGCAGTAAGAAGAAGAAGCAATTGTAGACAGCATCCAATTCATGCAAGTTAGTAGCGGTAAAAAGAGGCAGTCAGTTAAAGCATAATGCACAATCCAACAGACATAAGTAGTGAGAGACAGGCAATTTCACAGCAAAGTTAATGCATATCATATGTTCAAGCCCCAGGGGTACTCTTACTGAGAGATATACCCTCGCCTAAGGGGCCCCTCTAGGTCTCACCACCTCCAGGTCATAACCTGGAGTTGGTGAGACCTAGAGGGATCCTTTAGGTGAGGGTACCATTATAGCCCTTTGCAGTCAAACACCTTGTCATATACTACATACCTTTGAGCCCTTATAACTTTTTTTAAAACTATTTATATGAATACTTTTTATCAGGTAGTGTTTATAGAGTGTAACTGTATTTTTAAATCTATTTATGTTGTGTTTAGTGCAAAAATTTTAACGCACAACCCTTTACGCAAAGGTTTGAGTCTTGCTAACCCGATAAGTGTAAAATGTGATTGTGCTCTCCCGATCTCGTTTTCTTACAACTTGTAATACGCACTCTATTTCCGTTGAATGCAAAAAACAATATCACTAATACTTCACTGGAAATCTAGCCCACTGTGCATAAAACATTATTATTTTTACTATCATTAATGCTGCAATAGCATATTTAAACAGCAGAGGGCCTATATTGAAGATTGAACTGCAAAACTATCAGCAACACACGTCTTTTTAACCTGCGGCATACTTTGGACTTTGTCTTCTGCTACATAATGGCAAGCAAAAAACTGAAAAGTAGGCATTCATTATTTATATTTATACAAACTATAGCTCAGACTCAGAGGGCTTTATTCTAATATTTATTAACAAACATTTATGGAAACATTTGTTGATTCAAAATATTATAATTGAACTGATGATTGAGTTTAAAATTTTTTGTTATTATACATTTTTTTGATGCAAATTATTATTAAACAGAAACATCACCTAATAAATAAGCTTTGGAGAAGCATTATCACACAATTGTAAGTGTTAGATACTTACAGTATATATGTGCATATAAATATTTTTCATGTATTTTATGTATTTTTAAGAATATGTACAATTTATGATTTTATGCTTCAGATATGAATAATTTAGGTTAATTTATTTTATTACTTTGCTCTATAGTTTTGATCTTGTTCACATATTAGCCTCTCTGGTGCTGCCTTTTAGTAGTTAACTCACAACTAGATTACGAGTTGTGCGTTAGCCTTAAAAAGCAGAGTTGAGAGGTCCCAACGCTGCTTTTTTTCCTACCACTGGTGTTACGAGTCTTGAAGGTACATATTTACAGCTCACTTTTTTGGTCAGACTCGAAAATACCGCAAATCCACTTACGTCAATTGCGTATCCTATATTTTCAATGGGACTTGCATAACGCCGGTATTACGAGTCTTCAAAAAAGTGAGCGGTACAGCCTCTCCTGTCAAGACTGATACCGCATTTAAAAGTCAGTAGTTAAGAGTTTTATGGGCTAACTCCGTAGCATAAAACTCTTAACTAAAGTGCTAAAAAGTACACTAACACCCATAAACTACCTATTAACCCCTAAACCGAGCCCCCCTCCCCACACCGCAAACAATAATAAAAAAATTAACCCCTAATCTGCCAAACCGGGCATCGCCGCCACTGTAAAAATATATTAACCCCTAAACCGCCGCCCTCCTGCATCGCAAACACTAGTTAAATTTTATTAACCCCTAATCTGCCGTCCCTAACATCGCCAACACCTACCTACATTTATTAACCCCTAATCTGCCGCCCCCAACGTCGCCGCAACTATATTAAATGTATAAATCTCTAAACCTAAGTCTAACCCTAACACCCCCTAACTTAAATATAATTTAAATAAATCTAAATAAAATTACTATCATTAACTAAATTATTCCTATTTAAAACTAAATACTTACCTATAAAATAAACCCTAAGATAGCTACAATATAACTAATAGTTACATTGTAGCTATCTTAGGGTTTATTTTTATTTTACCAGCAACTTTGTATTTATTTTAACTAGGTACAATAGTTATTAAACAGTTATTAACTATTTAATAGCTACCTAGTTAAAATAAAGACAAATTTACCTGTAAAATAAATCCTAACCTAAGTTACAATTACACCTAACACTACACTATAATTAAATTTATTACCTAAACTAAATACAATTAAATACAATTAAAAAAAATATCTAAAGTACGAAAAAAACAAACACTAAATTACAGAAAATAATAAAATAATTACAAGTTTTTTAAACTAATTACACCTAATCTAATCCCCCTAATAAAATATAAAAGCCCCCCAAAATAATAAAAAGCCCTACCTTATACTAAATTACAAATAGCCCTTAAAAGAGCCTTTTGCGGGGCATTGATGCCGCCTGGATGAAGACTTCTACACGTCTGGAGGACCACTTCGCCCGGCTTCTTTGAGGACTTCGGCCCGGCTGGGTGAAGACTTCTCAAGGTAGGGTGATCTTCAAGGGGTTAGTGTTTTATCAAGGGGGTATTGGGTGGGTTTTAGAGTAGGGTTGGGTGTGTGGGTGGTGGGTTTTAATGTTGGGGGGGTATTGTACTTTTTTTTCCAGGTGAAAGAGCTGATTACTTTGGGGCAATGCCCCGCAAAAGGCCCTTTTAAGGGCTATTTGTAATTTAGTATAGGGTAGGGCTTTTTATTATTTTGGGGGGCTTTTTTATTTTATTAGAGGGATTAGATTAGGTGTAATTAGTTTAAAAAACTTGTAGTTATTTTATTATTTTCTGTAAGTTAGTGTTTGTTTGTTTTTGTACTTTTAGATAATTGTATTTAATTGTATTTAATTGTATTTAGTTTAGGGAATTAATTTAATTATAGTGTAGTGTTAGGTGTAATTGTAAGATAGGTTAGGTTTTATTTTACAGGTATATTTTTCTTTCTTTTAACTAGGTAGCTATTAAATAGTTAATAACTATTTAATAACTATTGTACCTAGTTAAAATAAATACAAAGTTGCCGGTAAAATAAAAATAAATCCTAAGTTAGCTACAATGTAACTATTAGTTATATTGTAGCTATCTTAGGGTTTATTTTATAGGTAAGTATTTAGTTTTAAATAGGAATAATTTAGTTAATGATAGTTATTTTATTTAGATTTATTTAAATTAGATTTAATTTAGCTGGGTGTTAGGGTTAGGGTTAGACTTAGATTTAGGGGTTAATAACTTTAATATAGTGGCGGCGAAGTTGGGGGCAGCAGATTAGGGGTTAAAAAATAAAATGTAGGTGTCGACGATGTTGGGGGAGGCAGATTAGGGGTTCCTAAGTATAATGTAGGTGGCAGCAGTGTCCGGAGTGGAAGATTAGGGGTTAATAATATAATGCAGGTGTCGGCGATGTCAGGGGCGTCAGATTAGGGGTTAATAAGTGTAAGATTAGGGGTGTTTAGACTCGGGGTTCATGTTAGGGTGTTAGGTGTAGACATAAAATGTATTTCCCTATAGGAATCAATGGGGCTGCGTTAGGAGCTTTACGCTGCTTTTTTGCAGGTGTTAGTTTTTTTTTCAGCCGGCTCTCCCCCATTGATTCCTATGGGGAAATCGTGCACAAGCACATTTAACCAGCTCACCACTACCTTAAGCAGCGCTGGTATTGAGGTGAGAGGTGGAGCTAAATTTTGCTCTACGCTCACTTTTTTGCAGCTAACACCGGGTTTCTAAAAACCCGTAATACCAGCGCTGTCTGTAAGTGAGCGGTGAGCATAAACTGCTCGTTAGTACCGCACAGCATTACCGACAAAACTCGTAATCTAGGTGTGTGTGTTTATATCAGATTAGGAGATCATTTGGGAGTATATGTGTTTCTAGTTTTGTCGCTTTAATATATATTTTTTACTTTGAATTACCTAAATTGGCAAATTGGGGCATATTTCCTAAATTTGGCCCCATAATAGTTGTCCACAGCTCAGTTGTGCCCAACTGAGACCCTTCTGTATGCCAGGGCCCCAGGGTTAACTGCTATTGGGACACAAAGTAACTCGCACTCAAGTGAGCAAGAATAAAAACAACAAATCTTTATTCCAAGTCCTTTAAAAAAAAAAAAAAAGCAAAATTCAGCGTGGTCAGGTATCAAGTAATCAAACCATCTACTATCCGCAATGCTAGCACATTTGTAGCTGCCTCCATACTCAAAGATGCTCCCATGTCAAATGGGACCCTCTTTCTTGCGGTAATGTAATTCTGCGGACAGGCAGTTTCCATCATGCTTGTCGCAGGTACCCCTTTGTACATAGCACCCTGCACCTCTTGCATATAATGCGATAATGATCTTGGGTTGCAGGGGGAGGCTGAAATGAACCACTCTTACTGTGGAAGGAATTGTAGGAAAGGTTGAGAGGGACAGTGAGAAGGGTAGGGGATGGGGCAGGCCTACCACCCATATTCCTAAGTAAAGGATCCATAGGACTTCATTTAGAGGAGAATGCAGGCTGCCTCACTGACAGTGGCAGGGAGGAAGAAAGGAGCCACCCAGGGAAGTGTTATCCATCTGTGCTCTTAAAGACAAAGAAGAGAAAGATGTGTTATTCTGCTCCAGATCTTTTAATCTCACTTTTAATCTCCTGTTAGCCCTTATCCCTCCTGTCCAGTCTTTATACCGCAGCAGCCCCTAGGTCTAGAAGCTGGCTGCTGCCCCCACCCCCATTGTCCCAGCCTCAGGAACCCATCCGTCAAGGCATTCCCATTCTGATCAGTACATTCTTTACTATGCTTGTCTCTTCTTCACATCCAGAAATGCAGGAAACTCCGCATAGAGAAATGCAGCTAAATTTGCCTTTCTAGACTCTTCTGGTGGATCTTGCAGTGCTGGAGGATTCTTTAATATAATCTAATTTGAGCAGAGAGCTTTAAAGAATCAGGCTCAAAGACCATGTACTCAAAAGCTTTTGCAATTTATTAGAAAAAGCATCATATAAACATGTTGGATTTGTTTTAATTTTGTCTGTAAAATGAGAATTAGAAGTTGTTTCAATTTTGAAATAAATTAAATCAACAAACAACAATCTAAATTGTGCATTTTGTCCTAAGGTATATTGGGTGATATATACTTTCAACTAGTGTTGATTGGCTTATAACTTCCTAACAACGCTCAGGTTTAATACTGCTCTTTCATATCAATGATAGAAAGTTTTTAAGGGTATAGTACCTTGTAAGTATGAAAATGTTTGCCATACATTATCACCTTATTTGCTGCAATTATTTTCAATAACTAAACTAAACCAAACATGGACTTGTTACTGGAGTAGACAAGGCTAGCCATAGTCATTATGTTAGAAAAAAAAACCTTTGTTTTTACAGTTCTTATCTCTGCTAAAGCCAGGGACAAATATGTGTCAGGGATAGGTATGTGAAGCATCAGTTCTCAGAATTGAAAACTCTTAATTTTCAGAAAAATGGGGCAAAATATATTTTTAAAAAATCTGCCAATTTTTTTATACTATGCAAAAATGTAACATTTTAACAATCTCAAAGTATGTATTGCCCCTTTAAGTATGATGTGCCTTTTACAAGTCAAAACCAGAAAGCAAATGGCAACACGGCAGATGAAATAGGATTTGAAATACAGATATGATAATTTTATTGGAAAGCAATCAGTGCACAAAAAATGTAAACAAATCCTTCTGCTATATTTGTACATTACAAGTGCAGTATCCTAGACTGATAAAGCATTTAAAGGAGACACAACTGTCTATTTTCTGTGTAAAACTATGGAGCTGATTTTACAAACTTTTTACTCATTAATAGGATTAAAAATGAATTTTAAATGTTATTTTCCCTCACTTAAAAGTTCTTTACAAACGCAGTTAAAAGGTTATGAAACCCAAACATTTTCTCTCATTATTCAAATAGAGAAAACAAATTTAAACAACTTTCAAATTTACTTTTAATATGTAATTTGTTTCATTCTATTGGTATCCTTTGTTAAAGAAGCTGAACTCACTGAGTAAGCCAGCAATAAGAGACACGTATGTGCAGCCACCAATCAGCACCTCCTGAGCCTACCTAAGTATCCATTTCAACAAAGGATACAAAGAGAACAAAACAAATTAGATAACAGAGTATGTGATTTTAAACATCTTTCCAATTTACTTCTATTTGAATCATGAAAGAAAATGTTTGGTTTTCATGTCCCTTTACTGGGAAAAGCTTGAGAAAACAACTGATTAAACAATCCTTCAAATTCTTAATGAAACAAGAAATGTAAAATCAAAATTCAGTATCCTTTTTCTCTCAGGGATAAAAAACTGAAAACAATATTCTCTTCAAAATGTTTATTTACAAGATAGTCCTACTTGAATAGCATGAGCAAAGAGGAGCAACCATTCAAAGCTCCAGAAGCCATTTCTTCTGAAAAGATATTCACTTTGTAAAAAAATTAAATGTATTATTCAAAAAGCTTGCGTTGTGTGCTTCGTGGTTCCGAATGTCCGACCGCTAACGGCTTCTGTAAGGGATATGTGAGAGTTATAGGGGGTAGTTATCAAGCCGTCTACTTTTCTGGCTTCGCCGGCCCAATACGTCCGCCTAAGCTCGCCTACCTTCGCCGCCGCGGACCTGAAAAAATACGCCTAAGTTATCAAATAAAGCTGTCAAAAAGCTGCGGGGCGATGAGCAGCGGACTGTGACAGTTATCACTCATCCGATCTCGCTGCCCTTCGGCTTTTTCCCAGCTTTATTGCTAGCCTGTCACTAAGCACTCACACTAAACTGCACTGTTCTACCCCCTATACCGGCGCCCCCGGAGCCCCCCGCAACTAAATAAAGTTACTAACCCCTAAACCGCCGCTCCTAGACCCTGCCGCAACTCTTATAAATGTATTAACCCCTAAACCGCCGCTCCTAGACCCTGCCGCAAGTCTTATAAATGTATTAACCCCTAAACCGCCGCTCCCGGACACCGCTGCCACCTACATTATACCTAGTAACCCCTATCCTGCCCCCCCTATACCGTCGCCCTCTATTATAAAATTATTAACCCCTATCCTGCTGATCCCGCACCTCTCCGCAACTAAATAAATAGTTTAACCCCTAAACCGCCGCTCCATGAACCCGCCGCAACCTATATTAAACCTATTAACCCCTATCCTGCCCCCCCTACACCGTTGCCACCTATAATAAATTTATTAACCCCTAATCTGCCCCCCCTACACCGTCGCCACCTATAATAAATTTATTAACCCCTATCCTGCCCCCCACTACGCCGCCGCCACTGTAATAAAATGATTAACCCCTAAACCTAAGTCTAACCCTAACCCTAACGCCCCCCTAACTTAAATATTAATTAAATAAATCTAAATAAATTAACTCTTATTAACTAAATGAATCCTATTTAAAACTAAATACTTACCTTTAAAATAAACCCTAATATAGCTACAATATAAATAATAATTATATTCTAGCTATCTTAGGATTTATATTTATTTTACAGGTAACTTTCAATTTATTTTAACCATGTACAATAACTATTAAATAGTTATTAACTATTTAATAGCTTACCTAGCTAAAATAAAGAGAAATGTACCTGTGAAATAAATCCTAACCTAAGTTACAATTACACCTAACACTACACTATACTTTAATAAATTATTCCTATTTAAAAATAAATACTTACCTGTAAAATAAACCCTAAGATAGCTACAATGTAATTAATAATTATATTATAGCTATCTTAGGATTTATATTTATTTTACAGGTAACTTTGTATTTATTTTAGCTAGTTAGAATAGTTATTAAATAGTTATTAACTATTTAATAACTACCTAGCTAAAAGAAATACAAAATTACCTGTAAAATAAATCCTAACCTAAGTTACAATTAAACCTAATACTACATTATCATTAAATAAATTAAATAAACTACCTACAAATAACTACAATTAAATACAATTACATAAACTAACTAAAGTACAAAAAATAAAAAAAGCTAAGTTACAAAAAATAAAAAATTAAGTTACAAACATGTTAAAAATATTACAACAATTTTAAGCTACTTACACCTAATCTAAGCCCCCTAATAAAATAACAAACCCCCCCAAAATAAAAAAAATCCCTACCCTATTCTAAATTAAATAAATTTCAAAGCTCTTTTACCTTACCAGCCCTTAAAAGGGCCATTTGTGGGGGCATGCCCCAAAAAGTTCAGCTCTTTTGCCTGTAAAAGAAAAATACAACCCCCCCCAACATTAAAACCCACCACCCACATACCCCTAATCTAACCCAAACCCCCCTTACAAAAACCTAACACTAATCCCCTGAAGATCATCCTACCTTGAGTCGTCTTCACTCAGCCGAGCCACCGATGGAACTGAAGAGGACATCCGGAGCGGAAGAAGTTAATCCTCCAAGCAGCGCTGAAGAAATCTTCCATCCGATGAAGTCATCATCCAGGCGGCGCTGAAGAAGTCTTCGATCCGGCCGATGTCATCTTCAAAGAGGCGCTGAAGAGGTCTTCTATCCGGGCGAAGTCATCTTCCAAGCCGGGTCTTGAATCTTCCTTCCGCCGACGCGGAACCACCTTCTTCACCGACGGACTACGATGAATGATGGCTCCTTTAAGGGACGTCATCCAAGATGGCGTCCCCTCAATTCCGATTGGCTGATAGGATTCTATCAGCCAATCGGAATTAAGGTAGGAAAAATCTGATTGGCTGATGGAATCAGCCAATCAGATTGAGCTCGCATTCTATTGGCTGTTCCGATCAGCCAATAGAATGCAAGCTCAATCTGATTGGCTGATTGGATCAGCCAATCGGATTGAACTTGAATCTGATTGGCTGATTCCATCAGCTAATCAGATTTTTCCTACCTTAATTCCGATTGGCTGATAGAATCCTCTCGTGAGGTACACCCTACATACTGAACTTTGCAAACTGAGCACTGTACCATATAAATGACAAAGTTCTGCAATTGGTACATTGTTTGCATTCATAGACCTTCTGTGTATGTGCTGACTGAAACACCTTACCAACTGAAGTGAAGCTACATGCTATGCAACTTCTTGTGCCACACTTGTAGTGACCTTTACAGCTTAACCAACTACTCTCTTTTATTGGTCTCCTGAGGGCACTGGGGGAAATCATATTCCCAATAGTGATATTCCTTATGGAGGAGAATCTACAGCACTTGTCTATAACTTTCTTCAATATGTTGTCTCCTCGTAAAATTGGGAGATTTTTCTTAATTATGTTGCAGATTTTCTTATATTGACTAGTGTAGGTTGTCACAAATGTGACATCTCCCTTACTGTCTGTGTTAAGTTTTTTAGATTGCAACAATGTATCTCTTGGTATGTGTCTTACATCTTCAAGTGCTTTATTAATGGGTCCCTCCGGATAGCCTCTTTCTCTCAGCTTACTCAACAGAACTGCGCTTTCTGCCTGATAGTCTAATTCACTTGAGCAATTACGTTTTGCCCTAATGAATTGTCCTTTCACCACGCCATAATGCATGTGGCGTGGATGACAGCTCTTCGCATGTATTAATGAATTTGCTGAGATTGGTTTAGTGTAAAGTTTTGTTGTAACTCTCTTTTCCTCATTGTCACCCATTAATGTGACATCCAAGTAATCTACTTTAGAGGAATTAAATGTAAATGTAAACTACAAGCCTACTTCATTATTATTCAGGTAGGCAACAAATTTGTTACTTTCTGTCTCAGTGCCCGACCATATAAATAGTAGATCGTCTATGTAGCACTTGTAGCCTATCACCTGTCCTCCATATGGGTTCATATCTGCAAAGACGTGGGACAGCTCCCACCAGCCATGAAAAGATTTGCATAGGCTGGGGCAAACTTGGCTCCCATGGCTGTCCCCCGTCTCTGCAGATAGAACTTTCCTCCAAATTCAAAATAGTTGTGGCTCAACAAGAATTCTATAGTTCGTAAAATGTAATCCTTAAGCACTGAAGTATAGTCACTTAATAAATCCAACATATATCTCACAGCCACCAAACCTTTATCGTGCGGAATGGCAGAGTATAATCCTACCATGTCCACTTTTAGCCAATTGTATCCTGGCAACCAAGTAACTTCTTCCATGCTTTTCAATAAATGTTTGGTGTCTCAGAGAAATGTTGGAAGCCTCCACACTAGGGGTTGCAGCAATGTTTCTATCCAATTTGACAAATTCTCAAAAACAGAACCTATTCCCGAGACTATTGGTCTCCCTTTGACATTGGTGATGGACTTGTGCACCTTCGGCAGGTGGTGGAATATTGGTACCACTGGTTCCTTTACATATAAGTATTCAAAGGTGCCCAAGTCCATCACCCCTGCCTCTAGTCCATCATCCAGCAGATCTTTAAGTCTGCTTTGGAATTTCACTGTGGGGTCAGACATGAGACTCTGGTACACTTCTCTATCGCGTAGTTGTCTATTGGCCTCTTGTATATATGCAGACTCATCCATGACAACTATAGTGCCCCCTTTGTCCACATTCTTTATGACTAGACCTTTCAGTTCTTTTAATCTCTTAAGGCCCAGTCTCTCCATATGTGAAAGGTTCTGCCTGTGTCTGTCATTTTTCGATTTTAATTTGACCAAATCTTCCTCTACTCTCCTATGAAAGCTCTCCAATATCTCTCCCCTAAAATGTGTGGGATAAAATGTAGATTGTTTTCTAAATCCTGTATGCATTGTTTTATTCATTTTGTCCATCTCACTCTTCCTTTCCAATTCACTCAAAATTAGAAAATCTACAGCATCACTGAACAGAAGGTAATCATTACTTGGTTCCCTTTGTGTTGATTTTTTAGTTTGGAAACTCTCTGTAGTATTTTCATTAAAGTAAAATTTCTTGATGGTAAGATCTTGTACAAATCTATTCACATCCATGAGAGTTTCAAATACATCAAAGTCAACAGATGGAACAAAATTAAGTCCTAGTTCCAAAACTCTTATCTCTTCTATACTCAAATTAGTCTTTGAAAGATTGATAACCCTAATACTCTGTACTTGTTCTGTTTTCCTCTCCTGAGCGGATATTGATCTCGTTTGATTGGGGGGTCGGAGTAGCAGTACCCACAAATGTCAGGTAGAGAAAGGGTTAATATACATACTTACAAGCAACCAATGAGGTTGCGAGGGAGCATATAAAGCTCCAAAGTAGTGATTTCGTGAATAGTTCGCCGTTGAATAGTTCCCAGCAAACATAGCTTGTTCGCGTTCGCCGCGGCGGGCGAACATATGCGATGTTCGATCCACCCCCTATTCGTCATCATTGAGTAAACTTTGACCCTGTATCTCACAGTCTGCAGACACATTTCAGCCAATCAGCAGCAGACACTCCCTCCCAGACCCTCCCAGCTCCTGGACAGCAGCCATTTTAGATTCATTCTGATCCTGCATTCTTAGTGAGAGGAGGGATAGTGTAGCTGCTGCTGATTTTATAGGGAAATTGATAGCTAGGCTAGTGTATTCAGTGTCCACTACAGTCCTGAAGGACTCATCTGATCTCTGCTGTAAGGACAGCACCCTAAAAAGCCCTTTTTAGGGCTAGAACATCAGTCTTTTTTTTTTTTTTTGCCTGTGTAATTTTGACTGTGAAACATCAGTCTGCTAGTGTAATCTAATTGCAGTTGCCTGCCTGCAGTGCCACCACTCATATCTGTTGTAACAGTAGTGTAAATTTAAAAAAAAAAACTTTTTTGACTGTGAAACATCAGTCTGCTAGTGTAATCTAATTGCAGTTGCCTGCCTGCCAGCGTGTGTGCCAGGCCCACTTGCCCACAGTGCCACCACTCATATCTGTTGTAACAGTAGTGTAAATTTAAAAAAAAAACTTTTTTGACTGTGAAACATCAGTCTGCTAATGTAATCTAATTGCAGCCAATCAGCAGCAGACACTCCCTCCCAGACCCTCCCAGCTCCTGGACAGCAGCCATTTTAGATTCATTCTGATCCTGCATTCTTAGTGAGAGGAGGGATAGTGTAGCTGCTGCTGATTTTATAGGGAAATTGATAGCTAGGCTAGTGTATTCAGTGTCCACTACAGTCCTGAAGGACTCATCTGATCATCACAAAGGGGAGCGAAGAAATATGCCTAAGGGATCAGAATGTGGTCAATCTATCTTCTGTACCCTTGACTTCTGCACAGGTTGATCTGCTCTCGAAAGGTCTAAATTTTGTGCCTTCTCATCACTTTAACATCTTTGAGACAATCCTAGATATTAATAGGTTTGCAAGAAAAATAACTTTGAAAAAACATTTTTTCAAGAAGGATGAGGAGGCACAAAATGAACCTGACATCAGTATAGAAAGAGCAATAGAAACCAATGATGTTGCATCAGTGTCTAATCTTAACTTTTCAGAATTGAACACACTGAGGGATCTAGACCAATTATTAAATGAGGGAGAGGCAAATAAGAGTGAGTGCCTTCAAGAAAGCAATGTCTCAACAAAACATATCAAGAATAAAAGTACCTTTTATCCATTCAAGACACGTTCAAAGGTAATTGATATTTTTCAAAAGACAGTGGAATTTAAGTTACGTAACCTAGAGAAATCAGTGACAGAAACAAATAAAAATAAAAAGCAAACTAATTTGACATACAAAGAAAGAATGGCTCTGAAAGAACTGTCTGAAAATGACAATATCATAATCAGACAGTCAGACAAGGGAGGTAATGTAGTCGTTCTCAATAGAACAGACTACATTACAGAGGCTAAAAGACAGCTTAACCAGAGGGATGTATACACAAAACTCAAGGAAAATCCGACCAGTAAATTTCAAAAAGAGATTGTGGATATTATTAGTTATGCACGTAAAAACAACATTATCACACAATCTACTGAGGAAAAGTTGATAGTGTCACATCCGGTGACACCAATTTTTCATCAGTTGCCCAAGCTTCATAAGGATCCCCTGTCCCCGCCTGGAAGACCTATTATAGCGGGGATAGGGTCTCTAAATGAGGCTCTCTCAGAACTTGTTGATACATTTTTGCAGCCGTTGGTATGCCAACTGCCTAGCTATATTCAAGATATGACATCTTTTATAAATAAAATCTCTAAAATTAAATGGGAAATCAACTATAGACTTATGGTTGTGGATGTTACTTCATTGTACACGTCTATTGAGCATAATAAAGGCCTTCAAGCTATAGAATTTTTTATCAACACTATGTGTGACTTTGAAGAGGCTACCAAGATATTTCTGATGAGAGCAATAGAATATTTGTTGTCGCATAACTATTTCATGTTTCAGACAGAGTACTATCTCCAAAGACATGGGACAGCGATGGGGGCAAAATTTGCCCCATCCTATGCCAACCTTTTTATGGGCTGGTGGGAACTGTCCCACGTCTTTGGAGATAGTAACCCATTCAAAGGTGAAATAATTCAATATTATCGTTATATTGATGATCTGTTCTTCATTCTGGACTGTGATGCCACAAGGGCAGATTATTTCTGTCAATATCTCAATTGTAATCAGCAAGGTATTGAATTTACGGGAACACACAGTCAAAACAGTGTAAACTTTCTCGACCTCACAGTCCAGGGTGGGGAAATCGGATCCCCTATACAGACTAAAGTGTATAGGAAGGAAACGGCGGGGAACACCCTGCTACAATTTGAATCTTGTCACCCACGACATGTTTTGAGGGGTATACCGAAAGGGGAATATATCCGCATCAAAAGGAATTGTTCTAAAGAAAGTGAATATCAGCGTCAGGCTAGTGAGGCCACAGATAGATTTAGACAAAGAGGGTATCGTGATAGTATTCTTACAACAGCAAAAGAAGATGTGGATCAGATTCCCAGAGAACAGTTACTTCAATATAAATCAAAAAAACACAGAGACAATAAGGATGATTTGAGTAAGATCAAGTTCATTACTACATATAGTGCAGAATACACTAAAATATGTAATATAATTGATGAATCTCTTCCAATTTTGTATTCTGATCCAATTATCAAAGAAATTCTGGACACAGGGTGTGAATTCATCCCTAGGAGAGCAAAAACTTTGGGCAACCATTTGTCGCCCTCAGATATGAAACCTAAAAAGAGCAAATGTTGGTTAAAACAGAAGAAGGGATGCTTCAAATGTAGACGTCCCGTTTGCAAAACATGTAGTTTCATATGTGAGGGCGATAAATTTGTTTCTAACAAAACCCAAATGGAATATGACATTAGATTTTTTATTAATTGTGCAACAACACATGTCGTCTATCTTCTGACTTGTGATCTCTGCAAAATTCAATATACAGGGAAAACTAAACAATCCTTAAAAGATAGGTTCTTGCAACATCTTAGGTCTATTGAGGATGAAGATAGTGACACACCAGTATCAAGACATTTCAAAACAAAACACAATTCAGATGTCTCTTCCCTTAAGATACAGGCAATTGACCACATCACAACATGGAAAAGAGGTGGCAATAGGGAAGCATTGCTAAACAAAAAGGAGATTTTTTGGATGTTTAGATTGCAAACTAGCGAACCGGATGGATTAAACATCAGACGTGATCTGGATGTTTTCACTTGAGTTTAAAATATTACTCTAGGCCTTTTTTCTGTTAATAGTATCTGCCATTGAATGCCAATATATACATTAGAAAGTGGTCTGTCTTTTGAAGGAGGTATTAATATATTGTTTGTACATACATTATATGAAAGCTGTGTCACTACAATGTTTCTTCATGCTATATTTATGTCCTGTTTAAGAATAGCATTTCAAATGTGGAAATCTCATGACATTTTATAGGATTTATTTTGTTTCTTATAGCTATTCTGGAAAATATTTATATGTTAATGTATTAGGACATATTCACAGCTAATATAATTGTTTTACAAAATGTTTAAAATGTGGTGACTTTTGTTATCTCAACTTGTGGAAATAGGTAACCAATCAGGTATTTCAGCATTGTGATGTCATGATCTAGTTCAGCCTTTTAAGAGGCATTTGAGCTGATCCCCAGGTAAGCAGTGATCAAGTGCACCTGGTGCACGAAACATGTCTGCATGGGGATCAGCTCACTTGCCTGATTGTTAGAGTAACTGCTGGCTCTGTATAGGACATCCTGGTTTTGTCCTTTTTAACGATTGGAATAAAGTTCTTCTTTTTACATACCCTGCTGCCTGGAACTCGACATTATTTGCTCTTTGGAGTACAGTGCTTTTTTTAGCACTTTCAGCATCATATTCCTTTCTACCTGAGCGCCTTCTCTACTTTTGCATTCTATAAGTATTCAAAGGTGCCCAAGTCCATCACCCCTGCCTCTAGTCCATCATCCAGCAGATCTTTAAGTCTGCTTTGGAATTTCACTGTGGGGTCAGACATGAGACTCTGGTACACTTCTCTATCGCGTAGTTGTCTATTGGCCTCTTGTATATATGCAGACTCATCCATGACAACTATAGTGCCCCCTTTGTCCACATTCTTTATGACTAGACCTTTCAGTTCTTTTAATCTCTTAAGGCCCAGTCTCTCCATATGTGAAAGGTTCTGCCTGTGTCTGTCATTTTTCGATTTTAATTTGACCAAATCTTCCTCTACTCTCCTATGAAAGCTCTCCAATATCTCTCCCCTAAAATGTGTGGGATAAAATGTAGATTGTTTTCTAAATCCTGTATGCATTGTTTTATTCATTTTGTCCATCTCACTCTTCCTTTCCAATTCACTCAAAATTAGAAAATCTACAGCATCACTGAACAGAAGGTAATCATTACTTGGTTCCCTTTGTGTTGATTTTTTAGTTTGGAAACTCTCTGTAGTATTTTCATTAAAGTAAAATTTCTTGATGGTAAGATCTTGTACAAATCTATTCACATCCATGAGAGTTTCAAATACATCAAAGTCAACAGATGGAACAAAATTAAGTCCTAGTTCCAAAACTCTTATCTCTTCTATACTCAAATTAGTCTTTGAAAGATTGATAACCCTAATACTCTGTACTTGTTCTGTTTTCCTCTCCTGAGCGGATATTGATCTCGTTTGATTGGGGGGTCGGAGTAGCAGTACCCACAAATGTCCGGTAGAGAAAGGGTTAATATACATACTTACAAGCAACCAATGAGGTTGCGAGGGAGCATATAAAGCTCCACAGTAGTGATGTCGCGAATAGTTCGCCGTTGAATAGTTCCCAGCAAACATAGCTTGTTCGCGTTCGCCGCGGCAGGCGAACATATGCGATGTTCGATCCACCCCCTATTCGTCATCATTGAGTAAACTTTGACCCTGTATCTCACAGTCTGCAGACACATTTCAGCCAATCAGCAGCAGACACTCCCTCCCAGACCCTCCCAGCTCCTGGACAGCAGCCATTTTAGATTCATTCTGATCCTGCATTCTTAGTGAGAGGAGGGATAGTGTAGCTGCTGCTGATTTTATAGGGAAATTGATAGCTAGGCTAGTGTATTCAGTGTCCACTACAGTCCTGAAGGACTCATCTGATCTCTGCTGTAAGGACAGCACCCTAAAAAGCCCTTTTTAGGGCTAGAACATCAGTCTTTTTTTTTTTTTTTGCCTGTGTAATTTTGACTGTGAAACATCAGTCTGCTAGTGTAATCTAATTGCAGTTGCCTGCCTGCAGTGCCACCACTCATATCTGTTGTAACAGTAGTGTAAATTTAAAAAAAAAAACTTTTTTGACTGTGAAACATCAGTCTGCTAGTGTAATCTAATTGCAGTTGCCTGCCTGCCAGCGTGTGTGCCAGGCCCACTTGCCCACAGTGCCACCACTCATATCTGTTGTAACAGTAGTGTAAATTTAAAAAAAAAACTTTTTTGACTGTGAAACATCAGTCTGCTAATGTAATCTAATTGCAGTTGCCTGCCTGCCAGCGTGTGTGCCAGGCCCACTTGCCCACAGTGCCACCACTCATATCTGTTGTAACAGTAGTGTAAATTAAAAAAAAAAAACTTTTTTGACTGTTAAACATCAGTCTGCTAGTGTAATCTAATTGCAGTTGCCTGCCTGCCAGCGTGTGTGCCGGGCCCACTTGCCCACAGTGCCACCACTCAGATCTGTTGTAACAGTAGTGTAAATTTTAAAAAAAAACTTTTTTGACTGTGAAACATTAGTTTGCTAGTGTAATCTAATTGCAGTTGCCTGCCTGCCAGCTTGTGTGCCAGGCCCACTTGCCCACAGTGCCACCACTCATATCTGTTGTAACATAAACACATATAAATGTGTTAGTTATGCAAAACTGGGAAATGGGTAATAAAGGGATTATCTATCTTTTAAAACAATAAAAATTCTGGTGTAGACTGTACCTTTAAACGTGGAGTTTGGTCTGTCACTGTGAAGCGGGCATAACCCTTACACTACCTGATCGATACAACTTCATACCTGATGTTTTAAAGCACGTTATTCCAAACAATTTAGGAATGTTAGGTGATTTATGCCCTTTATGGCTTAAAACCAGACTCTACATCAACTATGTAATTTTCCATGGGAGTGACATGGAGTTATTCAAAAAGCACCAGTTACTATAGTATATATTGCTATATAAAAATGTTATTAAGTGTGTGTTTGTTTGTGTTTGCGTATATTTACATAAATACTGAGGGCATCGGGGGATTGGATTTGGAGCTTGATTTGGCATTTAGAAGCCAATATTACTACTGGAAGTATCTTGTTAATGACTTATGACACACTGTCTACTTTGGGGTCAATGTACAAGAGTTGAACTTGTTCTATATTGCGTGACTTTATCAGTTCTATTAAAATATTACTCTTAGGGCTCAATTATTTTGCAGGATCAGACATGGTTTTTCACAGTGACCTTTGCAGGATCTGACCTGGTGGAATTATTGTAAAAAAGTGCAGTCCCTGAGAGTAGCGAGATGGCTCCTATATAAAGTACTGGAGCTCGCTGGAAAGGGACATGTCGCTCCATAAAATGAAGTTAGCAGTGAGCAGGGAGCAGGGGCCAGACTATAAAATATGAAATCCTGCAGCTGAGCCAATATAAATCACATTATGCTGCTTTCTGCATGTAAGTGCAAAAAGGTATATTGTTTACTGCGCTGTGAAACCCTATTAAACCTTTGAAAAAAATAAGAGGATTCCCCAACCTCTAAAGTGATAAATGAAGGTGTTTAAGAAAAATTTGGCCACAAAAAGAAACCAAAAAATTCTAAAATCATAGGCGCTAGTGAAAGCTTAAAATAGTTTAAAATATAATATAAATGTGAAATATCAAGTAATGTGACCGTTGATATAGTGTGTAAAGCCAAAAATTATCTAAGAAAAATAATCAAAAAATGATAGTGTGCAGAATCTGCATATATTTAATACCAATATAAAAAGTAAAATAGTTAGCAAAACAAATATGCAAAAGATATACAAAGTTTCAATTGCGTTGATCAGGTGGAGTTACAGAGGCCTAGATTTAGAGTTTTGTCGGTAACGACCCGCGTAGCTAACGCCGGCTTTTTTCTGGCCGCACCATAAAAATAACTCTGGTATTGAGAGTCCACAAAAAGGCTGCGTTAGGCTCCAAAAAAGGAACGTAGAGCATTTTTAACGCAGCTTCAACTCTCTATACCAGAGTTGCTTACGCAAGCGGCCAGCCTCAAAAACGTGCTCATGCACGATTCCCCCATAGGAAACAATGGGGCTGTTTGAGCTGAAAAAAACCTAACACCTGCAAAAAAGCCGCGTTCAGCTCCTAACGCAGCCCCATTGTTTGCTATGGGGAAACACTTCCTACGTCTGCACCTAACACTCTAACATGTACCCCGAGTCTAAACACCCCTAGCCTTACACTTATTAACCCCTAATCTGCCGCCCCCACTATCGCTGACCCCTGCATATTATTTTTAACCCCTAATCTGCCGCTCCGTAAACCGCCGCTACTTACATTATCCTTATGTACCCCTAATCTGCTGCCCCTAACACCGCCGACCCCTATATTATATTTATTAACCCCTAATCTGCCCCCCTCAACGTCGCCTCCACCTACCTACACTTATTAACCCCTAATCTGCCGAGCGGACCTGAGCTCTACTATAATAAAGTTATTAACCCCTAATCCGCATCACTAACCCTATAATAAATAGTATTAACCCCTAATCTGCCCTCCATAACATCGCCGACACCTAACTTCAAACATTAACCCCTAATCTGTCGACCAGAGCTCACCGCTACTATAATAAATGTATTAACCCCTAAAGCTAAGTCTAACCCTAACACCCCCCTAAATTAAATATCATTTAAATCTAACGAAATAAATTAACTCTTATTAAATAAATTATTCCTATTTAAAGCTAAATACTTACCTGTAAAATAAATACTAATATAGCTACAATATAAATTATAATTACATTGATTACATTGATTCGATCAGCCAATCAGATTGAGCTTGCATTCTATTGGCTGTTCCGATCAGCCAATAGAATGCGAGCTCAATCTGATTGGCTGATTGGATCAGCCAATCGGATTGATCTTGATTCTGATTGGCTGATTCCATCAACCAATCAGAATATTCCTACCTTAATTCCGATTGGCTGATAGAATCCTATCAGCCAATCGGAATTCGAGGGACGCCATCTTGGATGACGTCCCTTAAAGGAACCGTCATTCGGCTAGTAGGCGTCGGGAGAAGAGGATGTTCCGCGTCGGAGGTCTGCAAGATGGATCCAGAAGAAAGAAGATTGAAGATGCCGTTGATAGAAGACTTCATCCGGATCATGGACCTCTTCAGCTCCCGCTTGGATGAAGACTTCATCCGGATCATGGACCTCTTCAGCTCCCGCTTGGATGAAGACTTCAGCCGGATCATGGACCTCTTCAGCCCCCCGCTTGGGCTTGGATCAGGACATCGGAGGAGCTCTTCAGGACGGATCGGTGAACCTGGTAGGGTGAAGACAAGGTAGGAAGATCTTCAGGGGCTTAGTGTTAGGTTTATTTAAGGGGGGTTTGGGTTAGATTAGGGGTATGTGGGTGGTGGATTGTATGTTTTTTTTTACAGGCAAAAGAGCTGAATTTCTTGGGGCATGCCCCGCAAAGGGCCCTGTTCAGGGCTGGTAAGGTAAAAGAGCTTTGAAATGTAGTAATTTAGAATAGGGTAGGGCATTTTGTTATTTTGGGGGTCTTTGTTATTTTATTAGGGGGCTTAGAGTAGGTGTAATTAGTTTAAAATTGTTGTAATATTTTTCTTATGTTTGTAAATATTTTTTTATTTTTTGTAACTTAGTTCTTTTTTATTTTTTGTACTTTAGATAGTTTATTTCATTGTAGTTATTTGTAGGTATTGTATTTAATTTATTTATTGATAGTGTAGTGGTAGGTTTAATTGTAGATAATTATAGGTATTTTATTTAATTAATTTATTGATAGTGTAGTGTTAGGTTTAATTGTAACTTAGGTTAGGATTTATTTTACAGGTAATTTTGTTATTATTTTAACTAGGTAACTATTAAATAGTTCTTAACTATTTAATAGCTATTGTACCTGGTTAAAATAATTACAAAGTTGCCTGTAAAATAAATATTAATCCTAAAATAGCTACAATGTAATTATTCGTTATATTGTAGCTATATTAGGGTTTATTTTACAGGTAAGTATTTAGCTTTAAATAGGAATAATTTATTTAATAAGAGTTAATTAATTTCGTTAGATTAAAATTATATTTAACTTAGGGGGGTGTTAGTGTTAGACTTAGCTTTAGGGGTTAATACATTTATTAGAATAGCGGTGAGCTCCGGTCGGCAGATTAGGGGTTAATAATTGAAGTTAGGTGTTGGCGATGTTAGGGAGGGCAGATTAGGGGTTAATAATATTTATTATAGGGTTAGTGAGGCGGATTAGGGGTTAATAACTTTATTATAGTAGCGGTGCGGTCCGCTCGGCAGATTAGGGGTTAATAAGTGTAGGCAGGTGGAGGCGACGTTGTGGGGGGCAGATTAGGGGTTAATAAATATAATATAGGGGTCGGCGGTGTTAGGGGCAGCAGATTAGGGGTACATAGCTATAATGTAGGTGGCGGCGCTTTGCGGTCGGCAGATTAGGGGTTAATTATTGTAGGTAGCTGGCGGCGACGTTGTGGGGGGCAGATTAGGGGTTAATAAATATAATACAGGGGTCGGCGGTGTTAGGGGCAGCAGATTAGGGGTACATAAGTATAACGTAGGTGGCGGTCGGCAGATTAGGGGTTAAAAAAATGTAATAGAGTGGCGGCGATGTGGGGGGGGCCTCAGTTTAGGGGTACATAGGTAGTTTATGGGTGTTAGTGTACTTTAGAGTACAGTAGTTAAGAGCTTTATGAACCGGCGTTAGCCCAGAAAGCTCTTAACTACTGACTTTTTTCCTGCGGCTGGAGTTTTGTCGTTAGATGTCTAACGCTTACTTCAGACACGACTCTAAATACCGGAGTTAGAAAGATCCCATTGAAAAGATAGGATACGCAATTGACGTAAGGGGATCTGCGGTATGGAAAAGTCGCGGCTGAAAAGTGAGCGTTAGACCCTATTTTGAGTGACTCCAAATACCGGAGTTAGCCTAAAACCAGCGTTAGGAGCCTCTAACGCTGGTTTTCACGGCTAACGCCAAACTCCAAATCTAGGCCACAGTGTAGTATACAATTTGCTACAATAAGAGCAATGAGTTACAAGTGTAAAACGACACTTGTAGACATAAGAACAAAATTAATAGATAAAACACATGATAAAAACAATAAGAGCAATGTTGAAGAACGGATGATATCCTGACGATGGTTGGATGGATTTACTCGTCAAGCCCAAAGATAAGCTGTCACAAGGTGAGGCTGGAACGAAATAAGGAACCAGATCAAACGGCAGAAAAGACACCAAATAAAGGTTTTCACTTTTACTTACACCGAAGCCGGTGATAAGGCATGTAGTTCTCCTCTCTTTGGCAGAATCTCCAACACTGACAACACCCCCTTGGATGCGGCGTTCTAATATGGCGATAGAATAGGAGCGGGATATTCATCCAGATTGCTTTAGCATATAGGTAGCCAAAGTCAATTTCTACGGAGGCCTTAGAGGGACAAAACACTTCAAGGAGTAGAGCAACGCGTTTCAACCCATTATGGGTCTTTATCAAGCTCCCGATGTACTAAACTGTTGACTATTTAAAGCCGTTACAACACCCTGATTGTCCCTCTAAGGCCTCCGTAGAAATTGACTTTGGCTACCTATCTGCTAAAGCGATCTGGACGAATATCCCGCTCCTATTCTATCGCCATATTGGAACGGCGCATCCAAGGGGGTGTTGTCAGTGTCGGAGATTCTGCCAAAGAGAGGAGAACTACACGCCTTATCACCGGCTTCGGTGTAAGTAAAAAACATTTATTTTTTGTCTTTTCTGCCGTTTGATCTGGTTCCTTATTTCGTTCCAGCCTCAACTTGTGACAACTTATCTTTGGGCTTGACGAGTAAATCCATCCAACCATCGTCAGGATATCATCCGTTCTTCAACATTGCTCTTTATTGTTTTTATCATGTATTTTATCTATTAATTTTGTTCTTATGATTGAAAGTGTCGTTTTACACTTGTAACACATTGCTCTTATTGTTGCAAATTGTATACTACACTGTGTAACTGCGCCTGATCAACACAATTGAAACTTTGTATATCTTTTGCATATTTGTATTTCTAACTATTTTACTTTTTATATTGGTATTAAATATATGCAGATTCTGCACACTATCGCTTTTTGATTATTTTTCTTAGATAATTTTTGGCTTTACACACTATATCAACGGTCACATTACTTGATATTTCACATTTATATTATATTTTTAAACTATTTTAAGCTTTCACTAGCGCCTATGATTTTAGAATTTTTTGGTTTCTTTTTGTGACCAAATTTTTCTTACACACCTTCACTTATTGCTTTCTGCATGTAGCATCTTATAATCAGTACTATTTTTGTATGCATGTTTTCTTCCATAAGGGTGTTAAGTATTTTGAGTGTTATGAGAAAAGCTCGTCACCCTCTAACTGTGAAAAACTGTGAAATCTATAGTGCGACTATCTTTACAGCATTACGCTGGTATTTGAGATATCATTTCATATACGCCCCTGGATCTCCCATGTTCAGCCCATTTTTTGCAAAAAAAACAATTACACTTTGTATTGTGTACTTATAAGTATGAATTTCTATGTTAAAATACAATTTACACTGTGCATATTTAATACAATTTATTCTTGTGTAATTTACATGCAAATTTAAAATTTTTGATCAAATAAGATTTTTGTTTAACAAATTTGTTTAAATTTTTTATGCACCTTAACAAAATATTTGTTTTCCTGCATATTTTTATGTGAATGGTTCAATTATTAATTTTGTCTGATTTTTTAATTATGCAATTAATTGTACACTTTTGTAGTATATGCATCTCCTTCCCATACGAAAATGTAGCATATGTTCATTAGCGAGACAACTGTTTTCAGAGTAAAATGTGGCTTTAGCGAGACAACCTGTTTTCAGGGTAAAATGTGGCTTTATAGAATTCCACCAGGGAAATTAAAAGCCTGGCAAGCATTCTTATAGAATCTCACCAGCCCAGAGAGCTTTATAGAATTGGGCCCCTAGAGAGAATTTGGATTGTCTGATACTTCATTTATGTTTTCAAAGTTACATGCAGAGTTCCCTCTAAGACCAGTTTTGTGAGCAGTTCAGCAGTGAAAAGGTTAATAAGACATTGTGTAGTGTTTGCTGATTGTTCTAATTAACTGTTTCACTGCTGGGCCATTTACAAAACTGGCCTTAGAGGGAACAGTGTATATTTGTATATATATAATATACTCTGAATATTTCTGAAAAATATTTTTTTATATTCAGAGAATTCAATTCATTTGTATGTTTTATTAACACAGTAGAAAGTTTTTAATATTTACAACAAAGCAGGATACTTATACATACAGTTTGTGAATCCATAAGCAAAATTATTGCACATCAATTACATTTTCTGTTGGCTAACAGTTAATAGATAGCTGGAACTCCGCTCCCCCTGGTGGCAAAGTCAGCTATATATTTTTAGTTTAAATCATCAGACAGAAAAAGGGAATTTAATATAACACTTTAAAAATTATTAACATTCTGGATTTTTATTTTTTTTATTTTATTCATGTGGACAATATTCAGTGCAGTATATGATGATTATACAGCAATTTCTGCTATGGAGCTGTAGTTGTGTTATGATACCTATAGAAAATAAACAAATAACATTAGAAATAACAGCTTCTGCAAAAAAAAAAAAAAATTGAGCCAGATCACAGAAAGCAAATTGCAAAACATCATAAGAAATCTAGTAGCTTGCAAAGCTTAAGGGATAGAAAAGTTTACATAGTGTTATTACTAAACAAAATAATACAGTAAAGAGACAGTAACATCACAATTAAAGTTAAATGGCTTGGATAGAGAATTACATTTTACACAAATTTCAAATTTACTTTGATGATTTCTTTGCATAGTTCTCATGGTATCCTTTGTTAAAGAGTAAATATTAAAAGCTCTCTACTATGTTAATAAAACATTCGCATGTATAAGTGTATAAACAGTATTCTTCTGTTAAGTAGATCAAAGTTAATAGTCCGGTTTGGAGCTACATCCTAGATGCACTTAAGTTCTCGTTCCAGTTACAGAAGGAACACCATCAAAATCAGCCTTTCACTCCTGACATCACTGAAAGGGGTGTTCTTGTGGTGTATTAGTAGATATTCTCCGAAGGAGGGATTGTATTGGCAGTGGAGTCTTTATTTTTGTTCCTCAAAGAAAAGTGCTGTAGATGAAATTTTATGCCTTGTCACCCCTTTTAATTCATCTCCCATAGAAGTCAATGAAGAGCGGAAACTACCTAAGTAACCCAATCTCGTAAATTCAAAAGTGCTTAACCCGACATGTAATATTAATATTTCACATTCCAATGTTCTTTACATAGCAGAATATGTTCTATTTATTCTTAAATATATATATTTCTATATATGTTTGTATCAAAATATACCTATATATATATATTCCTATAGATATATAGGTATATATATATATATATATATATATATATATATATATACCTATATATCTATAGGAATAATAATAATAATATATATATATATATGTATTTTACATGAACAGTATCATATATAAATATTGTTACGCCGCGCCGCTCTAGCCGTTGCTAGGGACGCGGCGTCTCCTTCCCTGCTCATTGTCAGGGGCTGTGTCGGTTTCGGATGCGTGTGGCGCTGATGTCATCGACGCACTCTCATTTGTCTGATGCCGGTCTGGATTTTTGTGGCGCGAATCCTGCGTCTATGTAACTTGCACAGAAACGATCTATCACTGCCCAAGTATTGGTGTTACTTTGTGTACTCCATGGGTGTGATAGATTGCTACTGCTATTTGCCATATTGTTGCTGAACCCTGCCTGTCTTACAACTCTGCCTGTTAACCCCTAAATTGCTGGATTGATATACTGCTGCTGAACTCTGCTTGTCTGACTACTCTGCCTGTTAACCCTATATTGCTGGATTGATACACTGCTGCTGAACTCTGCTTACCTGACTTATCTGCTTGATTAACCCCTATTGTTCTGGATTGCCTCTCTGTTGCCAAACCCTGTCTGCCTGACTATTCTAGTGGTTAACCTTTGGACTGCTTTACCATTGTCAAACCCTGCCTGCCTGACCATTCTAGTGGTTTACCTTTAGACTGCTTTACTGTTGCCAATCCCTGCCCGCCTGACCATTCTAGTGGTTTACCTTTGGACTGCTTCACCATTGCCACTGAAGACTATCCTGCCTGTGGTGAGTGCTGCTTACCTCATCTTGCAAACTTTCTCTGCTCTGGGATATTCCCTATCATTCCGGCTCAACGCCGGTATAAGAAGACTATTGGCCGAGTTCGGTCTGATAGTGGAGTATCCCACGAGCATAACATATATATATATAAAAGTTCCACTTCACCCATCCACATAACAGAAAGAAATACCAACATAAACATTGTATGACCTGCACCACTACTCATGTGGTATATTTGCTCCATTGTACTTGTGGACTTTTCTACATGGGGAAGACCTCGGACGACCTCCGTACGAGGATGGCCAATCATAGGTCATCTATAAGAATGGCCATTTATAAGGGCACCACCGATCAACTGGTGGCACGACATTTCGTTCAAGCTGGCCACACGGTTAAAGACTTAAAATAAACCCTTATTGACCATGTCCCGTGATGCCCAGAGGCGGAGACCGGGAGCAAACGACTTCTCCAGTTGGAAGCGAGATGGACATTTGAATTAGGAACACTCACTCCAAGGGGACTTAACACCCACTTGGACTGGCATAGCTACCTATGACTTATTATTATTATTATTATTATCAGGTATTTGTAGAGCACCAACAGATTCTGCAGCGCTGTAAACATAGTCGGTGTACAGGATAGCTTTTGTAGGGGTCAAGTGGGTAGAGGGCCCTGCCGAGAGTTTCACTGTTGTAGTCGGCTCTTATGAAGCGATCTGTAAACAGCTGGGCCCATAGGCTTACAATCTAAGGGGTTCAAGGGGAAAGCAATGGCGTTAGGAAAGGTTAGTGTTGGTTGTATGCATCCCTGAATAGTAGAGTTTTTAGGGAGTGCTTGAAGCTGTTAAAACTAGGGGAGAGTCTTATGGAGCGAGGCAGGGAATTCAACAAGATTGGGGCCAGTCTGGAGAAGTCCTGTAAACGTGAATGTGAGGAAGTAACAAGAGAGGAGGAGAGGAGGAGAATCTGAGCTGATCGAAGGGGACGGGAGGGAGAGTATCTAGAGACAAGTTCTGAGATGTAGGGGGAGCAGTGCAAGTGAGAGCTTTATATGTCAGGGTGAGGATTTTATGTTTAATCCTAGAGGCAAGAGGAAGCCAGTGAAGGGATTGGCAGAGAGGTGCAGCAGATGAAGAGAGACGAGTAAGGAAGATAAGCCTGGCAGAGGCATTCATAATGGATTGTAAAGGAGCTATGCGGCAGCTAGGTAGACCAGAGAGGACAGAATTGCAGTAGTCGAGACGGGAAAGGATGAGAGAGTGGATTCAAATCTTGGTTGTATCGTGTGTAAGGAAATGTCTAATTTTAGCAATGTTTTTAAGGTGGAAGCGGCAGGCTTTAGCCAAGGACTGAATGTGAGGAGTGAAGGAAAGAGCTGAGTCAAGTGTGACCCCAAGATATCGGGCGTGCGGGGTAGGGGTAATGATGGAATTATCAACAGTTATATAAATTTTGGGGGTGGAGACATTGGAAGAAGGGGGAAAAATAAGGAGTTCAGTTTTGGAGAAATGTAGCTTAAGGTAGTGAGAGGACATCCAAGATGAGATGTGAGAAAGACAGTTAGTGACAAGGGTTAGTAAGGAAGGAGGTAGGTCTGGTGCAGAGAGGTAGATTTGGGTGTCATCGGCATACAAATGGTATTGAAACCCATGGGACTTTATTAAGGAACCTAGTGACGACGTGTAGATTGAAACGAGAAGGGGACAAGGACAGAGCCTTGAGGTACCCCAACAGAAAGTGGTAACGGGGCAGAGGATACTCCGGAGAAGGCTACACTAAATGTACGGTTAGTCTGATAGGAAGAGAACCACGAGAGAGCTGTGTCACAGATGCCGAAGGATTGGAGGGTTTGGGGCAGAAGAGGATGGTCAACAGTG
This sequence comes from Bombina bombina, assembly GCF_027579735.1. Taxonomy (NCBI): domain Eukaryota; kingdom Metazoa; phylum Chordata; class Amphibia; order Anura; family Bombinatoridae; genus Bombina; species Bombina bombina. The sequence goes on along the minus strand of NC_069503.1, from coordinate 673,804,977 downwards.
TCAAAGGCTGCAGACAGGTCAAGGAGGATAAGCAGAGAGAAGTGGCCTTTGGATTTTGCTGTATGTAGGTCATAATTGCTGTCTCTGTAGAGTGATGGGAATGAAATCCAGATTGCAGTGGGTCAAGAAGAGAGTTTAGTGTAAGGAAATGGGATAGACGTGCGTAAACTAGCTTTTCGAGGAGCTTTGGGGCAAGAGGGAGTAGGGAAATAGGGTGGAAATTGGAAGGGGAGGTTGGATCGAGGGAAGGTTTTTTGAGGATAGGTGTGACCAGTGCATGTTTTAGAGATGAGGGAAATATACTTCCCTGTGTAACTTGCTTTGTACTCCCAGGCTAACTCCTGGTGTACTTATATGATTAAAAAATATACCATCATTTATATTAGCCCCCAAATATATGATATACCTCTGTCACCAGTGAGTAAACCAACTAATTGTCACCTTTAGTAAACATTAGTCTCCTTGTCCTCAATAGAATGGTTTCCTGCCATGATATATAAATAGGTGCCATATAACCTTCCCCTAGTCTGCACATTGGCTCAAAATATATGACATCTAACCATATATGACCATTATACTGTTACCATACACCTATTTGCATATGTCCATGTTCATCCAATGCCCCATAATTTAAGATTGTACTTCTTATCAGTATTTTCTCCTCCTTACATTATTTGTTTTAATTTCACTCTATCTCATCACGCAATACTCACAGTATCATGCACTGTCCCTATGCACCTGCTATTTATTAGATACTAAGACCCATTACACCTATTAATAGCACTAGCTAATACTATTTACAATAGCCTTCCTCTTGTACACATAGCTATTAAGGCACATGATTTGTAGCATTGATAATTGACACTTAAGCTTTTTCCAAATGATACTGTACTTGCGCACTTGGTTTTAACATTTCCATCGTTGACACACAGGGGTGGTACTTTTGCCGCCGGCATCTACGGAGTGATGTAACAAGTCTAACTTCTGGTTCCGGCTCGGATGCTGCATCGTGCAGGCCGACGGCGTCTTCCTTGTATCTTGGTACACTCTAATAAGCACTTGTTTTAGTAAGTCACTTCTAGACTTATTGCTCTCACTGGGGTCTGAGGATGGGGGTTACTCCCCGAAAACATTCACCTTTTTGAAATAAATATCACTTAAAAAACCGGCGAGTGCATCTTTTTATGAATTACTTTATATATACAGTATATATATATATATATATATATTTATTTATTTATTTAATAATAAATGAGTACATTATTTTCTATGCAAAGAAATATTTCTGGGTTTTGCGCATCGTGTTAACTCACATGAAAACGTAGTAATCTTAAGGAGCGTTATTGAAATATTACATATAAAATATTATAAAAAATGTATAAAAATGTTAGAAAAATTTGTAAACATACAGTAAAATATTTTAAATAATCCATAGAATATATCTATATATTTTACAGAATGTTTAATATTCTTTTATATCTTATTCATTTTTTAAATATTTTTATATGCAATATTTCAGTAACACGCCTTATGATTACTACGTTTTCATGCGTGCTAACAGGATTAGCAAAATGCTTATTTATTTATATAGAATATAATGTACTTTTTATTGTTTACTATAAGTTTTCATGTGCACTTACCCAATTGCATTAAGATCTGAATCGCAAAACACAATGCACAAAGCGCATATTTTACATACCTGTGTTCTATATATATCTGATACTGTTCATGTAAAATATATATACAGGTATAGGTATATACACATATATATATAGAAATATATATTTACAATAAAGAGGACATTATCCTGTACAGTACATATACAGTAAAACACATAAATACTTCTGTACATATATATATATATATATATATATATATATACATACATACATATAAGACATATTTAGGAATGTTTATGCATATCCCAGGCATATTTGAATTCTTTTAAAGTCTTTAGGGCTAGATTAAAAGTGGAGCGCTAAAATATTGCGTGGCCGCAAACGGGCAAATGTACCCGGTTGCGGGCGCACGATAATTAACCAGTCACAATTGGCTGGTTATTGCTACTGTAAGCTCGTAGTAGCAATTAGCTCTATGAAAATTAACCACAGATTAGATCTCTGGTTAATTTTCTAAAAGTGCCCTAAATGCCCTTAAAATAGAGGACATTATAGTTTTTTTATTAAAAAAAAAAAAGTAAAAAATGTTTTTTTTTTGTTTGTTTGTTTCTTTAATTTGTATTTTTATTAAGGTAATTAAAGCAAAGAATATAAGTTGAAAATGAAAATGCAGTACATAAGTGACTAGTCCAAGTGCATAGAGATATATATTACGTATAAGAGGCGTCGTCCAGAAATTAAAAACAGACTGTAGACAAAAGTAAGTTATGAAGCATATAAACAGTGAACAGGCGCCCACCTAATGTCTGAGGGTGAGTCAAGGACAGTTGTGGATGATACCGATACCCATGGAAAGGAGTTAGTAGGGACAGTTAAAGGGATATTCCAGTGGCTTTTTTTTTTTTCTTTTTTCAAATCATTAATTGAAAAAAATATGCTTTCTAATTTATTTTATTTAAAAATTATTTCTACTTTCTTCACTATATAATTTTTATAATTCCTTCCTTTCCACTGCCCTTTTTTTTTTTTTGGCTTCAGCCAATGTTTTTGATCGTATTCATATACGATCATGAATGCTGTTATGCACGAGCATTACGTGCGTGCGTGTTGTATTCAGTCCCTTCCAATTTCACTTAATTTCCCTCAGGTTTCTTTTCATGAGACAGCTTCCTGGCGCCGCTGCATTTTCTATCAGCTTGCGGCTGTATGCTTTTGTTGAAAGGGTCAGTAAACCTTAAAAATAATGTTATATAATTCTGCACATAGTGCAGAATTATATAACATTATATTAGCCAAACTTTCTAAATCATATTCCCTTTCTATTTTGTAAAAATACAGCTGTTTTACAGACCCGCTCTCTGTACTCTGCTGAGCGGGTCTGTTGTTTTTACTGAGCGCAACGGGCCAGCTGTACAGTCACAGCCCGGCCCGACCAACGAATGTCCACAGCGCTTCTTAGTTTGTCTCAAGTGTCTTTATTACACAGACATTCACAATGACAAGCTACGTTTCGGGTGACAACCCTTACTCATGCTTTACATATGTGCTTAATATAATGAACCTTTTTATACATTTCAAAACCATCACAATTCGCACCAACCACTATACTAGCGGTTCTGCTGCCCTCTTCTGGTAAAAAATCATCATTACATCTGCTAAAATTATGGCAATATCAAAAAGTTCAAGAGACTTTCTAAGATCAGCCCCTGTTGAAAGTTTGAGTAAAGAATATGAGAGACTGATCTACAGAAATTTAAAATGGGACTTACATGTTAGTACTCTATTTGAGTACTATAAAGTTAAACGCATACCTAGAGGGCTGAGAATGAGCACCTGCCCCACATTATTGAGGAACAACAAAGAGTATTGTAACAAATTCGAGGCAATATTAAACAAATGCTCGTATGATCTAATGATACTCACAGTGGAATTTTTATCTAAAGAAATAGCCGCACAGGAGGAACGTATCAAACAAAACAAAGAAGAAATGGCGAAAGTCATGACACTGGAGGATATCGATACACTAATAAAACAAACGAAAATTAAAACACAGGAGATGGAGAAAATCATTAAAGAACATAAAAGAAAAAAATTCTGCCGGGATGAGGCAGATTACAGTACCGGAAAAGTATACAGGTGGAAGGACAATGAAGAAACGGGTCGCCATGGCAACGCATACAACAGAGGACACATGGGACGTAGACCCAATAGGAAGCAGGAACAAGCACCAGGTGACCAGGAACAAGGAGTAACATCCGGATCAGAAAGTTCCTCCCCTTTAGACACAAGCGGAGAGGAAACCAGCCGCGGAAGAGAGCGGGGAGAAAACATCAGAAGTGGAGATGTAAGAAGATCGAGTTCGAGAGGGAGAGGGAGACAGTTTTACGGCAGACAGCGCCGTTACTAACATCAGTAAGAGATATCGCCACTCCTGAAGACAAGGTAATGAATGACAGTATGACATCTCCAACCTTGTTAAATATATCAGGAATAACACTTACAGAGGAGGGAGATAACCTATTAGAGAAAGGACTGTCATTTTGTCCCTATACTGACACTAACTTCTTTGAGTTAGAAAAGGACTTACAAAAATTATACAGGAATTTAAAACTGAAACTTTGGTTTAATCAAAAAGAAGGTATTAATATGCAATCTGGTAATGAAAATCACATTAAGGACATGGGCTGGGTATTAAAACAATTTAATTTGAGAAATAAAAGTGCATTTAACCCAGCTGTAATGAATCATAGTTTGAATACCTTTATGGATTTGGTTAATAATGATATAAATGTATTGAGAAAAAACAACATAAGGAAACAAAATGTAACATACAATCTCAACAAAAAAAAGAGTATGAGGCTATTAAAACACTAAAAGACAAATCAGATAAGATCATAATAAAGAAAGCCGATAAGGGCGGAGCCACAGTCATCCTCAGTAGGGATTACTACATTAAAGAGATATATGAACAATTGGGAGACAGTGAGACATATAGGAAAATAAGATTTAACCCTGAATCTAGGATACAAAAAGAAATATCTAATATACTGGAGAAAGCATACAATGAGGGACTTATAGATAAAAAATTGAAAGAATTTTTATTTAATAAAGACCCAAAAAATCCGATTTTCTATACAGTCCCAAAAGTTCATAAACACATCACGAAACCTCCAGGGAGGCCCATTGTGTCAAGTGTAGAATCAGCATTTACTAATATATCTACATTCTTAGATAACATCTTACAAAATGAGGTAATACAGATACCATCATACATAAAAGACACAAGAGATTTTCTAGATAAAGTGGGTAATGTAGTGTTAGAATCAGACAAATTTATCCACTTTACTATGGACGTAAAAAGTCTATACACGGCCATAAAACATGAGACAGGGCTGGGTATAATTAGAAAAATCCTTTCATCAAATATACAATATTCAAGAAAACAGGTAGACTTTGTTGAAAATCTATTAAGGTTAATCCTCTATTGGAACCACTTTCTCTTTGAGGATAGTTGGTACATTGAAATTATAGGAACTGCTATGGGGACCAATGTTGCCCCATCATATGCCAACTTATTCATGAGTGAAATAGAAGAAAAGATCATCTATGAGAACGACAAGTTTATTGAGTATGGAGCCACATGGTGGCGCTACATAGATGATGTGTTTGGCATATGGTGGGGTAGCATTGAGTACCTGTTACAATTTACCAAGAACATTAACTCAGCAGTAAGAGGTCTGGAATTTTCAGTAGAGTACAGCGAGGAGTCTGTTACTTTTCTTGACACACGAGTCATTAAAGAAGGCAATAGATTAATTTTTGATATACATAAAAATAGTACAGACCGTAATACACTGCTAAGATATGACAGTTTCCACCCAAAGAGTCTAATAGAATTCCTTCCCAAAAGTCAATTGCTAAGAGTTGACAGAATAGTCAGTAAGGGGAGTGTGAAAAAACTTAGACTAGAGGAGATGAAAAATAAATTTAAGGAAAGGGGGTACCCTGAACCACTCATTAACAACCAAATTCAAGCAATACAGGAAAATAGGAAAACATCTAAAGAGGGAAAACAAAATAGAATAGTGCTAGTGACACAGTACAATCCATTGAGCAACAAGATTAGCAATATAGTAAGGAGACATTGGCACATTATAAAAGATTGTAATAAAGAAATTAACGAATTTAAAGAAGCACCCCTTATGGCTTATAAAAGAGTGAAAAATTTAGGGGACCATTTGGTTAAAACTGATGTGGGATCAAAAAAGAAAGACAGACAGACTTTCCTAAATAAGAAAAATTTGGGGTGCTTCCCATGTTTGGGATGCATGAGTTGCAGTTCTATGATAAAAGGTAACAGTTTTTTACATCCAAGAAAGGGTAGAAAGTATTCCATAAGAGATTATTACACATGTGAATCTACACATATAGTCTACTTAATAAAATGTCCATGCTCGCTTATTTACATAGGTGAATCTATACGCATGGCCCGCGATAGGATGTCACAACATAGGTCCAACATTAGAAACAACAACACAGAAGCACCGGTATCTCATCATTTTTTAAAAGGTGGACACCAAATCAGTCAACTCAGATGGCAGATTATTGATAGTGTAGGCCCCCAAAGAAATGGTAGCAATAGAGAAAAGTTGTTGAAGCAAAAAGAAATGTTCTGGATCAGGGAATTAGATAGTTTAGTGCCAAAAGGCATGAACAGAGAATATGATTGGGCAGTTTTCCTTTCAAAAATTAAAAATTGAAAATTAAAAATAAAAGTTCATTAAAATGGAAAAAACCTTTTGGTATAAAGAATAAAGTTCTTTTTCTGTGTGTGGTTTCTTTTTTTTTTGCCTCTCCCTTCCTCCCCCTCTTCTCCCTTCCTCCCCTTATTACCCTAGCTACTCTGCTCTCCCCCCGCTTGAACTCTGATTAGACAACTCCTCACCTGCATTTACACTGAGTGATTATCTAGACTTCATCCTCGAACCTCTGATACCCATTGAATTTTTAGTTTTCTACGATTTGGCACGCAAAAACATACCCCCTAACAGTCTATACTAAGATCTCAATGAAGGTCTTAGGCTGACAAGCAGTTCTTGCCTTAAGCTGATTTGCATTACATAACTTTCATTAAGTGCCTTAAAGGGACAGTAAACCTTAAAAATAATGTTATATAATTCTACACTATGTGCAGAATTATATAACATTATATTAGCCAAACTTTGTAAATCATAATATTCCATTTTTATTTTGTAAAAATACAGCTGTTTTACAGACCCGCTCTCTGTACTCTGCTGAGCGGGTCTGTTGTTTTTACTGAGCGCATCGGGCCAGTTGTATAGTCACAGCCCGGCCCGACCGCGCCATTAGACACAGTGCAGCTCGCTCCTGCTGTCTGACAGAGCAGGAGCAAGCTGCACTGTGTCTAATACTCTTTGTTGTTCCTCAATAATGTGGGGCAGGTGCTCATTCTCAGCCCTCTAGGTATGCGTTTAACTTTAGCAGATGTAATGATGATTTTTTACCACAAGAGGGCAGCAGAACTGCTAGCATAGTGGTTGGCGCGAATTGTGATGGTTTTGAAATGTATAAAAAGGTTCATTATATTAAGCACATATGTAAAGCATGAGTAAGGGTTGTCACCCGAAACGTCGCTTGTCATTGTGAATGTCTGTGTAATAAAGACACTTGAGACAAACTAAGAAGCGCTGTGGACATTCGTTGTTTGTTGTGGAATCCAAGGGATTATTGCAGAGTCCCTGTCTTACGTGCGCAAACCTAAGAAGTTGCTGTCTCACTACATACATTTTGGATATACTGTTCTCCCCCAAGGAGTCCCAGGGGCCCCAGGTCATGGCGTGGAGGTCCATTTCCTGGCGTGCTCGATATATACGTAGTTTTCCATGGACCAAAGTAGGAGATAAGGTTAACCAGAGCCTGCCAATTGAAGTAAAAATGTTTTAATCAAAAATAAATGCACTAGGCAGTTTTGGGGCTTTAAAGTTGTGGGTAGTTCGCAATATAAAGGTACACATATTATATACACATATATATGTATATATTTATAGAAATGTAAAAATTCTGCCGATTGCAGCAAGAGGTTCTGATGCTGTCTCTGATGGCATCAGAACGAGCACAATGCTTCCAAGCAATGCAAATGTGAACTTGCGTTCGCATTGCGATTTACTTGTAATACCAGCGCACATTATCGTGAGCTGGTATTACTGAGTGGAGCGATAATATCGCTTCCCCTTGAGCCCACTTCCAATATGACTGATGAACATATTAAACAAAACAGGCCCGATAACTGACCCTTGGGAAACACCACTAGTAACTGACTCATCATTTGAATGTTCTACATTAATTGAAGCCATCTGTCTTGTATCCTTAAGCCAAAATTATACCCACTTAACAATCTTAGCATCTACAGTACTTCAAGGCAATACATTTTGTGAATAAGTTTGTTTTGTGGGAAAGTGTACAGCTCCTTCCTATTATTTTAGTTACATGGTTAAAGAAATCAATTTTATAAGTCTAACCTGATCTTCCAGCAAAGAAACCATGCCATCCTTTGTCTTCTAAATTACTGCCTGAATTTAAGACACAAGCCCTTCCTTTAAAACAGTTTCCATTAATTACCCTAATAGATATATAGCTAGGATGTAAAATTCATGCTATTCTTTATAAAAATTAAATTAAATTAAAAAGAACATTAAAAATGTCCACAATAGAGTAGACTGTACTTTTGGGGATATATATATATATATATATATATATATATATATATATATATATATATATATATATATTTATTTTTTCTTTCAACTTTTCATTTTTTTTGTTAATGGCACAGTCTATTGTTTAAATGATAGATATTACCTTTACTACCCACTTCTCAGATTTGCATAACCAACATTGATATATTAATATAAATTAACTGACGGCTAGATTGCGAGTTTTGCAGGAAGGTGAAAAAGCAGCGTTAACAGGTCCTAACGCTGCTTTTTTACGCCCGCTGGTATTACGAGTCTTGCAGGTATAGGTGTACCGCACACTTTTTTGACCTGAACGCAAAGCAACTTACATAAATTTCGTAAAGGCTTTTTTCAAAAAGACTTGCAGCGCGCCGGTATTACGAGTTTGTCCTGGGAGGCCAAAATGTGAGCGGTACACCCTCTACTGCCAATATTCCTAACGCATTTTAAAGTCAGTAGTTATGAGTTTTACGCTACAAAGCTGTAGCATAAAACTCATAACTAAAGTGCTAAAAAGTACACTAACACCCATAAACTATCTATTAACCCCTAATCTGCCGCTTCCGACATCGCCACCACTAGAATAAACTTATTAACCCCTGAACCGCCGCACTCCCGCCTCGCAAACACTAGTTAAATATTATTAACCCCTAATCTGCCGCCCCCAACATTGCCGCCACCTACCTACATTTATTAACCCCTAATCTGCCGTCCCCAACGTCGCTGCCACTATTCTAAATTTATTAACCCTTTAAACCTAAGTCTAACCCTAACACCCCCTAACAAATATAATTTAAATAAATCTAAATAAAATTACTATCATTAACTAAATTATTCCTATTTAAAACTAAATACCTATAAAATAAACCCTAAGGCCTAGATTTGGAGTTCGGCGGTAAAAGGGCTGTTAACGCTCCGCTGGCTTTTTTCTGGCCGCACCATAAATTTAACTCTGGTATCGAGAGTTAAAACAAATGCTGCGTTAGGCTCCAAAAAAGGAGCGTAGGGCATCTTTACCGCAAATGCAACTCTCGATACCAGAGTTGCTTACGGACGCGGCCAGCCTCAAAAACGTGCTCGTGCACGATTCTCCCATAGGAAACAATGGGACTGTTTGAGCTGAAAAAAAACCTAACACCTGCAAAAAAGCAGCGTTCAGCTCCTAACGCAGCCCCATTGTTTCCTATGGGGAAACACTTCCTACGTCTGCACCTAACACCCTAACATGAACCCCAAGTCTAAACACCCCTATCCTTACACTTATTAACCCCTAATCTGCCGCCCCCGCTATCGCTGACCCCTGCATTACAGTTTTAACCCCTAATCTTCCGCTCCGTAAACCGCCGCAACCTACGTTATCCCTATGTACCCCTAATCTGCTGCCCTAACATCGCCGACCCCTATGTTATATTTATTAACCCCTAATCTGCCCCCCACAACGTCGCCGACACCTGCCTACACTTATTAACCCCTAATCTGCCGAGCGGACCTGAGCGCTACTATAATAAAGTTATTAACCCCTAATCCGTCTCACTAACCCTATCATAAATAGTATTAACCCCTAATCTGCCCTCCCTAACATCGCCGACACCTACCTTCAATTATTAACCCCTAATCTTCCGATCGGAGCTCACCGCTATTCTAATAAATGTATTAACCCCTAAAGCTAAGTCTAACCCTAACACTAACACCCCCCTAACTTAAATATAATTTACATATAACGAAATAAATTAACTCTTATTAAATAAATTAATCCTATTTAAAGCTAAATACTTACCTGTAAAATAAACCCTAATATAGCTACAATATAAATTATAATTATATTTTAGCTATTTTAGGATTAATATTTATTTTACAGGCAACTTGGTATTTATTTTAACCAGGTACAATAGCTATTAAATAGTTAATACCTATTTAATAGTTACCTAGTTAAAATAAATACAAAATTACCTGTAAAATAAACCCTAATATAGCTACAATATAAATTATAATTATATTTTAGCTATTTTAGGATTAATATTTATTTTACAGGCAACTTGGTATTTATTTTAACCAGGTACAATAGCTATTAAATAGTTAATACCTATTTAATAGTTACCTAGTTAAAATAAATACAAAATTACCTGTAAAATAAATCCTAACCTAAGATATAATTAAACCTAACACTACCCTATCAATAAAATAATTAAATAAACTACATACAATTACCTACAATTAACCTAACACTACACTATCAATAAATAAATTAAATACAATTGCTACAAATAAATACAATTAAATAAACTAGCTAAAGTACAAAAGATAAAAAAGAACTAAGTTACAGAAAATAAAAAAATATTTACAAACATAAGAAAAATATTACAACAATTTTAAACTAATTACACCTACTCTAAGCCCCCTAATAAAATAACAAAGCCCCCCAAAATAAATAATTCCCTACCCTATTCTAAATTTAAAAAGTTACAAGCTCTTTTACCTTACCAGCCCTGAACAGGGCCCTTTGCGGGGCATGCCCCAAGAATTTCAGCTCTTTTGCCTGTAAAAGAAAACATACAATACCCCCCCCCAACATTACAACCCACCACCCACATACCCCTAATCTAACCCAAACCACCCTTAAATAAACCTAACACTAAGCCCCTGAAGATCTTCCTACCTTGTCTTCACCATACCAGGTTCACCGATCCGTCCTGGCTCCGATATCTTCATCCAACCCAAGCGGGGGCTAGACATCCACTGAAGAAGTCCAGAAGAGGGTCCAAAGTCTTCCTCCTATCCGGCAAGAAGAGGACATCCGGACCGGCAAACATCTTCTCCAAGCGGCATCTTCGATCTTCTTCCATCCGGTGCGGAGCGGGTCCATCTTGAAGCAGGCGACGCGGATCCATCCTCTTCTTCCGATGTCTCCCGACGAATGACGGTTCCTTTAAGGGACGTCATCCAAGATGGCGTCCCTCGAATTCCGATTGGCTGATAGGATTCTATCAGCCAATCGGAATTAAGGTAGGAATTTTCTGATTGGCTGATGGAATCAGCCAATCAGAATCAAGTTCAATCCGATTGGCTGATCCAATCAGCCAATCAGATTGAGCTCGCATTCTATTGGCTGTTCCGATCAGCCAATAGAATGCGAGCTCAATCTGATTGGCTGATTGGATCGGCCAATCGGATTGAACTAGATTCTGATTGGCTGATTCCATCAGCCAATCAGAAAATTCCTACCTTAATTCCGATTGGCTGATAGAATCCTATCAGCCAATCGGAATTCGAGGGACGCCATCTTGGATGACGTCCCTTAAAGGAACCGTCATTCGTCGGGAGACATCGGAAGAAGAGGATGGATCCGCGTCGCCTGCTTCAAGATGGACCCGCTCCGCACCGGATGGAAGAAGATCCAAGATGCCGCTTGGAGAAGATGTTTGCCGGTCCGGATGTCCTCTTCTTGCCGGATAGGAGGAAGACTTTGGACCCTCTTCTGGACTTCTTCAGTGGATGTCTAGCCCCCGCTTGGGTTGGATGAAGATATCGGAGCCAGGACGGATCGGTGATACCTGGATGGTGAAGACAAGGTAGGAAGATCTTCAGGGGATTAGTGTTAGGTTTATTTAAGGGGGGTTTGGGTTAGATTAGGGGTATGTGGGTGGTGGGTTGTAATGTTGGGGGGGGGGTATTGTATGTTTTTTTTAACAGGCAAAAGAGCTGAACTTCTTGGGGCATGCCCCGCAAAGGGCCCTGTTCAGGGCTGGTAAGGTAAAAGAGCTTGTAACTTTTTTAATTTAGAATAGGGTAGGGAATTTATTATTTTGGGGGGCTTTGTTATTTTATTAGGGGGCTTAGAGTAGGTGTAATTAGTTTAAAATTGTTGTAATATTTTTCTTATGTTTGTAAATATTTTTTTATTTTCTGTAACTTAGTTCTTTTTTATTTTTTGTACTTTAGCTAGTTTATTTAATTGTATTTATTTGTAGCAATTGTGTTTATTTAATTTATTGATAGTGTAGTGTTAGGTTAATTGTAGGTAATTGTAGGTAGTTTATTTAATTATTTTATTGATAGGGTAGTGTTAGGTTTAATTATAACTTAGGTTAGGATTTATTTTACAGGTAAATTTGTTATTATTTTAACTAGGTAACTATTAAATAGTTCTTAACTATTTAATAGCTATTGTACCTAGTTAAAATAAATACCAAGTTGCCTGTAAAATAAATATTAATCCTAAAATAGCTATAATATAATTATAATTTATATTGTAGCTATATTAGGATTTATTTTACAGGTAAGTATTTAGCTTTAAATAGGATTAATTTATTTAATAAGAGTTAATTTATTTCGTTAGATTAAAATTATATTTAAGTTAGGGGGGTGTTAGTGTTAGGGTTAGACTTAGCTTTAGGGGTTAATACATTTATTAGAATAGCGGTGAGCTCCGATCGGAAGATTAGGGGTTAATAATTGAAGTTAGGTGTCGGCGATGTTAGGGAGGGCAGATTAGGGGTTAATACTATTTATGATAGGGTTAGTGAGGCGGGTTAGGGGTTAATAACTTTATTATAGTAGCGGTGCGGTCCGCTCGGCAGATTAGGGGTTAATAAGTGTAGGCAGGTGTCGGCGACGTTGAGGGGGGCAGATTAGGGGATAATAAATATAATATAGGGGTCGGCGGTGTTAGGGGTAGCAGATTAGGGGTACATAGGGATAACGTAGGTGGCGGCGCTTTGCGGTCGGAAGATTAGGGGTTAATTATTTTAAGTAGCTGGCGGCGATGTTGTGGGGGGCAGATTAGGGGTTAATAAATGTAATATAGGGGTCGGCGGGGTTAGGGGCAGCAGATTAGGGGTACATAAGTATAACGTAGGTGGCGGTCGGAAGATTAGGGGTTAAAATTTTTAATCGAGTGGCGGCGATGTGGGGGGACCTCGGTTTAGGGGTACATAGGTAGTTTATGGGTGTTAGTGTACTTTAGGGTACAGTAGTTAAGAGCTTTATAAACCGGCGTTAGCCAGAAAGCTCTTAACTCCTGCTATTTTCAGGCGGCTGGAATCTTGTCGTTAGAGCTCTAACGCTCACTGCAGAAACGACTCTAAATACCAGCGTTAGAAAGATCCCATTGAAAAGATAGGCTACGCAAATGGCGTAGGGGGATCTGCGGTATGGAAAAGTCGCGGCTGTAAAGTGAGCGTTAGACCCTTTAATCATTGACTCCAAATACCAGCGGGCGGCCAAAACCAGCGTTAGGAGCCTCTAACGCTGGTTTTGACGGCTACCGCCGAACTCTAAATCTAGGCCTAAGCTAGTTACAATATAACTAATAGTTACATTGTAGCTAGCTTAGGGTTTATTTTTATTTTACAGGCAAGTTTGTATTTTTTTTTTAACTAGGTAGAATAGTTACTAAATAGTTATTAACTATTTAATAACTACCTAGCTAAAATAAATACAAATTGACCTGTAAAATGAAACCTAACCTAAGTTACACTAACACCTAACACTACACTACAATTAAATAACTTACCTAAATTAAATACAATTAAATAAATTAAATACAATTAGCTAAATTACAAAAAAAAACACTAAATTACAGAAAATAAAAAACAAATTACAAGATATTTAAACTAATTACACCTAATCTAAGAGCCCTATCAAAATAAAAAAGCCCCCCAAAATAAAATAAAAAACCCTAGCCTAAACTAAACTATCAATAGCCCTTACAAGGGCCTTTTGAGGGGCATTGCCCCAAAGAAATCAGCTCTTTTACCTGAAAAAGAAATACAAACAACCCTCCCAACAGTAAAACCCACCACCCACACAACCAACCCCCCAAATAAAACCCTAACTAAAAAAATCTAAGCCAATAGGATTTTTTCAACCTTATTTCCAATTGGCTGATAGAATTCTATCAGACAATCGGAATCTAAGGGACGCCATCTTGGATGACATCATTTAAAGGTACCTTCATTCACCAAGAAGACGTCAATTGAAGAGTATGCTCCGCGCCGGATGTCTTGAAGATAGAGTCTCTCCGCGTCGGAAGGATGAAGATAGAAGAGGCCGTCTGGATGAAGACTTCTGCCTGTCTGGAGGTCCACTTCTGCCGGCTTCGTTGAGGACATCTTGCTGCTTGGATGAAGACTTCTCTTGGTAGTGTTAGGATTTTTTAAGAGTGTATTGGGTGGGTTTTATTTTTAGGTTAGGGCTTTGGGCAGCAATAGAGCTAAATGCCCTTTAAGGGCAATGCCCATCCAAATGCCCTTTTCAAGGCAATGGGGAGCTTAGGTTATTTTAGTTAGGGTTTTATTTGTGGGGTTGGTTGTGTGGATGGTGGGTTTTACTGTTGGGGGGGTTGTTTGTATTTTTTTTCAGGTAAAAGAGCTGATTTCTTTGGGGCAATGCCCCGCAAAAGGCCCTTTGAAGGGCTATTGATAATTTAGTTTAGGCTAGGTTTTTTTTAATTTGGGGGGGGGGGCTTTTCTATTTTAATAGGGCTCTTAGATTAGGTGTAATTAGTTTAAATATCTTGTCATTTTTTTTATTTTATGTAATTTAGTCTTTGTTTTTTTTGTAATTTAGCTAATTGTATTTAATTTATTTAATTGTATTTCATTTAGGTAATTTATTTAATTGTAGTCAGTAACGTGCGGTGAGGTCAGAGGTTGGTGAGGCAATGGATATGATACACCCGATAAGCACATATATGATCCCAATAGAGCTAGCTTAAATTTATGATTAAATTAGCAGGTTGCACAATGATTATTATCATTCTTTACAAAACACGAGAGAGTGAGGGGAAAAAGAGAGGGAGAGGGGAGAAAGAGAGGGAGGGAGAGGGTGGGAGGGTAGAGAGACAAAGAGAGGGAGTGGTGAGAAGGAAGGAGAGAGAGAGGGAGGGGGAGAGAAAGTGGGAGAGAAGGAGGGGAAGATAGAGGGGGAGAGAGAGACAGAAAGGGGAGAGAGAGAAAGAGAGGGGAGAGAGAAAGAAAGAGAGGGGAGAGAGAGAAGGGGCGAGAGAGAGAGAGAGAGGGGGGAAGATAGAGGGGGAGAGAGAGACAGAAAGGGGAGAGAGAGAAGGGGCGAGAGAGAGAGAGAGAGGGGGGGTGAGATAGAGAGAGAGAGGAGGGAAGAGAAGAGGAAGGGGAGAGAAGGAGAGGGAGGGGGAGAGAAAGAGAGGGAGGGAGGGATGGGAAGGAGGGGGAGAGAAAGAGAAGGAGGGAGGGATGGGAAGGAGGGAGAGATGGAGAGGGAGGGGAGAGAGAGAGATGGGGAAGGGAGGGAGGAAGAGAGGGAGGTGGTGGAGGGGAAGATAGAAGGGGAGAGAGAGAGAGAAAGGGGAGAGAGAGAAAGAGAGGGGAGAGATAAAGAGATTACAAATGTGCACAAAGATGTGCAAGGCAGCTGTTACCCAGCAGGGCCACCCTTAGAATTTGTGGGGCCCTGGGCAAAACAAACTTGCAGGGCCCCCAGCCCAGACCCTTTTTTCCCCACCCCTGTATCTCCTGCCCACTGTATGGACCACCCCAGTCCCAACCCAAAGTTATATATACACACATACATATCTCACATGCTCCCTTTTACACACACACACACACACACACACTTTCACACACACACAGACTGTCACTCCCTTTTACACACAGACACACACACTCACTCTCAGCCTTTTACACAATTTCAGACACACACAAACTCTCTCACTCTCGCTTCTTTTTATACACAGACTATCTCACTCTTACTCCCTATTACACACACAAACTCACTCTCTTTTACACACTCAGACACAGTTTCTCTCACTCTATTTACACACAAACACACACACAGACGCTCTCTCTCACTCCTTTTTACACACACACTCTCAGACACACGCTCTCTTAATATCACTCCCTTTTACACACAGACTCTCAGACATGCATAGACTCTCTTTCACACTACCTTTTACACACACACACACACAATTTCAGACACAAACTCTCTCATTCTCTTTTACACACAGAGACTCTCACACAGACTTAATTTCGCTCCCTTTTACACACACACTCTCAGACTCACACAAACTCTCTTAATCTCACTCACTTTTACACACAAACGCAGACACACACAGACTCTCTCACTCTGACACACAGTTTATTTAACAGTACCATAACTATTAAAGAGCTACAATACATGTATCTGGGTTTAGTTAACCCCCTTCCCATTAACAATAGAAAATCTGTTAAAAAGTGACATCAGCATACCTATATCTTTATTGCATTTACTTTAATATATATATATATATATATATATATATATATATATATATATATACATACACACACAGTATATACACACACTCTCCACACTATATATATATATATATATATATATATATATATATATATATATATATATATATACATAACAGGCTTTGCTCATTACAATTTTAGTACCTCAGCTGTCATTTGGAAGCCAAAGGGTTAAACCAGAAGAAGGAGGAATGTAGTGCTTGACCTATGGAGCTAAATCAACATTCACAGAAAATAGGGATCTCTTGTTCCTGTCAAAAGCTACAATACAAGGAAGAGGGAGACCTGCCACTGCTTAAACAGCAACACATAATGCACTGACCCAACAAGTAAACCCCTCCCACAAAAAATAAAAAACGATGTGCACCATAACTGCAGGAGGGATTATAGTTACACATGTAGAAAAGCAGCACTCTTTCTTCAATTAAGGATATTAGAGACACCAAGTTTTACAAAAGTTTCTGACTGAGTATGCAAGGAAACAGAATGCAGCATGATCCTTCTTAGCTATGCTTATATGGACAACTGTAAAAAACAGAAACAAAGGCGCCACATGTGTAGATCAATGGATACCAAGATGTAAATCTGGACAAGACACAGATGTCCAGATTTACATCTTGGTATCCATTGATCTACACATGTGGCGCCTTTGTTTCTGTTTTTTACAGTTGTCCATATAAGAAAATTACATCACTTGTGAAGTGAAGACTGAGAGCTGCCTTCTTCATTTTTCCCTTGTTCAGACGGACTTTATTTGGGACTTTTTATTTGCACCATTTATTGGACTTCTTCCAGTATAACGTGTGTATTTTTACATATATACATTTGTATTTTTATTTTTATTGTCTGATCTACATATCATATTAATTTTCCAACCTAGTTTATATATGATTTTAACAATTTATATATGATTTTAACACTAGGACCACCCATACCACTTGCATAGTAAGCGCCTCCTATAGGTTATCTGTGACACCCAGTCACAGAGTTTCCAGTTTGTAGTTCTTAGCTATGCTGGCTGCCCTGCTGTCTCACTCTCTGCTTGTGGGTATTCCTCTGATCACTCTCTCTATATGCTGCCTACTATTGAGTCAATTGCCCCCTTACTGCAAGTCAATTGCCCCCTTACTCCCACCCCACCACTTTTAAACATTTTGCACAAAGTCAGCATTCACTCACATAAAGCTGGGGGTGCTCAGACGTGCTCAGATGTGCTAGCTGTCACAAGGGGAGTTGATAAAAGCAGCAGCACCGTTAAAATTGCACAATGCATATTTTTTCCAACAGGGATAAAATACACTTAGCAATTTTAACAGTGCTGCTGCTAGAGTTGTTTCAGAAATTCAGAATATTTTCACAGTTCAGAGACACATTTGCAGCATGCACACTGCACAGTTAGAACAGAGGTGCCAGATTTTTACGTTGGAACACTCTCACAAGTGGGAGATTAGACAGGGATGCATTGTCATTAACCCTTCAGCTGCCTTGAAAACAAGATTGCCCATGCTGATAAGTTTTTTTTTAGTACTTACTCCTCCTGAGTCTTCTCTCCTCCACGCCACCACACTGCAGAAGCACCGCACACCACCTCCAGGTCCCAGGACCTCCTCCACACTCCACAATTGCAGCTGCTGAATCCTGACTCACTGAGCACTGCAGTGAGCTGATCAGCTGAGCCCTTTGAATTTTTTCAGCTGAAGGGCAGGGAGGGCATTACGGGCACGCACGCAGTTGCAGCAGCTCTACCTCCTATGGTCAGTCTCCCACTCTTCCCGCCTGAATTAAACAGCCCGGCGCGATGTCACATGACCCACAGTCACTCTGTCAATCAGCAGGTATGCCTCCCCGCAGTGCTGAATGCTGATTGGCTGAGTGATCTAGCTCATCATGGAGGCGGTTTTGAGAACCGCCTCCAATGGAGCTACTACGAGGGCCCGGCGAGTCACCAGTGGGTGGCGCAGCTCTAAGTGAGCAGAGGATTGGTATTTTAGATCGATGTTGCGCAATTAATGGAGGGCAGCAGACCGGCTCACTGCCTCCTAATTGCGCAACAATGGATGCTATGATAATTTTGACTGCTGCGCTAGCGCAGTAAAATAAAATAATTATGATGTGGGTAAAATCACCATCGGGGGGTGGTACCCTTGGTGCGGGGGTGGGTGTGGCCAAAAAAGAATAAGAAAAAGTATACTTATTTTTATTTTTAATAAATATTATTTGAAATCTGTTTTTTTCCCTGATTGGACAGGGGAGGTGCTGCCTCCCCTGCCTCCTATTACTGCACGTCACTTGTAGTGTAGTGTTAGGTGTTAGTGTAACTTAGGTTAGGTTTTATTTTACAGGTCAATTTGTATTTATTTTAGCTAGGTAGTTATTAGATAGTTAATAACTATTTAGTAACTATTCTACCTAGTTAAAATAAATAAAAAACTTGCCTGTGAAATTAAAATTAACCCTAAGCTTAGGGTTTATTTTATAGGTAAGTATTTAGTTTTAAATAGGAATCATTTAGTTAATGATAGTAATTTTATTTAGATTTATTTAAATTATATTTAAGTTAGGGGGGATTAGGGTTAGACTTAGGTTTAGGGGTTAATAAATTTAGAATAGTGGCAGTGACATTGGGGGCGGCAGATTTGGGGTTAATAAATGTAGGTAGGTTGCGGCAACATTGGGTTAGGGAGATTAGGGATTAATAAGTATAATGTAGGTGGCGGCGATGTCCGGAGTGGCAGATTAGGGGTTAATAGGTAGAATGTAGGTGTCGGCAATGTCGGGGGTGGCAGATTAGGGGTTAATAAGTGTAAGATTAGGGGTGTTTAGACTAGGGGTTCATGTTAGGGTGTTAGGTGTAAACATAAAATGTGTTTCCCCATAGGAATCAATGGGGCTGCGTTACTGAGCTTTACGCTGCTTTTTGGCAGGTGTTAGACTTTTTCTCATCCGGCTGTCCCCATTGATGTCTATGGGGAAATCGTGCACAAGCACGTATAACCAGCTCACCACTCACTTAAGCAGCGCTGGTATTGGAGTGCAGTGTGTGTGAGTGCAACACCAACTGCACAACTCTCTGATCACAGCTCCAATGTTATTCTTCCTAGCACAACAGAAACAGCACAAGTTGAGCCACCCAGTAGATTCTCAAGATATGGACGGAGAATCAAGCCAAAGTATTGGGAAGATTATGACGCTACATAACTGTGTGCTTTGTTTGTTTGTTTGTTTTTGTGCTTGTTTTTTTTTTAAATGTATATTCCTTTATATCTAATATATATTGTTTTATTTTTTATTTATTTTTAAGAAGGGAGATGTAATGAATATATCATAATGGTTTGTTCCAGTTGTTGCTGTTTATATTTGTTGCAGTTCATATATTCTAACACTAGGGACAAGCATGAGGCATAACAGTGAAATGGGTGTGTTATCTTCAGTTAATAAAAAGTTCTTGAAGTTGAACAATGGTGCCTTCATGAGTTCTGTGCATTCTATAACAGGAGATCTTTACAGTGTGGAGCTCAATTTTGCTCTATGCTCACTTCTTGCCTGTTAACACCGGGTTTGTAAAAACCCGTAATACCAGTGCTATAGGTAAGTGAGCGGTGAGAATAATGTCCAAGTTAGCACCACACCCCTCATAACGCAAAACTCGTCATCTAGGCGTGAAATTGTAGAAGGCAATGTCAATGGAGAAAGTGTTTGGGCAACTAAAGAAAATGAAGGAAAACAGGTGTTTATATTAGGGGCGGTATACAGGCCTCCATTACAGGAAGAAGCATCAGATCAACTATTAATTGATGAAATAGCCAGAATTGCAATAAAGGGCGAGGTTATAGTAGTGGGGGACTTAAATATGCATTATGTAGACTGGGAAGTACCAGTTGCTAAATCAACTAGAAGTAAGTATATTCTGCAATCTTTGCAAGGGGAATGTCTTGTACAACTAGTAAAAGAACCAACAGATAAAGGTGCTATATTAGATTAAGTACTTTCAAAAAGTGATATAGCATCTCAAGTGTCTGTGGGTGAGAACTTATGCTCTGGTGATCAACAGTTTGTGTTGTTTTCATATAGAGTACATATAGATTGATCCAAAATTATATGAGCCTAAGAGAATATAGGAGGGGGATGTGACATATTAAGCCATAAAGCTCTACATAAACATTGGTGTCTAGTCTATTATACACCAGCCTCCTTTCCACTTGCCAGACCCCCACAATTTAGGCTCAGTACAAAGGAAGTGATTCACTGGTGCCCCTCTCTTACTTTACTTTCTCTCTAGCTTTACAGTAACTTGCTGAGTAGGGGCGCACTAGTACAGTAAAGATACATAATCATTGCAAAGCTTACTGTAAATACTTTTAAAAATATATATACTACAATTAATATATAAGAGCATACAAATCAATTTCCAAATCTTGTTAGCATACAATAAAAATAGGGATAGTTGGTTGGTCTGCATTTATGTTACTTTAACAAATGATGATAATGAGGAATTGTGAAAATTCAATATTCCCAGCAGCAACTTAGGAGAGAAAAGTCCTGGGGAGCAAAAGGATAACATAGAAAGGAGGGAGGAGAGAAAATGGAAAAAGAAGGAAGAAAAAAAAGGTATGAAGTGCATGAGAGATGTAGGGAGTAGACAGAAACAGGGTGAAGATACAGTAACAATTATAAAGAGGGGATGAGAGAGCAGAGGAGGAGGGGAAAAAGAGGAGGGGAGAAAAGAGAAAGAAGAGGAGCGGAAAAAAAGTGAAAAATGATAAGGGGAGGGGGGAAAGAGAAAAGGGAAGATAAAAGAGGAGAAGCTAGGCACAATTAAGTAATCAAATAGGTGGAAGGGGAAAAAAAGAAAGGTGAAGTAAGAAAACTGAGAAGCCGTGATAAAAGCAGGGGGAAGGAGAAGATAAATAAACGAGAGGTGGGCAATAAGGGATAAGGAGGAGCGAGCAGAGGAAGAAGGAAAGAGATTAGATAGAAGAAAGAAGGGGGAGTATACAGAACTTTGTCAATGTGGATGAACAGGTTTATAATTTTTGTTTCACATTCCTAAATTATACCGTGTATAAAATTCCTTTCTTTGCTTTAATATTTTTTATTATTATTTTTGTATTAAAGAGATATTACACCAGACGTGATTTATTTTTCAGCCTGTTGTAAATGTTTCACTATCCTCTTTTCTTTTACACATTATTTTTTTTTACCATTTAACTATACATTGTGTGGCTACCTAAGTCCCTACTAAACAATATGTATTTCATGCTAATTGAGATCTACATTTATTTTTTGGAGTATGGAGTAAACTAAACACCTAGGAGATAAGTGATTAAAAGCAAAACTTGGTAATAAGATAATTAGATTAAAAAGTAAAATAAATATAAAAAAAATTAGGACAAGGTATCTCAAACGTTAGATGCATTATACACTACAGTGGTGATTACCAGTGTATAGATACAATGCTTGGATGAATGTAATATAATATAGCTTTTTGAACATTTTAAGTATGTCACTTAAAATTATGGAAGTGTAGGAATCTTTGCCCAGCAGCCTGAGATATTCTAAAGCCATGGTTCTCAGCCATGTCCTCAAGATCACAGTGACTGACACAACAATCATTTGATTTTATTGATTATGGGTATTGGCCATTCTTGTCCTACTGGCTTTATTTTTTGGATGGACTAGAAAACTACTTGTCTAATTTGAAAAATTAAAACAATCCTAAAAGAAATTGTTCTACTTACCTAATGATGCATACTTAAAGTGCAACACTATGTTAACGGTTATAGAGACTTCTTTCAGCCACCTTTAGTACTTCATTCCACAAAATCAATGGTGCTTTTGAAAGTAAAAAGGAACTAACACAAGCCACCTATGCAGTAAAAGATCATCTTTTATAGAGAAAACAATTGGGATGAGTAACATTAAAGGGACGCTGAACCCAAAAAATTTTCTTTCATGATTCAGATAGAGCATGTAATTTTAAACCACTTTCTAATTTATTCCTATTATCAATTTTTCTTCGTTCTCTTGCTATTTTTATTTTAAAAAGAAGACATCTAAGCTTTTTTTTTAATTCAGACTATGGACAGCACTTTTTTATTGGTGGATGAGTTTATCCACCGATCAGCAAGAACAATCCAGGTTGATCACCAAACATGGGCCGGCATCTAAACTTACTTTCTTGCATTTCAAATAAAGATTCCAAGAGAATGAAGAAAATTTGATAATAGGGGTAAATTAGAAAGTTGCTTAAAATGTCATGCTCTATCTGAATCACGAAAGAAAAAAATTTGGGTACAGTGTCCCTTTAAGCTCCACACAAGTAAAATGTTTTATTTTTGATCTAAGAAAAAAAAAACATAGGATGTTCAATGATCCATAGAATCAACAATAAGACCAACTCACTTAACAGAACTTGATACAGAAAGACATCTCTTTTGTCTTAAAGTCCATATTTGTACAACATTGTGAGCCTACTAATGCTGTATACAACAAAATTTGTTTTTCACCAGAAAGTGCCCAATATTTAACCCCTTTGCTTCTAAGCCTTTTTCACACCCCTGTGCTAAGATGATATTGATCCTTTTTTGCTACTTACATTTCAACACGTTAGTCATATTTCATTGACAGACTTACACACATTATATATCATTTCTTTCCGCAGGACCAGCAGAAGATTCAGAATATGCAATTATTATATTTATATTTTATTGTGAATGAGAAGGCTGCAACACAAAATGCTAAAAATATATATTTTTGTTATAATATTAGAAAATAACACTGGAAATAGCCAGGTTACCACTGTTGCTACTGTGATCACCTTACTAAATTGTTATCAATGGCATTTAAAGTTGTATGAGGGGTCCATTCAGGCTTTTGGGGGTTGTAATAAAAATTAGAAGGGCACTTGTTCTAGAGTAGAAATAAAAGCATTTTTTGCCAGGTGATCACTGTTACCACAATGATCACCTACCTGGCTATAGAGACAAAATGAACATACTTTTTTTTTTAATGGGACTTGTCCACTATAAAAAAAATGTTTTGTGACTCTAAAAACATGTTCACATTTTCATTATATATATCCCTAAAGCTATACTTAAGAGTACAACCTTGTATACTTGGTACTTTTCAAGACCCCTACCATTAAAAAAGTAGGCAATTCTATTTCAAATGAGAGGTCTTCCTCGTCTGTAGCTGGGTTAAAGGTTTTTAACTACCTCATCCTATCCATCTCCCTTACCAGCTATAGAGGCCCTGCCCCTTTGTGAAGTCACCACACATTTGTGATGGACACTTCCTTTGATGGCTTGGGAGTGGTGTCCACTAGGCCATCAATGATCCCCAGCCTATAGTGCGGGGGATCTTCAAAAACAGCTTCTAACCGGCCATTCCCCTGCTTGACAAGGATGCCTCGTCATGTGCCCACAGGCTGGTTAAAGAGACGGTAAACGGTTTGTAATTATTGACATTTCTGTTGTGTTGCTATAACATAACACACCAGCCAAGTCTAAACTTTTTTTTAAATAAATTAACATTGTTTTTACTATAATTAATTTTTAATAGCCAAATTCAACCCACTATTTGCCTTGTTTGGAGGTGTCAATCTAGGCTTTAGTCCACAGACAACAAGACTAGCCAATTTCATAATGTTAGTATAAAGAACATTGCTCTGCAGTTGTTAAGTCAGCGGTGTGCATTTCAAGTTTTGATAATTGGACATTGTTTTATTTTCAGAGAACTTACATGAAAAGGGGCAACATAAATAATGAAAATATATTGCAAATTTGTTTCATTATGTTTTATATAAATATCTCAATGTGTTTACTGTCCCTTTAAGGAGTACTGTTATTTCCTTAAGAGTATGCATCCCCCATGCTCTTTACATGGCAACATTTAAAGGGACATGAAACACAAACATTCTATTTCATGATTCCGATAGATACAATTCTAAACAACTCAAATTTACTTCTACTGTCTAATATGCTTAGTTCTCTAGATATCCTTTGTTGAAAAGCTAGTTAGACTCAGGAGCTGGGAGCTAGCTGCTGATTGGTGGTTGCCCATATATGCCTCTTTTCATTGGCTTACCAATGTGTTCAGCTACCAAGAGAATGAAGCAAAATTGATAATAGAACTAAATTGAAAAATTGTTTAAAATGATATGTTCTATTTAAATCACAAAACCAAAAAAATTAATGGAAGTACTGGCTCAGTTTTGTTCAGAACAGTTATTCTAAAACTGTACGCTCTGTAAATATAGTGGTATTTTTTGTAGGATTAGCGTGTTCTACAATATACTCATTGTATAGTCCCCAAATACGCACATCCTCGTGAAAAGTGGCTTACAGGGACCAAGAATATAGCAGCTGTAGTAGAAGTTGTATCATGTTGGAACCTAACTGTGGTTCACCAGGGGACTTATACACATTTTACAGTAAAGGGGAAATTTCAGGGTCCTGGTAAATATATTTCTTGGGAGTAATTATTGGGTCCTGATTTAATTAAAGGGACACTAAAGTCAAAATTAAACTTTCATAATCCAGCTAGAACCTGCAATTTTAAGTGACTTCCCACTTTACTTCCATTGTCAAACTGTGTAGTCTTTAGATTTGCACACTTCCTGATGCACCAGATACTAGTAAAAAAGTGCAAAAGATCACAGTATATATATATATATATATATATATATATATATATATATGCACAAGTTTTTGGGATCCAAGCACTCACTGTTAGTGGTATGCGCCTGGGTGCACTCTATGGTGAATAGGTAGAAACTTCTCAAAAGGAAGAGGCACTCACAGGTCTTAAGCAAAAAGTACTTTTATTAGTTCATAGGTTCAGTCAATGTTTCGGTCCTCGCAGGGACCGTTGTCAAGACTGTTTTCCAATATCACAGTGTCAGGCGGTCAGCGGTGAGACCGCCTGACACTGTGATATTGGAAAACCTATGAACCTATGAACTAATAAAAGTACTTTTTGCTTATTAAGACCTGTGAGTGCCTCTTCCTTTTGAGAAGTTTATATATATATATATATATATATATATATATATATGGGTCTGTGAATGGTTGATAGCTGTCACATGATACAGAGAGCCAGCAAACTTAAATACATTTTGAAATTTGTCAGAAAAAAAATCTACTACTCATTTAAAATTAAGAGTTAAGTGCTATTATATTGTCTTTTTATTATGCATTTTATGATTACACTATTCTACTGTATTTAATAGTTCTTTAATACTTTTTAAATCATAAAACTCTTTAATGGTTTACTTAGTCCTTAAATCGCCGATATATTGGAATAGTGGGACTCTATGGGATCTAAGTATGCAATAAATTAATTAGTTCAACAATATAATGGCTTCTTTTCTGCTTAACATTTTGAAACAAAAACATTGATTTTACAAAGCAACTATTAGTTTCCACATATGTATATAATCATTTGTTTGGCTGTGGTATCTAAAAAAGTGAAACATTACAGAACACATCAGACATCGGTTCAAATTTTTATTAAAGAAGTGCTAAAGTACTGGACATTCAGTACATAATATTTCATTACCAAAATTATTGACAAATGTACAAAACAAACATATTCTTACAACTTTTTTGTCTTTTGCAATTTTTTCAGCTAGTTTATTTAACGTACAATTATGTAAACAATCCTTGGGTTGAACTGACTGAGTAGGATAGCCCTCTAACCTACAATACAGTGTACTTTCATTAAATTAGGTATTTGGCTTTCAAATATAGCATCTAATATTTGCTTTTGGCACATTGAAATGACACAGATTTTAACAGACCATATGGCCTATATTATTATTTTTTTATTATTTTTTTGCAGAGAGATGTCGCTGGATAAGTTTTACATGAAAATAAAAGAGAGAGATGTTAGTTTATTATTGCAGATTGCTTACTAATAAATATAATACTGGGAATAGGAATGTATGTCCCCTTTCTTGCATTGTATAGATTCAAATTGGCAACAAAATATTTAAAATTTATATTAATATTTTATTTACAAAGGGATATATTTTTGGGGTGCACAAATAATTTATTATCTCACATATTTCCCTTTAGATAACTATAATTCCAATGTCTGTGTTTCAAAGAAGCTGTTGACAAAGATGTAAATATGTCAGTGTTGTATAAAAATATATGCCATATTAATCTGGGACTTCCTTTTTTAAAACTACTAATAGTCCATTAGAACTGGGAAATGGCGTCTTCTTTTTCATATCATCAACATTATCAATAACATTCTTACACATGTTCTTAAATTTTTTTGAGCAAATAAAGCTGATCCAGAGCAAACTCATGTTTTGTCCACTTCTAGGGATGTTGTCTTTAATTGTTCTTATGTGTTGTATCCTCAGTAAATTGCCTAATGAAAATGGATCCAGTTTGGTTGGGGGCTTGAGGCCCTGCATAAAAAAGATACTTCTTTCTTTAGTTTTCTAAATCTTTTTCACAAAGATCCATTAGCATCCTTGGCACCGTACATCTCAGCAAGCTTTTTAAACCGAGGACCCCAGTCATTAAGATAGTCATAACTCTGATCTGAGTCTGTGCTGAATGACTGTAAAGAACTAAGAGATTGGGCTACGGATCCCTCTCCTTCAAACATATATGTTTGGAGCGAATCAAAGGGAGGAGAACAAACATCCGTATCAGCTTCAAAGAGTTTAGCTAACATGTAGCTATGTACGTTGTTGTTCATTATACATGTCTGAGGCACATAGCGTGAAAGGCTCTCAATTTCTGGTTGCATGTCTTGTCTACTCTTCCCAATATGTGCTTCCCTTGGATTCCACATAGCTGCAATATCAAAGGCTTCTGTATCTTCCTCTCCTCCTCCTTCATCGTCATATCTAACAATATTTTCATGGACGTTGTCTTCTTCATCGATTGTGTAGGGCTGTTTTCTGTGCCTTCTTGTAGATAAGATAAGTAAAACCAATACTGCAAGAAGCAAAAAAAAAATTATATATAGTGTGTATTGTCTAAAACATTTTGTAAAAATAAATAAATGAATAAATACAGAAATTCAATTATGAAAAATAATTTGTGAAAAAAAAGTAAAACAATTACAAAGCAATATTTAAAGCAAACATTTTAATATGAAACCATAACATAGTGAATTTTACAAAATATTCCTGTTGTGGTTTGACTGTTTGACTCTAGTGTTGAAAATGCAATAGAATTGTTTGGTATAATTGTTTCCCATATCTGTTGTATGCATTGCAGTTAATAAAGGTTAATGAGAAAGCTGAACAGGTTGTATTAAAACAAACCCATTTTTATATGAGCCATATCTACTGAGAATTTCAGAGAATAAAATTACCCACTGACAACTAATTTACATGCATGTACCAACAGATTAGAGACCACAAATTCTACTTTATAATGCAACAGCTGCCATAGTGTGTTAATAAGACCCAGAGATGCCATGAACGGAACATGAACTATAAAGCAACTTGACAGCTTAGTTTCTAGAGACTGTAAAATATAAACTGTGTGTGTTTGGAGGGGGCAGCGAGAAAAAGAATGTGTAAGGGAATTGCTCCTTTAGAAAACTATTCCACAGAACATTATCTCTAAAGCTATATCAATCACTAACTCTCCTTTATTTTTTTGCTTTTGGTACCATAGATCATATGATCACCTATTGTACAGCTAGTGTTTAATATGCACAATTTATGAAAATTGAGAGTAATTACAAACAGTCATTTGCAAAGACTATAACTCAGTTTTATTCTGCATATATTTTTTCTTTGCCATCTGCCAGAAATTATGTGCATTTCTATTAAACAGCACCAAGAATTTCAGCTAATTTATAGGGATCTAGAATTTTTTTGAAAATGAATTAATGAGTTAGTATTTCATGAAACTATTTTTATCAGATAATCTTTAAAGGGACACTGAACCCAAATTTTTTCTTTTGTGATTCAGATAGAGCATGCAATTTTAAGCATCTTTCTAATTTACTCCTATTATCAATTTTTCTTTGTTCTCTTGCTATTGTTATTTGAAAAATAAGGCATCTAAGCAATTTTTTAGCTCAGAACCCTGGATAGCACTTGTTTATTGGTCGGTTAAATTAATCCACCAATCAGCAAGAACAACCCAGGTTGTTCACCAAAAATGGGCCGGCATCTAAACTTACATTGTTGCATTTCAAATAAAGATACCAAGAGAATGAAGAATATTTGATAATAGGAGTAAATTAGAAAGTTGCTTAAAATGGCATGTTTTATCTAAATCATGAAATAAAAAAATGGGTTCAGTGTCCCTTTAAGGTCAGGAGTTTTGATGTACATACACTACTGACCTTTTAAATGTATTTTGTGAGATATCACCATGTGTTATTTCAGATAAAGAATTACATAACTATAAAAACAAAGGTAAAATGGTATTTATATTAATATCTGCACTGATATAGCATTAAAGGGATAGGAAAGTCAATATTAAAGTTGCATGATGTAGACACTTAAACTGAATTCTATTTTCAAATTTGCTTTGTTCTTTTGGTATCCATTGTTGAAACAGAATATGTATATATCCTAAACTAGTGGGGAGCTAACTTGTGATTGGTGTCTGCACATATATGTCTCTATGTGATTGGATGACTAGATGTATTCAGCCAGCTCTCAGTAGTGCTTTGCTGCTCCTTCAGCAAAGGACAAGTTGTTTAAAATTGTATGTTCTATCTTTTATTAGCAAAAATGCATCATTTAAAAGTTACTACTGTCTGAGCAGCATATGTACATATGCTTTGAATTCCTCATGCACCACAATCCAAGCATCAAACAGTGTCTGAATTAGGGTGCTGGGGGAATGCACAACATATGTGTGTATGCTGCTAATTTCACTAGAAATATTTTTATTCTTAAAACTATTTTGCAAAAAGACTTCCATTTTAAAACTGAGATGCACTTGTGCACATTTCCATTTTCATCATTTTGTCCCTTTAATATTTGCATTGAGATTATTCACCAGTAGTATTCCAAATCCAACAAACACTTTTGGTTTAGTTTTTTGCATTTAAAAAAAAAAAAAAAAAAAATATCTTTAAATTTTGCCTATTTTGCATGGCATATGTTGGCTGCAATTGGTTTTAGTGATGTCAAACACAGTTTAGATTTTAATAAATACAATTCAAAATTTACATTTTTTACTACAAAACATGTTCATATAAAATGATCATTGAAATGTTAATTGCTTGGACATGAAAAAAATGTTGATTCAACTCAGAATGATGGAAAAGAGTTAATCGCGCACAGGCCATGAATTAAATCTATTGTCGCTCTACAAATAACTGATAATAATAATTTGACAGAGGTGCTCACAGACATTCATTATTATTAATTAAAGGGGCATTTTTTTCATGATTCAGATGGAACATACAATTTAAAAAAAACACCTTCACAGTTTATTTCTGTTGCTACATTTTATTTGTTTATATTAAATTGTATTGTTGGAGAGCATAACTAGGCAGGTAGAGTGCATATGTCTGGACCAGTTTTGCAAGAATGCTTTCAACAATGTTATAAGTTTTTGAGCACTAGTGTTTGCACCATGTACACTGTGCAAAACTTTTAGGCAGGTGTGGAAAAATGCTGTAAAGTAAGAATGCTTTCAAAAATATAAATGTTAATAGTTTTAATCAATTAACAAAATGCAAAGTGAGTGAACAGAAGGAAAATCTAAATAAATCAATATTTGGTGTGACCACCCTTTGCCTTCGAAATAGCATCAATTCTTCCAGGTACACTTGGGATTTTGTAGGCATATAATCAGATGCATAATTAAACAATTATATGAAACAGTTGCTAATGATCATCAATTTATTATGTAGGTTGAAACACAATCATTAACTGAAATAGAGACAGCTGTTTAGGAGGAATACGACTGGATGAGAAACAGTCAAACTCTGCTAGCAAGGTGAGATTGCTGAAGATAGTTTAATGTCAAAAGTCATACACCACAAGGTAAGAATGAGCACAGCAACAAGATACAAGGTAGTCATACTGCATCAGCAAGGTCTCTCCCAAGCTGAACTTTCAATGCAGACAGGGGTTTCCAGATATACTGCACTAGATCTTCTGAAGAAGCACAAAGAAATGGTTACCGTTGAGAAACATAAAATGTTACGATATACAAGAACCAAAAAGTTCATGTTGTCTGACTGAAACCTTATGAATTTGGCCTTTGCTAGTTGAGGCCAAGCTCTGAGAGCATTGAATATCGCTCTCAGTTCCAGAATGTTTATCGGGAGAAGAGACTCTTCCCGAGACCATAGACCCTGAGCTTTCAGGGATTCCCAGACCGCGCCCCAGCCCACTAGGCTGGCGTCAGTCGTGACAATGACCCACTCTGGTCTGCGGAAGCTCATTCCCTGTGACAGATTGTCCAGGGTCAGCCACCAACGGAGTGAATCTCTGGTCTTTTGATCTACTTGAATCGTCGGAGACAAGTCTGTATAATCCCCATTCCACTGTCTGAGCATGCACAGTTGTAATGGTCTTAGATGAATTAGTGCAAAAGGAACTATGTCCATTGTTGCAACCATCAATCCTATTACTTCCATGCACTGCGCTATGGAAGGACGAGGAACAGAATGAAGTACTTGACAAGAGCTTAGAAGTTTTGATTTTCTGACCTCTGTCAGAAAAATCCTCATTTCTAAGGAATCTATTATTGTTCCCAAGAAGGGAACTCTTGTTGACGGGGACAGAGAACTTTTTTCTTTGTTCACCTTCCATCCGTGAGATCTGAGAAAGGCTAGGACGATGTCCGTATGAGCCTTTGCTTTTGACAGGGACGACGCTTGAATCAGGATGTCGTCCAAGTAAGGTACTACTGCAATGCCCCTTGGTCTTAGAACCGCTAGAAGGGACCCAAGTACCTTTGTGAAAATCCTTGGAGCAGTGGCTAATCCGAATGGAAGTGCCACAAACTGGTAATGCTTGTCCAGAAAAGCGAACCTTAGGAACTGATGATGTTCCTTGTGGATAGGAATATGTAGGTACGCATCCTTTAAATCCATGGTAGTCATAAATTGATTTTCCTGGATAGTAGGTAGGATCGTTCGAATAGTTTCCATTTTGAACGATGGTACCCTGAGAAATTTGTTTAGGATCTTTAGATCCAAAATTGGTCTGAATGTTCCCTCTTTTTTGGGAACTATGAACAGATTGGAATAAAATCCCATTCCTTGTTCTCTTATTGGAACTGGATGTATCACTCCCATCTTTAACAGGTCTTCTACACAATGTAAGAATGCCTGTCTCTTTATTTGGTTTGAAGATAATTGAGACCTGTGGAACCTTCCCCTTGGGGGTAGTTCCTTGAATTCCAGGAGATAACCTTGAGAAACTATTTCTAGCGCCCAAGGATCTTGAACATCTCTTGCCCAAGCCTGAGCAAAGAGAGAAAGTCTGCCCCCCACTAGATCTGGTCCCGGATCGGGGGCTATCCCTTCATGCTGTTTTGGTAGAAGTGGTAGGCTTCTTGGCCTGCTTACCCTTGTTCCAGCCTTGCATTGGTTTCCAGGCTGGTTTGGGTTGAGAAGTATTACCCTCTTGCTTAGAGGATACAGAATTAGAGGCTGGTCCGTTTCTGCGAAAGGGACAAAAATTAGGCTTATTTTTAGCCTTAAAAGACCTATCCTGTGGGAGGGCGTGGCCCTTTCCCCCAGTGATGTCTGAAATAATCTCTTTCAAATCAGGTCCAAATAATGTTTTACCTTTGAAAGGAATGTTAAGCAATTTTGTCTTGGAAGACACATCCGCTGACCAAGACTTTAGCCAAAGCGCTCTGCGCGCCACGATAGCAAACCCTGAATTTTTCGCCGCTAATCTAGCTAATTGCAAAGCGGCATCTAAAACAAAAGAGTTAGCCAATTTAAGTGCTTGAACTCTGTCCATAACCTCCTCATACGAAGATTCTTTACTGAGCGACTTTTCTAGTTCTTCGAACCAGAAGCACGCTGCCGTAGTGACAGGAACAATGCATGAAATTGGTTGTAGAAGGTAACCTTGCTGTACAAAAATCTTTTTAAGCAAACCCTCTAATTTCTTATCCATAGGATCTTTGAAAGCACAACTATCTTCGATAGGAATAGTAGTGCGTTTGTTTAGAGTAGAAACCGCCCCCTCGACCTTGGGGACTGTCAGCCATAAGTCCTTTCTGGGGTCGACTATAGGAAATAATTTCTTAAATATAGGGGGGGGAACAAAAGGTATGCCGGGCCTTTCCCACTCTTTATTTACTATGTCCGCCACCCGCTTGGGTATAGGAAAAGCGTCGGGGGGCACCGGAACCTCTAGGAACTTGTCCATCTTACATAATTTCTCTGGAATGACCAAATTGTCACAATCATCCAGAGTAGATAACACCTACTTAAGCAGTGCGCGGAGATGTTCTAATTTAAATTTAAATGTCACAACATCAGGTTCAGCTTGATGAGAAATTTTTCCTGAATCTGAGATTTCTCCATCAGACAAAACCTCCCTCATGGCCCCTTGAGATTGGTGTGAGGGTATGTCAGAACAGTTATCATCAGCGTCCTCTTGCTCTTCAGTGTTTAAAACAGAGCAATCGCGCTTTCTCTGATAAGTAGGCATTTTGGATAAAAGATTTGCTATGGAGTTATCCATTACAGCCGTTAATTGTTGCATGGTAATAAGTATTGGCGCACTAGATGTACTAGGGGCCTCCTGTGTGGGCATAACTGGTGTAGACACAGTAGGGGATGATGTAGTATCATGTTTACTCCCCTCATTTGAGGAATCATCTTGGGCAATATCATTATCTGTGGCATTACTGTCCTTACTTTGTTTGGACACTATGGCACAATTATCACATAAATTTAAATGGGGAGACACATTGGCTTTCATACATATAGAACATAGCTTATCTGATGGTACAGACATGTTAAACAGGCTTAAACTTGTCAACAAAGCACAAAAAACGTTTTAAAATAAAACCGTTACTGTCACTTTAAATTTCAAACTGAAAACACTTTATTACTGAATATGTGAAAAAGTATGAAGGAATTGTTCAAAATTCACCAAAATTTCACCACAGTGTCTTAAAGCATTAAAAGTATTGCACACCAAATTTCAGAGCTTTAACCCTTAAATTTAACCCCTATACAGTCCCAGCTATATGCTTTGCTGAGACCCAACCAAGTCCAGAGGGGAATACGATACCAAATGACGCCTTCTAGAAGCTTTTTTAGTGATTCTTAGATCCTCACACATGCATCTGCATGCCTTGCTCTCCAAAAACAACTGCGCAGTAATGGCGCGAAAATGAGGCTGAGTCTATAACTAGAAAGGCCCCCAGACTAAAAAAGGTGTCCAACACAGTGCCTGCCATTTTTTAAACGTTCCCCAAGATTATAATGCCAATTATAAGCTACAATCTGCATAATATGCCCCAATAAAGCAATCGTTTTAGCCCATAAAAATGTCTACCAGTTTTTAAGCCCTTTTTTTAAGCCCTTTATTCTTTTATATTTGACTAAGAAAATGGCTTACCGGTCCCCATGAGGGGAAATGACAGCCTTCCAGCATTACATGGTCTTGTTAGAAATATGGCTAGTCATACCTTAAGCAGAAAGGTCTGCTAACTGTTTCCCCCAACTGAAGTTACTTCATCTCAACAGTCCTGTGTGGAAACAGCAATCGATTTTAGTTACTGTCTGCTAAAATCATCTTCCTCTTACAAACAGAAATCTTCATCCTTTTCTGTTTCAGAGTAAATAGTACATACCAGCACTATTTTAAAATAACAAACACTTGATAGAAGAATAAAAACTACATTTAAACACCAAAAAACTCTTAACCATCTCCGTGGAGATGTTGCCTGTGCAACGGCAAAGAGAATGACTGGGGTGGGCGGAGCCTAGGAGGGATCATGTGACCAGCTTTGCTGGGACTCTTTGCCATTTCCTGTTGGGGAAGAGAATATCCCACAAGTAAGGATGACGCCGTGGACCGGACACACCAATGTTGGAGAAAGGCCTTTTAAGTCTACCCATATCACATGTTACTTTTTTTCTTAGGACTGAGAACTGTGGACACAGTGGTTGACCAAGGAAAGACACATTCTGCTTACTTCCCTTTGGAATCTTAAGATGTCCAGCAGTGACATTGGCTCAGAATTGGCAGAAACCTGTAGGAACCTGGCACACCCATCTACTATCCGGAGAAATCTGGTCAAGGAAGACTTGCTTCCAAGCCATACTTCCAACGTGGAAACAAGCCCAAACAACTCAATTATGCATTAAAATACAAGAACTGGGATGCAGAATAATTGCAGCATGTTCTCTGGACTGAGTCCAAATTTGAAATATTTGGCTTTAGCAGAAGGCAGTTTGTTTGCCGAAGGGATAGAGAGCGGTACAAGAATGAGTGTCTCCAGGCAACAATGAAACATGGTGATGAATCCTTGTATGTTTGGGGCTGCATTTGTTTAAATGGAGTTGGGGATTTGGTCAGACTTAATGGTCTCCTAAATGCTAAAACCTACAGGCAGATACTTATGCATCACGCAATACCATCAGACAGGCATCTGACTGACCCCAAATGTATTCTGCAGAATGACGACAACCCTAAACATACAGCCAAAGTCATTAACAACTATTGTCAGTTCAAGGAAGAACAAGGAGTCCTGGAAGTAGTGATATGGCCACCACAAAATCCTGATCTCAACATCATTGAGTCTGTTTGGAATTATATGAAGAGACAGAAGCAACTAAGGCTGCCTAGATCCACAGACAAACTGTGATTAGTTCTCCAAGATGTTTGGAACAATCTACCTGCCAAGCTCCTTAAAAAACTGTGTGCAAGTGTACTTAAAAGAATTGATGCTGAAGGCAAAGGGTGGCCACACCAAATATTGATTTGATTTAGATTTTATACCTCTGTTAACTCACTTTGCACTTTGTAAATAGATACAAATAAACTATTAATATGTACATTTTTTAAACCATTCTTACTTTACAGCTTTGTTTCACACCTGCTTAAAACATTTGCCCAGCAATTGTATTTGATGTTATCTGTACTGTGTTTGTCACTGCTTATTTTGATCCCATGTACTATATTTCATACAAGAATGTGGTATATCTTTGCATCGATTCTGTTGTGAAAATATAAAAGATTGGGTTTGGAAACAAATATCCATACAGTAAAGAGGGTGCAAAGTGAAACAAAACCTTGGAACAATTGCAAAAAAACATTTTTATTTTTTTTGATGGATTGAAATGACCTTAAATTAAAAGACCCAGCAAAAACCTGGACTTCTTTTGGGTTGAATTGGACACAAGTAAATTAAAAACACTTTTTACCTATATCCTAACATCTTTATAATACTGAATAAACACTTTTTGTAAAAAATATCACTATGTTACTTAATCAAATTAATAAAATATACAGTATATACAATACTGTTATTACTGGCTATAATATAAATAATTGCAAATGCCCTTTTATTTGCTACAAATATATTTTTGATTGAAATATGACTTCATCACGTTACCTAA
The DNA here is from genome assembly GCF_027579735.1 of Bombina bombina. Lineage (NCBI taxonomy): Eukaryota > Metazoa > Chordata > Amphibia > Anura > Bombinatoridae > Bombina > Bombina bombina. The sequence continues at coordinate 673,768,782 of NC_069503.1, read as the reverse complement.
TAATACAAAGATGCAGGCAAGAATAGCAATCAGTGCTCCTCTGCTGAGGCTTATGGGTAATGTGTAGGACTCAGCACTGCAGGACATTATATCCCCATCTTCATCACAGCTGCATACTTGGACAGTTAGTGTACCGGTGCTACTCAGCATGGGGCGCCCATTATCGGCTATCAGGATTGGGAGGTAGAATGTACTTTGTTCAGACTGTCTGAAGCCTGATCGTCTGGTTAATATCCAAGCTGTGTTATCTAAACAGAGAAAAAAAATATTTATGTTATGTGAATTTCTTTTTGAAAACTGAAGGTAGATACTGACTTTGGAATAGAAGACACAAGTGCATATAAGAAACATCATAATTCTAACGGCACAAAAAAAATCATTTGTCTGCTGCCTCTCTTTGCCTCACGTGTCTAATATGCAGAAAATTGCAGTATATTTCTTAATGTGCTGTGAGGATTCTTCAGTGGGATTAACCATTTGAATTCCTATGCCATTTTTGGTTAGTCACAAAAAGTGAAAGGTCTTTAGACATAATTCCAAGTCAATTCCTTGAAATTGCATATGCTATGGTTTTTATATCTCTAAGAAAAACAGGTTTATAAAAAAAAAAACACGACTATCACATTTTAAAAAACAAAACAAAAAAACACTAATAGAATGCATCTTTTTAGAAATGTAATATTTAGTAAATGGCCATTTAAAGGGACATTAAACACCTGTTGCTTTTGTGTAAAAAGAGCGCTTGCCCTACGCTCGCTAGGCAGGGTAAAAACAAATGATGTAACTAAGGTCTGTCTGTACCAGCTTTTTGATTTGTATAATTGTGGAGAAAACCCTAATTACAAAGGGGCTAATCACACTCCTTTAGAAAATATTAATGGGTTTGCTACTAAATTCACTATTATATGTGTTGGTACCCTAATGTGATTATCTTTTATAATGCATTGTGATCAGCTGAATAGTTTGGATTTTGGCCTTTTTATGGAGGGTTGGACACAACAGATAGAGGTTCTTGAAGGGATATTAACCAGTACTCCTTTGGTAAAAACAAATATGTTAAATCAAAGTAAACATAAAAATAAACATATTGTGGATAAAAAAGCAAACAACTTACTTGTTTGCATGCAAAATGAACACTAAGAAATTATCAGTGTAGCCTATGCCCTCAGAATGATAACGATTTTTAAAACCTAAGTATTATTCTGTTAGTTCTTCACTTGCACAAATCTGACTCCCTGTTATCTAGTCTATTCACTATATAGTAAACCAGACTAGAAGATTTATGACATCAGGCTAAGATAAACCTTTTGTCGGGGTGTGACAGGAAAGAAAGGACACTGTACAAATGTAGTGTAAAAAACAGAAATAAAACATAAAATCCATTTAAATAGATGAATAATATATATACAATTATTTATATTGAGTGTAAGCCACTGCATAGTGTTTTTTATTACAACAATACAACAGACTGATTAACATCTCTTTAATATCCCTTTAATAATTTGACCTTCCTAAAACTACATGACTCCTTTAAACACCTAAATCTTAACCAAACACCTTTTACTTCCAGTTTGAGAAGTCATAATCCTGCTTATAATACACAACTTTCCACCTCACCAAATGCTTACTGCAAGATTCTCAAGATATTTCTACATAATGTTCTGATCACTTTCTTGCAGCCTTTATTGCCCACTTTCTGACAGCCTAGTAAGCCATTTATTTTGTTTCTCAATGAAACAATCTTAGACGACTCTAAAACTATTTTTAAATAAAAAAATAAATTAATTTTTCCAAATCAGCAACACACCTGAAAATACACATTTCCTTGTTTTGGAGACAAGTAGATGTTATATAAGGGTGGGTTATTTATAATGTAAGGTTATCAAAATAAACAACAGAAACAGCTATATTTACAGCCAGAAGACAAACAAATTAACCATAATCAACGTAAATATCCAGTTTCACCTGAGGCAGGGGAGGAGCCCTGAAATATGTAGTGTTGAATACACACCTGGCCAGGCAAGCAGTTTATTTTTTCTCTCCACATACAGACTTTTTATCCTTATCAATTTAGATATGTTTTATTTAGCCTTGTGTTTGTCATATTGCTTTTATATTGTACTCTATATGTATGATTCACAGTGTGTGACACTTTTTATTTCTTTTTTAATAAATTGTGATACTTATATAACCTGTGCAGTCTATTTTAATACTGTATATATATATATATATATATATATATATATATATATATATATATATATATATATATATATATATATATACATACAATGTGTACACTTCAAATCAGCCAGTGAGATGTCTACTACAAACTAATGTTTTTGTGAAAGAGAATGATGCTGTTCTGTTTAGTGCCCTTCACCTGCTTATGTTTCAAAAATGTATTTCTTTTTTTTTATTAATTTAAATAGTATTTGAGAAATGTTCACAAATTTTGTTGGACGAATAAAATGATTAAAATCATTGTAATTCTTCAGTGGAAAGATTTTGTCTTCTAAAGCACCTACTGATAATAGAATCCATTGAATAATATTGTGATAAATAGGCACATAACTACTGTGACCTTATACTGTTTAAATAATAAATTTATGCTATTGTTCCTTTATTAAGAGTATGACATTTCTGATTTACACATTTTTATTGTGTAACAGCAGCAATGTCTAACTTTATTGCATTACAAAATCTGTACAATAAAAAGAAACAATAATAAAAAATGATTGTGCCGCATTGCCAGCCAAATAACTCAAGGACAGTTGTTCTCCTTTATAGACTCATTAACAGGAACCTGAATGCCAGCTGTTAATTACAAAGCTTATAGTAATCTACAAACCAAACTACAATAAGGTTATGCTTGGGTAAAAAAAGACAAAACATTCCATGTTGCATATTACAGGAGAGGCGGCAAACACCCATTACACACTTTGGTTCCACATTCCCGATTACTTGGCAAGCACTGAAACTGCTAGTATTCAGATTTTGTGCAAATATGTGCAAGTACAAATGGTAAATTCAGCCCAACGTGTTTAAATTTTAATTATCTGATTAAAGATCCTAAACCTTTAAATGGCTGAATTACACAACTTGTTCCTTTTGGCATTATAAGTCTCTGTAACAATTCCTAAATCTATCATTTTTAATCTCTGTTCTCAAATTCGCATTTGCTTACTATTCCCTATTTGTGTTTTCAAACACACAAGTAGATACTGATGATCAAATACAGTTTATGACATCCTCAGTTGAACGTGTCTGCCTCATACCAAGCTATCATCTTTGATCAGAATGAACAATGCTCTATGTATACAAATAGTTGGCCGCTTTTTCATATCTGTTGGAAATATTTATGCAGTAACTAAAGGCATAATCATTGCTTTTTGTAAAAAAAAAAAGAAAAGAAAAAAGAATAATATTTAATTTTATATTATATGCATCTTTTGGTTAGTCAGCAAATGTTTAAAGAAATCAATTAAAAACAAAGCTTTATGATTTATGTGCATTTTTTGGCTGAATCTTTTTCCACTTCAAAGTATATGACATACATTTTCTGCAATTATTCCCTTAGACTTTAATGAAGTATAACGCCTAATTAGTTAAAGGGATATTATAGGCCAGATTACGAGTGGCACTCTAACTGTTTTACGTGAGAGATATCAGGTTTGTCACGGCTGTTTGTGCATGTCTGAAGGAATGTTCATATTACAAATTAAAAGTAAATGCGAACGGTGAACTCTGGTTAACTGTTACACGAGACAAATAAAAATGTCAGAAAACACGTAAAAAATACATTGAAAAGTTCAGTTACGCTCATAATAACACTATAATTTTTTTTAAAAATTGCATAAAAAAGTTATTAGGGCTCAAAGATATGAGGTCTCCGGGGTTAGAAAAAAAGGCATGCAAAGGGCTTTAACATAGAGAAACATACATGTCTAAATATGTATATTTATGTATGTATGTATGTATGTATGTGTATATATATATATATATATATATATATATATATATATAAAATGTATGTGTGTGTGTGTTTAAATGTGTGTTCATATGTATTTATGTATTTAATTGTATATATATGTATCTACAGACAAGACATATATACACATATAAACATTCTAAGTTCGGCTTTTTGCATGTGTCGGGTTGTGTTTTTTACACTGTCTCAGGTGGATTCCCAGACCTGGAACATAATACATAGTGACTTGTAGATAAGTGAATAATCTGATTTGCATGTGGCCACAGCAAATGAGATAAAATAAACAATATTTAAGATGCCTTCACAAGATGTGTCCCTGAACTGCAAAGCAATGCTTAATAAATTGCATATACTACTCATTTATCCATCTATCCGTCTATCTATCCGTCTATCTATCTATCTATCTATCATCTATCTATCTATCTATCTATCTATCATCTATCTATCTATCTGTCTATCTATCTATCTATCTGTCATACTATTAATGCAGTGCTTAATTAATTGCATAAGCTATACATTTATCCATACATCTGTCCCTCTATCTATCTATCTATCTATCTATCTATCTATCTATCTATCTATCTATCTATCTATCTATCTATCATGATGTTAATGCAGTGCTTAACCCTTTAAGGATCAGGGAAAAACTTGCCCAAAATACAGTGAAATTTTCAGCATTTTTGCTATCACTCAATTTAAACAGAAATAGAGCTTTTTTAAATTTACGTATCAAAACTATACATATGTTTTTAGTAGATAACCCAAGGTATTAATCTAGGCCCATTTTGTTATAATTTCATGTCACTTTTTTGCTACCACATTTGGTCATATTTACAAAATTAACTTTTTCACAAACTTTGCGGTTCTCAATTAAATAATTTGCACACAACTATTGCATTTATAATACAAATGATTGTAAAGTCTTCTCTGGGATCCCCTTCATTCAGAAATAGCAGATATGCATGGCTTTTTTTGTGTGTGGGGGGGTAATTAGAAGACCTTAATTGCAGCTGCACAACACACTTCTGAAATTCCCGGCAGTGAAGGGGTTAATTAGTTAGCTGGCAAGGGTGATTAGGAGTGGGGTTAGAGATGTGTTTGTGAGCGATCAGAGATGTGGGAGGGTAAGGGGAATCATACACTGCAGAAAAAAAATGAATTAAAATAAACATTAGCCCTAAAACTTCATACTGACTGACTGTTTGCCAGTATGAAGTTTTAGGGCTAATGTTTATTTTAATTCATTATTATATTTTTCTGCATTTCATGATTCTCCTTACCCTCCACATCTCTGATTGCTCACAAACACATCTCTAATCCCAATCCTAATGGTCTCCACCATCTTAGGTACTGGCAGCTGTCTGCCAGTACCCAGTGTATACATGTTTATATAGTTTTTTCAAATTAATTTATTAATTAGAGAATATTTCTGTAGTGTAGCAGCCCCTCTCGCCCTCCCTACCTCCCCTTTCCAAGCGATCTTGTTGTAGGGCCCCCTTCTCTGTGTATAAATTTTCTGCAGTGTAGCGATCCGGCCCCCTCCGGCGATGGTCCGCCCAGCCCATCCTGACTCTCTCACATTACCAACAGCACCATCCCATGAGGAAGATGGTTGGACATAGTAATTACATCAACAGGGAACGCTAGCCAAAGTACCCTGTGGCGTAGTAGCCATGTCCAATAGGCATAAGTGGTTAATTGATTGCATATTCTATGCATTTATCAATCCGTCCAATCATATGTCTATCTATCTATCTATCTATCTATCTATCATCTATCTATCTATGTTACTATCTATCATGCAATTAATGCTATGCTTAATTGATTGCATATACTATTCATTTATCCATGTATTCCTCTATTCGTCCATCTGTCCCTCTGTCTGTCTATCTATTTATCCATCCATCCATCCATATATAATGCCTTTAATGCCCCTTAAAATAAAGCATGTTGAATTACAATACATTTGAACAGACAGATATCATTCACGTTTGATACAAGATAATTTGAACTACACTAATAAAAAAGATATAATGCTCTACAACATACAGATGCTGCCAAATAACATAACTTTTACTCAAACCAGCTTTTTATATGGCAGGTTTACAATACAGATAAAACAGAAATATTGCATAATTATCATTGTCTTCAAAAATTGCTACATTATTTAGATTACCTTGGTTGTCCCTTATAGTAAAGTTTGGGTTATTAGCTGCCTCTGGAGCCAGACTGTAATATATGTGCTGACCCTCTTGTGGATCATCTTGGTCTTCTGCACTGACTGTTTGTATCAGCTAAAAAAAAGGAAACACAACATATAAAGCTATAGCTTTTATTAGAAGTATTTTTACTAATACATATATATTTTAAAAAGGCTTCTTTTCAAAACTGAAATGCATTCATGTGGATTCCAATTTTGTCCGGAATGTCTCTAATTATAAAATCAATTACTACAAAAAAGAGTTTGCTAGATACCATATATTTTGGTGTATAGAGCACATCAGTACCCTACTGAACTTAAAGGTTCAAATCCACATTAAGGTCAGCTAGTTGTTCTTTTTTAATTTAAATAGTAATTTATCAAAGAACACACTTGAAAAGATATAATTGTGGAGTCAAACTAGTATTATTTTTTCAGTGTTTAAAAATCAGATACAATTCATATTAATAACTATATTGCATATTCTTACTTTAGTAAGTTATTACTTCACTCTGTGAATTAGTGTCTATTAATATGCAAAATAAATTGCAAATATAGCTATGATGATTTACATATTTCTAAACTTTGAAACACGGAAAAGCAACTGATTTTTAGTTTGTTCAGGTTATGTAAAGCAGCAATGAGAACTGAAATCGTGCTTAAAGGGATAGTAAACCCAATTTTAAGCTACTTTCTAATTTACTCCTATTATCAATGTTTCTTCGTTTTCTTGGTATCTTTATTTGAAAAAGTAGGAATGTAAGCTAAGAATCCGGCCCATTTTTGGTTCAGCACCCTTGCTAGCTCTATCTGAATCATGAACATTTAATTTTGGCTTTAGTGACCCTTTAAATAAAAAAACATTTATGAAAAAAAGTATTTTACCTGTCCAGCCTTTGCATTTTCACACATGAAGGTTTCAAAGAACTTGGTGAACACAGGAGCGTTGTCGTTAACATCTAAAACCTTTATAGTAACATGTGCACTTCCAATCTGTGTTGGGTTATCTAAAAAGAGAAATGAATACAGCTCATAATACTCTCTCTCTCTCTACCTGTCTACACACTCCACAAGTTTCACACACACATACTCACACGCAACATGTAGAATAAAGTTTTTAGTCTTTTTTACCTTTTGTAGATAATGTAGAAGGTATTCATATTTGTAAAGCCCAATACGAGGCTCATTACTACAGTATCATGTCCCTTTAAGACTCACAAACGACAATTTTCTTAAAGCTTTTCTCTGCTTTAATGTGTTCCCAATTATTTGTTTTACATGCCGGAGTGCATAAAATTGTTTATGAATAGCGCCATAACTTTTTTTTACCTTTAAAATACCTGTTTTGGCCCTTTGAAACCACCAACTATACTGAAAATACGAATATTTGAGTATTCTCTGTAGAAAAGTTATGTAAACAAGAGGCAGCAAGCAAGTTCCTGAGAGAGAGGGGGAGAGATGGGCAATAACATTTTACTTTTCAAATGCTCTTTCTATGCAATTACTTTTGTATATAGATAAAGAGATAAAATGATAATGAGCTTTATGTACAGAGAAAGAGATACGATTAGGAGGTCTGTTATTTCTGCAGGCTCAGTCCATTAATATGGGCATGTTCTTGAGTAGCCTTTTAGCAGCAAAAACAGCTATTTCATATACAAAATCAAACATAAAGGAACAATTTCCCATACATTTTATTCTGCAACCTCTCTGACAAGTTATAAGGAACACATTAAAGTGAAGGTCAATTTAGATGAATCGGTGCCCGGTTTTTAATAATCCTATTAAAAACAAGGGCACTTTAATTAATCAAAATTGACATTTCACTCGTTTTCTTCAAATACTTTTTAATCTTCACAGCCACTCCAGCAAATCCCCTGGCTGTCGAAAGCCTCTTCATACGTCAGGAATGACAAATCCAACTTCCTCCAATTACGGCTTTCTCCCCGGAGGAATCTTGGCCTGAGGCAATGCCGTGATTGGAGGAAGCTGGATTCCTCATTTGCAACGGACGGAGGAAACGCTGCCGCGCCTGTCAGGATTGTCATTTCTGACGTATGAAGAAGCTTTGACAGCCGGGGGATTTGCTGGAGTGGCTGTGAAGATTAAAAAGTATTTGAAGAAAACAAGTAAAATGTCAATTTTTATGAATTAAAGTGCCCTTGTTTTTAATAGGATTATTAAAAGCTGTGCACCTATTCATCTAAATTGATCTTCACTTTAAGGTGAAACCAGTTTTACAGTAGAATGTCCCTTTAAGCACTAAACATATTTATTAACATGGCTAAAGTGAAATACTGGTTAACCTATAAAATGAAGGATCATTTTCATATGTCCTTATAGATTTTGCTCTGCTTTTAATTGTTTTCAAGACATCTCTTAGCTCTTTTTTAAATACACTTGTATATGTTCAGGTTTAACTGAGTTCCTCATTTTACAAGCTTTTTCTTACTAAGCTATAGTTATTTGGTCACAAAATTACTCATAAAAAACTGAAGAAATACAAGTAAATGGGACTGCACAAGCGCAAACTAAATTTGCGCTCGTCAGGTTGGCGCGACTGAAGTCCTCGCGTAAAGGGTTAGGGCTAAATAAAAAGTTGCACTTAAACACAATGTAAATACATAAAAATAAAGTGTTACACTCATATATAAACTATCTGGTAAAAATGATTAATATAAATATTAATTAAAAATATTTATAAGGGTTAAAAGGTATATGCTATATGACAAGATGTTTGAATGGAAAGGGCTATAATGTATATACAGTATATTTACATATACATGTGTAAATATGTGTATGTATATATATGTATCTATGTGTATATATGATTATTTATGTGTTTATATGTGTATATATGTATATACATACATATATACACATGTGTGTGTATATATATATATATATATATATATATATACATACACATACACTTTGGAGCCCTTTCCACTCAAATACCTGAAAACAAGAAAATAATTTTTATTGAATATTAATTTGAATTATGTGCTTTATGTAAATATTTAACATTTCAATATTCTTTACTTAGAAGAAAATGTTCTTTGTATTTCTAAATATTTATTTCTATATATATTTGTATATATTTCTATACCTGTATAGATAGATAAGTTATATATATATATATATATATATATATATATATATATATATATATATATATATATATATATAAAAATAAATATTTATAAATACATTTTTACCTATGTGAAGAACATAGGAAAGTAAAATCTTTATTACTCACTTCAGGTAAGCGCAGTTGGTCTAACATATTGTCAGGTTAGTGCGCAAGCGATAAGTGTTAGTTTTTTTAAGTTGTGCTCTCCATTCAAGTCTATGGGGAGAAGAAGTTAGTGCGATATTCGCAGTCACCAAGTGCAAATAAAAGTTAATGCCCCGGTGTTTGCGCACATGCAAAATCGCTATATAGGGTGCCACTTATAATCTGGGCCAAAATATTTAATTTATACTATGTAAAGTGTTTACATGTTCTATCCTCACAGTACAACACAATCGTCAATTCTTAATTGATCCTAAAGTTGCAAAGAATATATAAAAACAAAGACAATTATAAAGTATTTAATTTTTAAGGCTACAGATAAAACATACTGTATGCTTTAGATTAAAATAAAACATGAAATTGATTGGATCATATTATTTAATACTTGGAAGTATTAATACTCTTGATTTGAAAAACATCATTTTCAAAATAGCTGTAAGCAAGAAAAAACAATTTGATGTCTGAGCATAAACAACACGTAACATTTTTTTATCGAATAAAGAGAAAGACAAGTAAGTTTGCCAGATTGTGGCATCTAATGCATTTGGTCATGTCTAGTGGGCTTTCTTTTAGAAAGTGCTCTAGATAGCAAGAAAAGCAATGACACAAGCTGACTGCTCTGCTCTGTAAATAAGTGTCTGTAGATTTTGCAGTTCATGTATAAACTAAACAATTTATAGAAGTTTTTAGTTAGAAGCATATCTTAAATATATTTCCATTAGCAAAAATGCTTCTAGTATGTTATATTTGTTTTATAGCGACATGCGCACATATGCTGTGAGGGCCCGTGCATCAGCATTCAAATACTGCACATTCTCAGAGAGTCAACAGTGGCTAATATGATACAAATTAAGTCTTCACGGGCAAAATACACACCACCGCCACCTTTCTGAGCTTGAATACTGTTGCACAGGTCTGCACATCATTTGTGCATATGCCACTTAAAGACATTAATAATTTTACTAGAATAATTTCTAGTAAATGCACCCATACACGTCTCAATTATGATTGTTCTATCCCTTTAATTATTGCATACAAATAATAGCCTAGATTTAATAAAATCCATTCATGGAACTCTGTTTTACGTAATGCTGTTTCAGACTCATTTACTTATAGTGTTTTCAATATTGTCACAGTTGTTTTTATTTATGTGTTTATGAATCAATAGCCGCTTACATTTTTACATTGTTACTGTATTTTTTTGAGCAACTTTTTATGTAAATTCTTTCCAAATGTCTTTAAGAAAAAACTGTTCATTTATAAAATGTCAAAAATGAATATGTAGTAGGTTTAAAAAAAACCCCTAAAAAATAAACAAAAAACAATTGGTCAGTTTAAACACTTATGTGGCTGACATCTTCTTCCAAGCGTAGACCACTTCCTCCTTCATCCAGGACCAAGCTGGTGCGGAGCAGAGATGAGCAGAGATTCTATTGTCAAATCAGCCAATAGGAATGTAAGGGACACCATATTTAAACGCATACCTTGAATTCACTATTCAGTGTACGGTGGTGATGATACAAAGAGGATCTTCCACGCTCCATGGTCACCGGTCTTGCTCCGCGCTCATCTCCACTCCGCACCGGCTTGGTCCTGGATGAAGAAGGAAGTGGTCCCCGCTTGGAAGAAGATGTCGGCCACTTGGAAGAAGACTTCACCACCTGGAACAGGACCTTCCCTGCCGGACTTCAGGAACGGTGAGTACCTATTTGGGGGGTTAGAGTTAGGATTTTTTGGGGGGGATTAGGGTTTTAATGGGCACTCTTAAAAGAGCTGAATGCCCTTGTAAGGGCTGTAAAAGAGCTGAAGGCCCTATTAAGGGCAATGTCCATACAAATGCCCCTTTAGGGGCAATGGGTAGTTTAGGTTTATTTAGTGTTAGGTTTATTTATTTTGGGGGGTTTAAAGGGTTTTATTGTTAGAGGCAGGATTTAGTATTTTTTAAGGTAAAAGAGCTGTTTAACTTAGGGCAATGCCCTACAAAAGGCCCTTTAAAGGGCTATTGGTAGTTTAGTATTAGATTAGGGAGATGTGATGGATCCCCTGCTACCCCAACTGGGTAGCTCCGCCAAAACAATTTTCCAACACCTGGCACCAGCCACTATGTAGCGGAGAGAAAGTGATTTCAGCAATCCCCACCCAAATAACTAGACAACTAGCATTTAGGTGGAACAAAGAAGAACTCTTTATTGGGGCAAACACACAACATTTATACAGGAACTCATCTTGATAAGACAAAGGACAATCCAACAATTTTCATGGGAGTTCCAGAAGCCCGGCCATCCGGAGAGGGGTTAGGCGGGTGTCCGTTGTGAAGTGGCCAACCGGGAGTTCTAAAAGCCCAGCCAGCCTAGGAGGGTTTTTTCCGGTCAGAGACCAGCTCTTCTCTGACAAAGTAGGAACCCAAAAACAAGCACACAAAGATTCCTAGAGATTGCGGTGGCTCTGAGGAGCCGAAGTCTGCTGAGAAACAACAGGGTGAGGTAGTAGGGGGTAGGGGTTTTACCCTTGCAAGTAAAAACTCCTCCCTTCCAGTTCGGCAGACCCGGCTAGATCCACATGGGTCTACTTGGGGCTGTCAGAGGAGAACTCTATTTCAGTCTGCTGGGAGTGTCCATCAGCATTTCCATTGCTTTTTCCCGGCCTGTATTGAATGTTGAAGTTGAAGGGCTATGAATGTTGAATGTATTGAATGTTGAAGTTGTAGGCTACGGAGTGGTCTTGTCCTCCTTCGTCCACTTGACTTAGGACAGCTCCCAACCCGAACATGGAGGCATCTGTATGAACACAAAAACGTTTGTTGGGGTTAAGAGCGGCCAAGACAGGGGCAGAGACCAAAGCAGCCTTGAGGCTCAGGAAGGCAGTCTCGCATTCTGGGGCCCACAGGACCTGTTGTGGCAGTCTTTTATGGGTCAGGTCGGTCAGGAGTTTTGCTAGAGTACTGTAATTAGGGATGAACCGTCGATAATAACTGGCGGTTCCTAGGAATGCTAAGAGTTGGGTCTTGGTTCGAGGGGTGGGCAAGTTTGCCACTGCCTCAAGTTTGGCTGGCTCTGATCGCTGCTTCCCACAGCCCAATCAGTGGCCCAGGTACTGGATCTCTGAGCGCCCTATAGTGCATTTGTTGAGCTTCAGAGTGAGCCTGGCGGCCCTGAGGCGATCTAGGACAACTCATAGATGGAACAAATGGTCCTCCCAGGTGTCGCTAAAGATGGCGATGTCATCCAGATATACGCAGGCATAGTCTTGGAGGTCATCCAGCAAGCGGTCCACCATTCTCTGGAAGGTGGCTGGAGCATTCTTCATCCTAAATGGCATTACCGTGAACTGGTAGAGGCCGAAAGGGGTGATGAAGGCAGACTTAAGGGCTGACTTGGGGTCTAGAGGGATCTGCCAGTATCCCTTGCAAAGGTCAAGAGTGGTCAGGAAATTACCTTGGGCAATTCTGTCCAGGAGGTCATCAACTCGGGGCATGAGGTAGGTGTCGGTGGTGGTTCTGTCATTGAGCTTACGGTAGTCAATGCAGAACCGGGTAGTGTCATCTTTCTTGGGTACCAGTATTACCGGGGAGGCCCAGGGACTGTTGGACGGCTCAACAACACCGAGGTCCAACATTCCCCGGAGCTCCTGGTGCATACTGTCTCTGACGACTTCGGGGACTCTGTAAGCGGCCTGCCTCAGGGTGGGTCTGTCCCGGAGTCTCTACTCAGTGTATGGTCACTGTGGTATACCCGGGGACATTAGAGAACATCTCTTGCCGGCCTTCTAGTAAGTGCTGGACTTGCTACCTCTCATCTAGGGCGATATCAGCTATTCCTTGGGGGGTTTTGTTGGGAAGGGGAAGCTCCGGCATGGGGAGACTATATTAGTCCTCCACAGCCGGGGCACATATTGCGGCCACATCTTGGGCTCGCCCGGAGTATGCCTTCAGCATGTTCACATGGAAGAATCTCTGGATCCTGCCATCTGAGCATTTGGCTACTAGGTAAGTGGTGTCATTAATTTGCTCTACTACCCGGTAAGAGCCTTGCCAGGCAGCCTGTCCCACTATCAGTGTGCGGGTATGAGGATTCCGCTTCTGCTTACTCTGAGCTCTCTGGAGGTTCCCCTGAACTTGGTTGGTGAGATCCTTCAGTCTATTCCGGAGGCGGAGGACGTACTCTACAATGGAGTGTCCTTTCTCCTCGGAGCCCCCTTTCCAGTGTCTAACAAGATCCAAGGGTCCCCGTACTTGCCTACCATAAACTAACTCAAAAGGGGAGAACCCTGTGGATTCCTGGGGGCACCTCTCTGTAGGCAAAGAGGAAGTGCGGCAAGAATCTTTCCCAATCTTTGTGGGTGGCAGAGAAGGTCCTTCGCATCTGCTTTAAGGTTCCATTAAACCTCTCGCATAAGCCATTAGTTTGGGGGTGATAAGGCGTGCTGTGCAGGGGTTTAATGCCGCACAACTTCCATAGCTGCCTAGTAATGTCCACAGTGAACTGTGTTCCCTTACCGGAGATAATTTCCTGGGGGAAGCCTACCCTGGTGAATATCCAGAGCAGGGCATCTGCCACAGTTTCCGCCTGCAAATTGGCCAGAAGGATTGCCTCCGGGTACCGGGTGGCATAGTCCACCACAATGAGAATATATTTCTTTCCGGAGGGACTGGGTTGGGCTAATGGACCTACTATATCCACAGCAACTCTGTTGAAGGGTTCGTCAATAATGGGGAAGGAGTGCAGGGGAGCTTTCTTGTGGTCGCCGGTTTTCCCTACCTTCTTACATACTTCACACGTTCTACAATATTCCTTAATTTCTGTTCTGATTCCAGGCCACTAATAGATCTGATCTAGGAGGTGATGGGTTCGGGTCTTCCCTAAGTGCCTGGCTAGGGGAATGTCATGTCCTATTCATAGCAGATTAGGCACCTGACCCTTCTGTCTCTTGGAGATTAAGTACAGGAACCCTCCCACCCACTGGAAGCGCTCCTCACCGGGTCCTTGGGGGTCGGACCCTACTTGGTCTCTGTATGGGGCCGGGTCACTCAGGTTGGCTTGGGCGAAGTCGGATGGGGATGCGCAGGGAAGTTGGTCAGGGAGAATAATAGGCTGGTCAGGCAGTAGGTCTGGGGTTGGAGGCAAGGGGGTAGTTGGGACAGTTCGTCAGGAATGGGTAGAGTCTGGGAAGGAGGTCGGGATGGGGTTGAGAGGTAGTCAGGGAAACTGGTCTTACCTGTGGTCCCAGTCCTGGAGAAATGCCTTGCTGTCAGGTCCGCTGGCAGGTGACAACTGCTGCCATGTCCGGGAGAGTATCTCCCACAAAGGCATAGACAAGGTGGCCGAGGTCATTGCCTAAAAGCACCTTGTCCGGCAACTTCCTCATAATGCCCACCTGCACAGCACGGGCACCTGCACCCCAGTTCAAATAGACGGTGCTACGGGAGCCTGGACAACAGCGCCGCCAGCCACTCGGATACTGATGGTTTTCCCGGAGTGGCTGGAATTGGGGGCCAGGTGAGGCTGGATCAAGGTGAGCATAGCACCAGTGTCCCTTAATCCCTGGGCAGCCTGTCCGTTGACCATAAATTCCTGGAAATGATGCTGGCGATTGTCCGCGGATGCTGTTCCCACCTCATGCAGGACTCCAATCTTCTCACTGTCCCATTCGACAGAGGGGTCGCGGTGGTCCTCATAAGTGTATAAATGGGCGGCCATTTGGTATCCTGGGGCTGTAGCTTAAGCCCACTGCAGGGTTGGGGGGTGCCTTGGCTGCAGGTGTGGAGAGGCTGCGGTTGTCTTGGGCAGGCAGTGGTATCGGAGGTGCACCACCTGTCCGCATTCAAAAGACTTGCGGGAGTTTGTGCATCTGACCTCGGAAGCAAGGTTTAGACAAGGTTGAGGGTGTCGGGTAGGTACTGGGGCCTGGCCTGGAACCAGGGTGGTGCGGGTCTGGCGCCGGTCATCCACGTATTGGTCGGCCAGTACGGCCGCCCGATCAGCAGTCCTTGGTTTCCTATCCTTAATCCAGTCCCAGATCTGGGCCGAGATGCGGGAGGAAAATTGCTCCAGGAGGATGAGCTGCAGTGCCTCCTCCAGTGTGGTTACATGGCAACCTGTAATCCAGGAGTTCAAGGAGCAGGCTAACCGGTGGGTCCACTCGATATATGGTTGCCCGTCTTGTCTGTATAGATCCCTGATCTATTGTCGATGGGCCTTTGGGGTGAGCCCATACCGGGTAAGGATGCGTTCCTTCATCCAGCCATAGTCCTTCTCCTCGGGAGGAACAGTATGGTAAGCTTCCGCTGCCTTGCCGGCCAGCTTTTCAGCCAAGATTGGCACTCAGTCAACCTCTTCGGCCCCATCATCCTTAAATGCCCGAAGCTCCAGCATGCAAATCTGGCTGACCTTGGATATAGTCCTAGCGACAGCTTCCGGGGACGGGTTGGGTCCCAGGAGGGATATTCTCCATCGGATTTTATTATCCAAACTGGATGTCATAGTCCCCTGGGAGGAGGTGTCTGTGGAGTCACTGTCTAGGCTACCACCTGCTTCCATATCGGGGGCCCTAGCCTAGTCATCTGCCATTAGCTCGGCTATGATAGCTTCTTTTGTCTTGCTGCCGGTAACTATCCCTCTAGTACGCAGCAAGGCTTTCAGTGCTTCTTTCCGGGGCCGATCATAGCGCTCCATCCATGGAAGTCTTCAGGTGGTGGTTTGAATTCTCCAGGTATATGTAAGCATCCCACCTCTGCCACCACTGACGGATCCCCTGCTACCCCGACTGGATAGCTCTGCCGAAACAATCTTCCAACACCTAAAAACAGCTGCTATCTAGAGTAGAGAAAGTGATTTTAGCAATCCCCCCCCCCCCCAAATAACTAGACAACTAGCATTTAGGTGGAACAAAGAAGAACTCTTTATTGGGACACACACACAACATTTATACAGGAACTCATCTTGATAAAACAAAGGACAATCCCACAATTTTCCCAGGAGTTCCAGGAGCCTAGCCAGCCGGAGAGGGGTTAGGCGGGTGTCCTTTGTGAGGCGGTTGATCGGGAGTTCCAGGAGCCCGGCCAGCCTAGGAGGGTTTTTCTGGTCAGAGATCAGCTCATCTCTGACAAAGTAGGAACCCAAAAACAAGCACACAAAGATTCCTAGAGATTGCGATGGCTCTAAGGAGCCCATATCCACTGAGAAACAACAGGCGTGAGGTAGTAGGGGGGTAGAAGTTTAACCCTTGCAACCTGGTGCCTGTAACAGGGTTTTTTTATTTGGGGGGGGGCTTTTTTATTTTCATACGGATTAGGTTTAATTTTTGATAATTTGGTTTATTAATTTATTTAATGTTAGACTTTTTTATTTTTTGTATTCTTAGATTAATTTAATTTTAGTTTTTTTTTTAAGTAATGTTAGCTTTTTTATTTTAATTATAACTTAGTATTTTTTAATTTAGGTAATTGGGGTCAATTTAGGGGGTGTTAGGTTAGGGTGTTTAGTAATTTAATAAGTTATTTGCGTTGTGAGGGTTTGGTGGATTAGGGGTTAATAGATTTATTAGTATTATTGCTTTGTGTGGGTTTGGTGGATTAGGGGTTAATAGTTTTATTAGGTTTATTGCGATGTGGGTTAATGGCGGATTATGGGGTTAATAGTTTTATTAGGTTTATTGTGATGTGGGTTAATGGCGGATTAGGGGTTAATACATTTATTAGGTTTAGTACGATCTGGGTTAATGGGGGATTAGGGGTTAATATACTTTATTAGTTATTGCGGTGGGGGATTGCGGTTGACAGGTAGATAGATATTGCGCATGCGTTAGGTGTTAGTTAATATTTTCAGGCAGTTACGGGAGTTACAGTGCTCACATTTTCATCATAAGGCTTGCTGCGCCTGCCTATGTGTGGCGAGGTGAAAATGGAGTAATATTTCTCCATTTTAGCCGCATAAGTCCCTGCATTAAATATGTGATACCGATTTGCAATGCTTATGGGAGTAAAAATTGTGGGCGACGGTTGAAATATATAAGCGCCGAATTTATATGCGGCACCATATATGTGATACCAAAATCGCGTAAAAACTGGCGTCTCCGGCTTTTGCGGGCGATGCTGCATATGTAATCTTGCCCCTTGTTTGATAAAACAGTTATTGCAATAATAGATGTCAGGTGATATAAATACATCAGTAAAGCTAAAATGGATAAATGCTGCACAGTAGACAGTAGTACAGTAAATTAAAAATGAAATGTTCATGATTCAGAGAGAGCATGCAATTTTAAACAGCATTCCAATTTACTTCTAATATCAAATTTGCTTTGTTCTTTTAGTATCCTTATTTGAATAGTAAATGTCGGTAGGCTCAAAGAGGCTCAGGAGCATGCATGTATCTTCTTCATCACTCTATAGCAGCAGTGTTGTGTATAACATTGCTTCAAACAATGTTGCAAACACTTCTGCCATAGAGTTCTAAAGAAAGGTGCACATTCCTGAGCCTTTATAATCCTACCTAGATTTTCTCTTTAAATCAAGATGCCATAAAAATGAATCAAATTTGATAATAAATGTAAATTAAAAAGTTATTTTAAAATTGCATGTTGTATTGCATGCTGTATTTGAATAGTGAAATTTTAATTTACTGTCCCTTTAGGGCTGAGCATGTTTTCACTGTCCAAGGCAAGTTACATTGTAGCTATCTTAGGTTTTATTTTTATTTTACAGGTAAGTTTGTATTTTTTTAACTAGGTAGACTAGTTAGTAAATAGTTATTAACTATTTACTAGCTACCTAGTCAAAATAAATACAAATTTACCTGTAAAATAAAACCTAACCTGTCTTACACTAACACCTAACATTACACTACAATTAAATAAATTACATTAATTAAATACAATTAACTAAATTACAAAACATAAACACTAAATTACACAAAATAAAAAAGAAATGATCAAATATTTAAACTAATTACACCTAATCTAATAGTCCAACTGTAAAACCCACCACCCACACAACCAAACCCCCCAAATAAAATCCTATCTAAAGAACCTAAGCTCCCCATTGCCCTGAAAAGGGCATTTGGATGGGCATTGCCCTTAAAAGGGCATTTAACTCTTTTCCATTGCCCAAACCCTAAGCTAAAAATAAAACCCACCCAATAAACCCTTAAAAAAACCTAACACTAACCCCCGACGATCCAATTACAGTTTTTGAAGACCGGACATCCATCCTCATCAAGCGGGAGAAGTCTTCATCCAAGCGGGCAGAAGTCCTCAACGAAGCCGGGAGAACTCTTCATCCAAGCGGCAAGAAGTGGTCCTCCAGGTGGGCAGAAGTCTTCATCCAGACGGCATCTTCTATCTTCATCCTTCCAACGCGGAGCGTCTCCATCTTCAAGACATCCAGCACGGAGCATCTTCTTCTGTCGACGGCTACTGAAGAATGAAGGTTCCGTTAAGGGACGTCATCCAAGATGAAAGTTGAAAAAATCCTATTGGCTGATGCAATCAGTCAATAGGATTGAGCTTCAATCCTATTGGCTTATTCAATCAGCCAATAGGATTGAGCTCGCATTCTATTGGCTGATTGGAACAGTCAATAGTATGCAAGCTCAATCCTATTGGCTGATTGGAAGATGAAGGGGTTAAGTTAAGTGTTTTTAAATTGATTAATTACAGGTGTTGTATCCTTTAAATAGGGTCCCAGTAATGGCAAAAACTAACAGTGATCAAGTGTGGTGGAGCCACACGAAACATGTCTGCAGTTGCCATTCTGTGACCCCGGATTGTCATTTGTGAGCTACGGCTCATTCTGTTTTTAGATGTATCCCAAATAAAAAGTGGTTTTACGTTACCCTTGCTGCGCATCTGTTTGCCTGTTTTCTGGTGTGGTGGGAAGCCTGAAGGTGTTTGTTTGTTCTTGTGAGTTTTTGCACCTTGGACGGAGGTGCTCCTGCTGGGCTCCCATACCGGAAGTGGTGAAGGCACTGAACAGCTGAGTGTGCCGACGCCGAAGACACGCTGCTCACCCTACATGGATCCCCAAGACTTATTATTTAGTTAATGATAGTAATTTTTATTTAGATTTATTTTAATTACAGTATATTAAAGTTTGGGGTGTTAGGGTTAGACTTAGGGTTAGGTTTAGGGGTTAATAACTTTAGTATAGTGGTGACTGTGATGGGGCAGCAGATTAGGGGTTAATAATATTTAACTAGTGTTTGCAATGTGGGAGTGCAGTGGTTTAGGGGTTAATATGTTTATTATAGTGGCAGCGATGTTCGGGAGCGGCAGATTAGGGGTTAATAAATTTTTAAAGTGGTGACAATGTCCGGAGCTGCAGATTAGGGGTTAATCATTTTTTTATAGTGTTTGCGATGCGGGAGGGTCTCAGCTTAGGGGTTAATAGGTAGTTTATAAGTGTTAGTGTACTTTGTAACACTTTAGATATGAGTCTTATGCTACAGATTTGTAACGTAAAACCCATAACTACTGACTTTAGATGGCAGTACGAATCTTGAAGGTATAGGTACCGCTCACTTTTTGGCCTCCCAGGCAAAACTCGTAATACCGGCGCTATCGAAGTCACATTGAAAAAAGGGACTTTTTGAAAGGTGCGGTAGTTACGTTGCATTACGGCCAAAAAAGTGTGTGGTACAGCTATACCTGCAAGACTCGTAATACCAGCGGTAGTGAAAAAACAGCGTTATGAGGCTTTTTTCCTCATAACGCAAAATTCGTAATCTAGCCGTTTATTTGTAATGCACTTAAAGATTCTACAGTACTATACAGGGTGTACAATAAAAAAAGAAAAGAGGTAGGAAAGGCATATTGGGAAATAATGATTACTGAGCCCTGCTTCCTTGAGATCTTACAATCCAAGCTATATTATATTGTGTTCCTTACACATCTTTCTCATATAATGTAAATTTGTATAGTCATTTCTGAACACTAAAATGATTCTTCCTATGTTCCACTCTCACCAAGTCTGTGATTCCTTAATGGAATTTCTGTAAATTTGACAGGGAGGGGGGTCTATGGATACTTTTGAAGGATATGATCTATTGACTATTATCAGAGACTACAGGTTTTCTATGATCCCAGATTAAAGACTTTTGTTGGTTTATTGTGATGTTATATGATTGTTCAAACTAGCCAACTAGCTAAAAGCCTAAAACAAATAAAAAACAAAAAATATAGGTCTGTTGTAAATCTACTAAAAGGCCAACGTTTGAGAAACCAGTTCTATATATAGTTATAAACTATTATATATGAATTATATATGAATTTCTTACGTACTCATCTCCATAGCCAATAGGGTGATGTTATGCCAAGATTCCTCTTCTCTATCCAAAGGTCTAGCTGTCATTAATGCTCCTGTTGTAATATCAACATAAAAATATCTTCCCGGATCACTATTTCTGTCAATAGAATACCTGGAGAAGAAATATAAAACATGTCATATCCCGACTAGTTTGGGTAACAGAAGTTTTACTTACATACATTATACAGTGAAGTGGAAGGAGAATTTTGTTTGTGTAGTTTGTAGTGTAATACATAAAGGAAATGCAAATGACATGTGGCTAAGCAAAAAGAAAATGTCAATCCTCTCAGGTGCTTTTGTAATAAACTTAGAAGCTTAATTCATTCTCAAATAACATATTAATGGAGTCAAGAAAAGGAATACCTCCCAATCTCCACGCATTCTGCACAATTGTCATAGGTTGGGAGGTAAGATCAGCTTCCCTCCTGCAGCCACTCAGTATCCCGTTTTAAACTACTGACTAAAGATAGCCCACACCCCACACAGACCCCAAAGACACACCCATGGACCATCCGTAACCGCACCTATCTGTACTGCTCTCGTGTCTGCTGTCCCACAACAGAAAATACCAGGGTCATTGCCCACAACCTCATTAGCTCCCACATCCCTGAAAGATGTTGGGAGGTATGAACAAGTGTTAGTGCTGTATAACTTTCAATTCATAAATTTAAAAGGAGATGTCTCTTTTCTATCTAAAAGAGAATGTTTCAAAATGTAGCTGTAGAAGGTTTTTTTAAAAACTGTTGATCCATGTGCTAAATAAACCTTGTTTATTTTCCATTGGAGTTGCCCTGTCAGCCAGTGAGCAGTAGAATATCAGCACTCAGGTCTGCATACTCACAAACTTACTGTTCATTTTACCTTATGTTTAAACAATTTTTACTTTTTTGCACAAAACAGTATTTTAATATGTGTAACTGCTACTGTTCCAACTACCAATGAGTAAATGTCACTTTCAATCAAGGTTTTTTTCCCCCATACATTTTTTGATTTAACAGGTCTCATCTTCACCAATGTATGATAAAGAGACATGCTAGATCTGCTTAAAGGGCTATAAAATGCAACAAGAAAATGCTCTAATATGATAGAGCATGTTATTGATGCACTACTTATTGTATATAACTGTTTAACACCTGATAATGGATTAAACACATAGTTCCAGAGCAGCAATACACTACTGGGAGCTAGCTGACCACATCTGGTGATCCAATTACAAGAGACAAATGTGTGTAGCCACCAATCAGTTAGCTCTCAGCAGTGTAGAATACACACATATTATTTTCAAAATAGAATACCAAGAGAGCAAAATAAATCTGATTACAGAAGTTAATTTAAAACTGTCTTAAAATGACATTCTCTATCTAAAACATGTAAGTTTAATTTTAACTTTCCAATCACTTTAAGGAATTAAAAAACTAAATTTCTGAATATGTGGATCTAATAAAATATATCCCAATTTAATACAATGAATGCTTACAGAGACAGGCTTTTAAATGCAAGTCTTTTGATAAGCTTGTATGGCTATGTTTTGACAAAGGACTAATAGGTCTATATCACTGGTTTTAAAACCTGTCCTCAGGCTGCCCCAACAGGCCAGGTTTTCATGATTACCTTAGATGAGAGCAGGTAAAATAACCATGTTTACTAGTCAGCTGATTATTTCACCTGTGCTCAAGTTCAGATATCCTCAAAATGTGGCCTGTTAGGGAACCTGAGTATAGGTTTGAAAACCAGAGGTCTATATGTATTACTAATTTTGAAATGCTGGGTAGAATACATAAAATTATTGTCTTTATGAATATTTTTACAGAAAGATTGCATGATATTGTATTAGTGAGTTAACAATCCCCCTTATACTATAAGCAATTAATGTTTTGTCCTTTGATGTTTGCAAGAAGATAAACATAACAATAATACAAAACCAGCTGACATTGTTAATAAAACAACTCTGCTAAATTCGACCTTCAGTATTTCACTTGCTAAGAATTCTTCCAGGATTTTTCTCAACACATTCTCATTTTTGCTTGACATTTGAAGGTCATCTTTCAGCGGTGAGATTAGACGCATTATGTTATATTAATCACTAATGCCAAGCTGGACCTGAGTTACCTTTCTTCTAAATTCCCCATTTTCTCAATTAATAATCAGACTTTGAACTTGTTATTTTTTCCTCGTGTGGTAGTTACTGTGAAATCTTTATCCCTGGGCCAAAAAGCATTGCACGGTTTAGTAATGCACATGTCTCGCAAACACAAAGTTATGAACAGTTTCCTGCTCTAAACTGTAAAGTTTTGCTTGTCATTCTTTGTTATTTACAATATTTTAAAATACGTGTTATTAAGAAACAATGCCTTATCAAACTATTTATTATTTTGTTATTTTAATAAGAAATTGAGAAAAATAACATTAAATAAGATATGTGTAAAACACAATTTGAACAAATGTAGCCTTAGATTATATAATATGACCTTTTTTAAACATGAAGAAGAGAACGCATACAGGGTGCTATAACAGCATGTCAATATTGATGGGGAAAGGAAATATATTCAAAGGTATTGAAAGAAATAACAATGAGCAGTCTGTTAAATTAAAAGGACACTGAACCCAATTTTTTTATTTTGGGATTCAGATAGAACATGCAATTTTAAACAACTTTCTAATTTACTCATATTATCAAATTGTCTTCATTCTCTTGGTATCTTTATTTGAAATGTAAGAATGTAAGTTTAGATGCCAGCCCATTTTTGGTGAACAACCTGGGTTGTTCTTGCTGATAAGTGGATATATTCATTCACCAATAAACAAGTTCTTTCCATGGTTCTGAACCAAAAAATAGCTTAGATGCCTTCTTTTTCAAATAAAAAAGCAAGAGAACGAAGAAAAATTGATAACAGGAATAAATTAGAAAGTTGCTTAAAATTGCATGCTCTATCTGAATCACAAAAAAAAAAAAAAAGATTTGGCTTCAGTGTCCCTTTAAGAAAAATCAGGATTTTATTCCTGCCCTGGCACAAAGCCCATTCAAAATACTATATACAATTTTGCACCTGGAATTTGGTAACAGGAGGAACTATTCCAAATTATTTTTTTGTTTTTAATTAGTGTTTGTTTTTGACACACGGCAACAGGCAATAAAATATGTATCATGTTCTCATTGTTCGATAAACTGCTTAATATATGAACTTTAAATATTATATACATGTTACATGCACAGATCGATCTGATTTCAAACAGGAAAAATGATATGATTGTATATTATATATTTTGGGAGCAACTGGCTTTGCATTGATCCTGCATATGCTTATAGTATTCAGAGCTACTACGGTGGAGTGTACAATGAGGAGTTTGCGGCTTCAATATTGTTGTCTGTGTAATTAAAGGGACAGTCTAGTCAAAATTAAACTTTCATGATTCAGTTAGGGCATGCAATTTTAAACAACTTTTTAGTTCACTTTTATCATCACATTTGCTATGTTCTATTGGTATTCTTTGTTGAAAGCTAAACCTAGGTAGGCTCATATGCTAATTTCTAAGCCCTTGAAGGCTGCCTCTTATCTCAGTGCATTTTGAATTTTTTACAGCTAGACTGCACTAGTTCATGTGTGCCATATAGATAACATTGTGCTCACTGCTGTGGAAGTCTGCACTGATTAGCTCAAATGCAAGTCTGTCAAAAGAACTGAGATAAGGGGGCTGCTGCGGGCTTTGATACAAGGTAATCACAGAGGTAAAAAGTGAATTAATATAACTGTGCTGGTTATGCAAAACTGGGGAATGAGTAAACAAGGGATTATCTATCTTTTTAAACAATACAAATTCTGGAGTAGACTGTCAGTTTGCTAAATAAAAAAAAACACAAACTTATTGGGTCAAAGAAAAAAAATACATTGTAACATGCAATGAACAAAAATATGTAAATGCTTAATTAATAATGGGCTAGATTACAAGTGGAGAGATAATTTATTACCTCTGGTTAAATTTTGAAAAATCCCCCAATTGCCCCCGTAATAAAGTTTGGGGTTCCTTTTTGTAAAAAAAAAAATAACAAAAAACTTAGCATCTTTTTTTTTTTTTTTTTTTTTTTTTTAAATGTGATGACTGCATATAATACTTCACCAATGAAAACACACATGGCATCATTAATGTCAGTGATCAATTGCAAAATAAATGCCTAATATCATCCCAAAACAAACAGGATTACTTTAGAGAACATCCTGGAGTCATTTGATGATCATCAAACTACTTTAGAAGTCATGTGCAAATCATCAGACATCATCAGACTTGTAAAATCATCAGTTATGCTACAAAATTCTAGGTGATGACTTCAGAATGATTAGCAGATTGATTAACTGATTACTTCACAAGCATGAACAGCCAGTGAATTAATCTAGAGTCATCTCATTTAAATATTTCGGCCTGTGGGCATACTTCAGTATAGTTTCTGATGAGTAGTCTGGAATCATCAATTACTTCGCAATGAGTCTAGGAATATCATCCTTTTTGACTATCTGGTGAATTTATGAAATTTTCGCTGAAAATAAATTCTGTAAAATAAATACAATGTAACTTGTTACTTTTTGTTAATTATGAGGACAGAATATTTTTGTTCAGTACATATGGGAAATTTTGCTACAGTATGTGGTTTTAAAGGGACAGTAAACCTTAAAAATAAGTGCAGAATTATATAACATTATATTAGCCAAACTTTCTAAAACATAATGAACCATTTTAATTAAAAAAAAAAAAAAACGCTGTTTTACAGACCCGCTCTCTGTACTCTGCTGAGCGGGTCTGTTATATTTACTCAGCTCATCGGGCCAGCTGTATAGTCACATTCCGGCCCGACCGCGCCATAAGACTAAGTGCAGCTCGCTCCTGCTCTGTCAGACAGAGCAGGAGCGAGCTGCACTTAGTCTTATGGCGCGGTCGGGCCGGGCTGTGACTATATAGCTGGCCCGATGCGCTGAGTGAATATACAGAGAGTACAGAGAGCGGATCTGTAAAACAGCGTTTTTTGGTTTTTTTTTAAATTAAAATCGTTCATTATGTTTTAGAAAGTTTGGCTAATATAATGTTATATAATTCTGCACTATGTGCAGAATTATATAACATTATTTTTAAGGTTTACTGACACTTTAACTATTTTTATTAACTTGTTTAATTAACTAGGACACATCTTGTTCTGCATTTGGAATTATCATAAGATTCTAAATTTGCTTTATTTATAATGGTAAATGTAAATAGGCCAGAAGGAATTGTTACCTTATTAATATCATATATACATATTTTAATATACACACATATATATATATATATATATATATATATATATTAATGATATACATTAGAAAATATAAGTTTAGCTACTAGTTCCTAATTCTTGATTATTCTTGATATTTTGCAAGTTTTATGTTAATCACAAAGGCTATGTAATGGTTAAATACCATACAATAATGAATCAAAACAACACATTTTATTGTATTCCTGAATTTATCTGAACTCAAATCTATAGACAATTTTAATGTATTAATAAAAATGGCAGAATGACTACATCTGGCACTAAACATAAATGGTCATAACCTACCTGATTGAGTTGTTGGTTGCATCGGGGTCCTTTGCCAAAACAACCTGTATAGTAGTCCCAATATCCACATTTTCAGAAACTTCAACAAAATATAATGTGGACTGAAACACAGGAGGTTCTTCAACATCTTCCACAGTAATATGCACTGATGTTGTGTCACGAAATGGTCCCAGGCTCAGAAAGCGAACTTCTAAGTGAGGATTTGCACCCTCAATTTTAAGATTGTAGTTTTTCTTGTACTCAAAATTTAGTGGCTGAAAGGATAAAAGAAGAGTTTGCATAACATGTTACCTTAACATTATAAACATTTTAAATTAAGTGAAATAACTAATAGTTTCATGATATAATAGCATAAAATATTTTTAGACATGCATTACTATGCCTTTATTTGGTTAAGTTTATTAATAACAAAAAATGTTCACAGTTCTTTAATACACAAAAGATAACTGAATAGCACATCTGCACATTTTCCCCCAAAAATACCCAACTAACATTGTTTTCACTGTAGCATGGGATTCTGGGTAAGCAGACTTTCTATACAATGATGTATCTAACAATTGATTTTTATCCCTCATTTTTTTACTCACCATAACTTTTTTTGAGTCATTTTTCTTTGAAATATAAAAGTTGACTAATCACCCTGTCAAACTTAAATGGATCCTCACGGTACCTCTTGATACCGATAGGAGGTCAAAAGTCATTGTTTTATAGGGGTCCTATACACCCTTGTTCATTATTGTTGAGCACCAAACCTTGAAGGTGTCGGCTGCCCTGAATTCTTAGGGTAGTTCACATTTTTAATATGCAGAGCAAAGAAAGAAGTAAGGGAAAAGGAGGATTAAAAAAGAAAATTAGAATAGGCTATAAATATGAGCAGTATCCACTGCATTGTTGATATTTAGATTTATGTTCAACCTTTTTCACCCCAAAATGTTATAATATAGAACAACCCCTGCAGATTCATTATATAACAATGCTAAACTGGTATAAAATATGTATTTAGCAAAACTGCCTTAATGGATGGTTCATCAATAGACTGATTGAAAATAAAATAAATCTACTAAAAGCCTGGTTTTATGTCTTTTCTGGAGGTGTGAAAAATAAGAGATATAAAATACATCATCTATTTGGAGAACATTATGAAGAGAAACTCTGGGGAGGAAAATAAATGGTCTATGATTAAAGCTTTAAGAGGCAAAAGGTACAAAAGCAAAATTCTCTTACGTGTAATAACATTTTATTATTGCACTGTTGTTCGCATATAGCAACATGTGGAGTAGCTATCACAGATTGAAGTTCCCTTAAAACGCTTGGATGAATATTATCTGGACCCACAGACGTATTTACTTTTATTTTTGATAAAGCCATTAAAACCTCTTCCTCTGTAAAAAGAGAAGTACTAGACACTTTTCTGCATGGAATAACTCTGCTGATGCAGCATATTATTGGCTTCCGTTTACACTCCGGTGTGTACAAATTTTAAAGGGGTGGACCTAAGGTTTTTAAAACTTACCTATGCTGGTAAAATATGTATTTTTAAATATATGCCTGCATATTTATGAGTTTCAATTTTTCTTTTATATCCTTTCTCTACACCACTGTTACTTAGCCTCTTCACCACCTCAAGACTCGCAGTGTTAAATCATCCTGATCCAATCAGGATGATTGACAAGCCCTGCTCTAGAGCAGTTGGTTGTGGTAGAGCAGGGGGCGCTGTTTTAGAATTGCGATGCAAGATGGACAAAGTGCCTGAGAGATAACAATGTCTGTCTGGTATTTAATAAATAGGGCCCTATGTGTTTAAGGGGCTACAAACTGTTGTCAGTTATAGTGAAATAAAACAGTGTTTTAGCTCATTACAACATTTGTATTAATGCCATTTAATGTTCCTTTAACTATGGCAAGCAAAGCATTAATTTACAAGAAAATTAGTGATTACCTTTCTGATTGTGATAACTCCGACTTGGTAAACAGGATCTGTGCTAATATCAAAGACGTCAAGTCCATCTCCATCTATAATGCTATACTTCATTTCTGCATTAATTCCTTCATCAAGATCAGTAGCGAGAACTCTCCCCACCGTAGAATTTACTGGAGATGATTCCAAAATACTCATTTGGTAGTGCTCTAAGGGAGACAGAATACAATAATAACTAGATGAGCAACCTGCATAATTCCAGGTCCAGATTACGAGTGGAGTGGTAGTTTGTGCTCGCGCTCTAGAGTTAAAACCGCTATAAGTAATTTTTTTGTGCTTGGGGATTTGCGCTTTTATTACGATCTGAAAGTAAATAGCTTTCTCTCTCGTGTTTACAAAGTTGCTGTTAAAAAAGAATTTGAGAAATCGCAAATGCACTTAAAAGGAGCCAAAAAAGGTGAAACCGCCCCCCACAAAAAAAACACAAGTCGCGCAAACACAATCACAGTTATTTAAAAGTGTAACACAAGAAGATAATATTGCATATTTCATAATCCAATGTTCTGTACATAGCAGAATATGTTCTATTTATTCTTAAAGAGATATTTAAATAATATACATATATACAGTATATATATATATATATATATATATATATATATATATATATATATATATATTCATATGTATGTATGTGTTTATATGTGTATATATGTCTGTAAATAGATATATACACATATAAAGTACTGTACTGATCAAAAATGTCATATTCAAAGTACATTACAAAATTTTTTGCTAAGTATAATTAATCAACTTTTCTCAGGGGTTAAACAGAAGTATAACTGTAGTGAAATGGAATTCCTACTGGTATAGGTGGATCATAATGAAGCAAGTGAGAAACATCACTGAGTTATATAAGTCACAATATATTAATAATACGGCCGCCCATGACATAATCTTACTGTAAAACCCAATCCAATAATTATTGATATACACACTATAATAATAATGTACTGAAGTATTCCCCAACTAATAATTAAATTAGAGATTTACTGATAAATCTCTTCTTCCCCGTCAGAGTGACAGCACATGCCATGCTTGTGGGATATTATTTTTTTGTTGAAAACAAAAAGTATGCTAATATGTACAGCCGTGTGGGAGTATAATATGTCATATGCTTGTCTAGTCTACAAAAACTATACTCCTCCCATACAATACCTAAATAAACAGGAGAAACTCCAGCACTGAATATAAAAGATGCTGACCCATGTTTTTTATTTTTTATTATTCATTATGCTGAAGCATTAATGTAAAGCATAATCTGCCTGGGACTCATATGCTCCTGTTATCATTAAAAAAATGGAGAAAAATTGTTAGTTTGTTTTCTACATTTTCATTGTTTTGCTGGAAAATACACTTTGTTTATCTTATTAACTTTGTTGTGGAAAATTAGGAAAATATATAGTTCCCTTGATGATGAAGCAATTACTGTGTAGAATATTGTACATTCAGTGTTCTGAACTCTGCATATCTACTTCAACCTAGATGGTGGCCAAATAAATAAACACAATTATAAGAACTAAAGGACCATTTAATACAGTAGAATGGCAAAATTAGCAAGTGCATAATAAAAAGACAATAAGCAGCAGATTTTTTGCTTATAAATGTATTTCTTTCCCCCATTTGCTGGCCCCCTGTATCATGTACAAACAGCAACACAGTGACTCCAGCCTCCAATTTGGCAAAAAAAGACCTTTATTCTTTACCTGGGGTCCAGAGAAAACAAAAATAAGTTTCAGGCCTTTACTAGGGCCTAGTAAAGGCCTGAAACGTTGTATTTTTGTTTTCTTTGGACCCCGTGTAAAGAATAAAGGTCTTTTTTTGCCAAATTGGAGGCTGGAGTCACTGTGTTGCTGCTTGGATAAGAGGACTTGGAAAGTCTGATATTCCGTGCCCCTAAATTAAGAAGAGGTGTGCTGTTTTCCAACCTTGTGTGAAGATATTCCTGTATCATGTGACAGCCACCAGCCAATTACAGACTAGTGTATGTATACACTGTGAACTAGTGCACATGTTCAGCAGAAGCTGGTGCCTCAGAAAGTATGCATATAAAATGACTGTGCAAAATTTGATAATGAAAGTAAATTGGAAAGTCTCTTAAAACTGCATGCTCTATCTGAATCAAACAATTTAAAACTTCCGTTTAATGTCCCTTTAAAAGTTAAATAGCAGAAAATTAAATAAATCATGAAAGCTGTTGGTTGGTGGCTACACACATAAGCCTCTTTCATTGACTCACCCAGTAGCGGACCTACTCA
The DNA here is from genome assembly GCF_027579735.1 of Bombina bombina. Lineage (NCBI taxonomy): Eukaryota > Metazoa > Chordata > Amphibia > Anura > Bombinatoridae > Bombina > Bombina bombina. The sequence continues at coordinate 673,738,180 of NC_069503.1, read as the reverse complement.
ACAGAGGACCTTGGTGCAATTTTTTTTGGGGGGGACATCCAAAAAGTAACTCAGTAGCAATACCCAATAGTAATAATATACATGCTCTGTGTAATGAATGTGAGGATAGATAGATAGATAGATAGATAGATAGATAGATAGATGGACCTGCAACCTGCACTGATAGATAACTAGGTAGAAATAGATAGCTACATAGATAGATGGACCTGCAACCTGCACTAATAAAAGAAAAGGCGTATACACATTCTGCACACGCCTACGTGCTGCTATGGGCCCTCCAGCACTTGGATCCTGGTACCACTGCATCTGCTACACCAATGGTAGCTCCTCCCCTGGGCTCAACTAATGTGTTCAGGCCCCAGTAGTGCATTGTTCATTTTGTGCTGGTTTTAACTGATTTGGTTCAGTGATTATATTCCTAAAACTAACATGTGTCGCAACATGAAAGAAACTAATCTGGCCAGCAGTTAAACATAAGCTTTCTATGACTAGCGAAAAACTGTTTAATGAATGTTAAAATATATTGATTAAAGTATAATACTTACAGTATGAACACAAATCCCTAAATAACATTTACTGGGGTTGTCAAGTGCATATTGTGTAATAATGGTTAATACAAATTCTGATCTCAAGTGTTAAAAGTGCTTTAAAAATTGCATACTGTATATTTGTAAAAATAACTGTGCTGTTATAATTGAACAAATCATAGATTATATTGATTTTTTGGTCCCCCTATCTTTTTATCTCACACTAAATCAGAAAATACATTTTCTAACAGCATTTTCTAATGCTGCAAGTATTTTACTCAACTTTAATATTGTTTTCTTAGCTGTTCTATAATAATGCAATTGCAATGAAAATATATGGTTAGAATTTTAATGAATAAATGCACACACACACACACACATGTATATATATATATATATATATATATATAAAACATGGAAGGGAACTGCACTCCAAGACCGGATCAGGTACACATCCTGTGACTCAGCAAACACCCAGCCCTGGGTGCTAATAGCACTCCAAAAAAGCTGTGATGTCACCAGAGCCATAGGCAGTTAACCCCAGTCTGGAATGGGTGCAAGAAACAAGGGGGATTACAAATAAAAAGTAATACAACACATAGAAACACCCAGCACTCACCAGCTAGCTCACAGCTAAGATAAAATCACAACTGGAAAGGTTAGTCACCGCATCTGGCCAAATGGGAAAGCTCAGGCACCACGTCAAGATCCTTTCCATTGCCTGAGTCCCTAACACAGCCACACCATCATGCAAGCTCACAAAGCCAAACAAACTGAGAACAAAGAAGGGGTGCACAGGTGGATGTAATCACCCATAGAAAATACAAAACATGGAATGGAACTGCACTCTAATGCTGCAAGTATTTTACTCAACTTTAATATTGTTTTCTTAGCTGTTCTATAATAATGCAAATGCAATGAAAATATATGGTTAGAATTTTAATGAATAAATGCACACACACACACACACATGTATATATATATATATATATATATATATATATATATATATATATATACACACACACACTCGAAATAAATAAATTGCACCCGGTTTCTTCAATAAGGATTTTACCACTTTATTCTCATATTGTGGTACACTTCACACCCAAAAACATCCAACGTTTTGGTCCTCCACCTGGGACCTTTATCAAGGATACAACACAAACTTAAAGGGATACTGAACCCAAATTTTTTCTTTCGCGATTCAGATAGAGCATGCACTTTTAAACAACTTTCTAATTTACTCCTATTATCAATTTTTCTTTGTTCTATTGCTTTCTTTATTTGAAAAAGAAGGCATCTAAGCTATTTTTTTGGTTCAGAACCATGGAAAGCACTTGTTTATTGGTAGGTGAATTTACCCACCAATCAGCAAGAACCACACAGTGTGTTCACCAAAAATGGGCCGGCATCTAAACTTACAATCTTGCATTTCAAATAAAAATACCAAGAGAATGAAAAGAATTTGATAATAGGAGTAAATTAGAAAATTGCTTAAAATTGCATGCTCTATCTGAATCACGATAGAAAAAAATGTGGGATCAGTGTCCCTTTAAACACCCACCTTAAATAGTATTCCACATAAGGATCTATACACACTTCCCATCTGAAAATCACCAGGGTGGGAAGTGTACCAGGGTGTGACCAGGGTGTGAAGTGTACCACAATATGTGAATAAAGTGGTAAAATCCTTATTGAAAAAAACAGGTGAAAGTTTTTTCTTTGGAGTGTGTTTGGAGACTCTGCACTGGCCATTGTTACCTTACAGGGAGTGCTAAGGTTGTGTAAGACATATATATATATATATACTGCATATATATATATATATATATATATATATATATATATACAGTATTTATATATAAAAACATAAATTAGGCTTACCTGATAATTTTCTTTTCTTCTGACGTCCACAGCTGCATTCATTACTTTTGGGAAATAAGAACCTGGCCACCAGGAGGAGGCCAAGACACCCCAGTCAAAGGCTTAAGAACTCCTCCCACTCCCCTAATCCCCCAGTAATTCTGCCAAGGAAGGAGCAGTAGACGAAATATCAGGGTGAAAGGTGCCAGAAGAATAAAATAAGGATGCCCTACATAAAAATTACAGGTGGGGAGCTGTGAACTCTTTCCATCAGAAGAAAAGAACACTAGTCTAAACTCCCAAAGGGAGAGGGTCAGGAAGAGCCGAAGCAAAAAAAACAAACAAAAGGTCACAAGATCAAGAAAAGGAAAACCCCCCAGAGCGAGCCCAGCTCACAAGGGCCCAAATGGATCCCGACAGACAAGGGGAGACTATGCCTAGATCAGGGGAACTGGAGGTATAGGAACGGGCATAGAAACAGAGAAAACTTTTTCTCAAACGTTGTGCAAAAGCACCAAAAGACAACAGAACTTGGAACACTGAAGTATTTCGCTACAAAAAAAGTGTAACAGATCCAGATGAAAAAAACTTGAGTCAAAAACATGCCCCCATCCTCAGGATGACACAGGGAATATTTGCTGAGAGCAAAAGAGGCCAGCAAAAGAACAGATTGCAAAAGACAACTCCCAGACAGAGAGCACACTCTAGGCAATCCAAGCCACCAGACCTACCCACAGGTCTTCCAAAAAAGGGGAAATCACAACCCTAAGAAAGAGAAGTGACACCCCAAACCCGAGATGGAGCAATCCTAGACCCTCTGCTTGAAAGCTTAGGGAGCCAGCTAGCTACTATGCCCACCTAGATCCTGGAGATTACAACATCTCTGAGAACCCACTCCCAGCCGGGCCAGCCCCAGCAACAGCAGGTCTGAAAAAGGAGAAGAGAAGAACCCCAAAACCAGCTAAAAAACGAGCGAAAGAATGGCCACAGTTAATCCAACAGAGCACGTGTGCAACCCGACTCCATAGAACAGACAACAGGACCGTAGACCCAAAGGATCTAGCAAAAAGGTCCAACTTAGTCTTGACATGGAGCCAGCAAGACTCCAAATAGAATGCAACCCAAATCCCTCTCAGCTAGGAAAACTCACAGGTCGCATCTCCTGAACCAGGAGAAGCCTTAAGAAAAAGGACCACAAGGCAGCCAAACTACCCTTCAAATTACTAGCTGCTGAGGACCAAGTCCAATAACAATCCTCGAGCCTCAAAAGAAAAAGGCCAAACTGCTCACTCGGCAGGAAGAAGGCGCCAAGCCCTCCAACTCTCCACCACGTGGGAGAGGAACACTAGGGTCCGACAATACCAGACGCCATAGAAAATGACGCAGTGGAAACTACACTGACCCAGTCATCCAAATTGAAGGCTATAAGGACTGAGACAATCCTTCCTGCTTGTAGACCAATAGGTCCTCTAGAATGCTTAGTTGAATGTAAAACAAATGTAAAACAAATGATAACATGAGCACTCGGCATCTCAACTGCACCAGCCAATCAGAACGACACCACGTGTCTGAACAGCCACAAGACAGAACTAAACTCGACAGAACCAGCCTGCACCTGGGTCCTAAACTTCAAACTGCATAAATCCTCCCTCAGAGGGGAATAAGGGAAAACAAACATAGGACAAACATGTCCCCAAAAACACTTCCGCAGAAGTAACAGAGAGTATCGATCCCAATTTAAGATTCCCGAAGGAAAGTAATAAACAAATTAAAAGACATCCTAATTGGATAAAAAGAAAATATAAGGCAACCGGTAGGTTAATGCCGAATAAGAAAACAGGCCTACTGCAGGACCAGCCAAACGGAATAATCATAAACTGGGTTACCCGCATGTGTAAAAGTATGGAGCGGTAGGAAACTCACCTCTCGGAGGACAGGACCCCCAGAGGCAGATGGCTCAGCTGTCCCTTGATTCCCAGAGCCAGAGGAACAAGGTTCTCTCATATGGCATACAGAACAAAACTGGTTGACATGTGTCAACGAGGCCAATCCGAATTCTTCACTGGATGCAAAACAGTCTCAGTATCAGAATCCTCCACAACTGAATCTGAAATTTGAACAGTCTGATTGCTTGAGGAGCTGTTAACATGAGTCGGGATGGTTTCGCAGAAAGACTCTTCCTGCATCTCCGGACTCTAACTTTCATCCAAGCCCTGACTGAGAGACTGACAGGATTACTTAAAACTCCTGTCCCATGTCGAAGAGTACTACCCTCCATAAGAGACAAAATAAATTCTGACACTTCTCTGCCAACCTCCTGGGACGAAAGGCAAAGAATGACAGGGGGATGAGGGGAGTGGGAGGAGTATTTAAGCCTTTGGCTGGGGTGTCTCTGCCTCCTCCTGGTGGCCAGGTTCTTATGTCCCAAAAGTAATGAATGCAGCTGTGGACACTTTCCATTTAAGAAGAAAACTGTGTTAGATATGCAAAACTGGGGAATGGCTAGGAAAGGGATTATCTATCTTTTTAAACAATAACATTTTTGCAGTAGACTGTCCCTTTAAAGTATGGCACTCATACATACACTTTTTAATAAAAAATATAATTTTAATAATGTTAAAATAATTGTAAAAGGGTTATAAAGGGATATAGTAAATGGCAAAGTGTTTGATTGGAAAGGGCTCCAATGTATAAACATATGCCTAAATAATGCGTGTATAAATGTGTGTATGTATATATATATATATATATATATATATATATATATATATATATATATATATATTCATTAAAATTATGGGAGAGATAAAAAACTGAAATTAAAATCCTCCATGTCTCAAAATTAAATCAATGTAAATATTTGCATAGGAAATTAGCACATCTAGGCAAGAATCCCCGATTGCTTTTTCCCCAGAAATAACTCATATACAATGTTACCAATGCACAAGAGAATTCTGGGTAAGCTATGCAAATTAGATATGCAAATTCTCAGTTTTTTTGCTTCAAAAATACTGTTTTAACAGAGCTATCCTTTTAACAGGATTATAGCAGCAAATCAGATTTCTGCAGACAAGGGCGGGGCCATTGTTTTGATGGATTATGAGGACTATAGGGTGGACATCTTGCAACAATTGGCGGAGCCGGACACATATGAGCTACTGCCACACAATCCCACTTCTAAGTTCAAAAATGAACTGGATAATATTTTAAAATTTGGATTTGAGCAGGGACACATATTGGAACAGATATGATTTTTGTACTACACAATACCCCAAGATCCCCATTCTATACACAATACCTAAAATTCATAAAACTCTTGAACATCCACCAGGGCGACCTATCGTCTCTGCCGTACAATCATTGACACAACCTGTATCTCAGTTCATAGATATCTTGTTGCAACTGACAGTGAGAAGTATCAAATCATATATATTGGATACTACAGATTTGATGCACAGGATGAGGGAGGTGATAGTGGAGACTGGTGACATCCTTGTTACTTTGGATGTCAACAGTCTCTACACCATCATCCCTCATTCAGCGGGTTTAACTGCTGTCAGAAATCACCTGATAGAAGGTGAACTGTATGATGGACCCCCAGTGGAGTATTTACTGACCCTTTTGGAATTCTGTTTAAGCTGGAATTATTTCCGGTTTGAGAGTAAATTCTACTTACAAACTTCAGGCACAGCGATGGGGTCTAATATGGCCCCATCGTATGCCAATATTTATATGTCTCATTTTGAGAATGAACATCTGTGGAACACTGACACATCTTCTATTATTTTTTTTGTCAGATACATTGACGATATCTTCTTGGTCTGGCGGGGGGGCAACGCTCATTACTAGACTGGTTTGACAAATTCAACGACACTGAGACACCGGTGAGGTTTAAGATGATGTACAGTGATAAACAGATACATTTCCTTGACTTAAATATATTTATACAGGAACATGCTTTGGGTACTACACTTTACAGTAAACCTACCGACCGTAACTCTTTACTCAATGCCGCTAGCTAGCTGCCACCCCCCCACATTATGTAAAGGTATTATCAAGTCACAGTTTATTAGGGTGATCCAAAACAATTCTAACAATGCCACAGGGGTCTCTCAGTTGCAATTGATGAGGGACAAATTTCTCCAAAGAGGTTACAAGGCACGGATGGTGGAAGATATATTACAAGAGGTTATAAAGTCCACACAGGACAGTCTTATCAGTAATGGCACTGGATCTCTGGACCCAAAGAGATTAATTATGGCTACTACATTTGCACCTAACACTACAGAAGCAGGAAAGGCATTGAGAAAACATTGGCCCATGGTACAGTCGGATCCAAGATTGGCTTTTACAAAAAATCTTACTCCGATGGTAGAATATAAGAGGGGTACTAATCTACGAGACATCCTGGTCAAGACTGACCCAAAGAATTGCTATTTAAACAGGACACATGCTAATATCAAAGGATCCTACCGGTGCCTGGGATGCACTACGTGCAATGGCCTCATCTCCACAAAGACATTCCATCACCCACATACGAATAAAGTGTACTCTATCAAGCATTCCATCACGTGCACTACCACTCACGTGGTATAGGAGGATGAAAATTCAACCTCTAGAGGTGCGCTATGTGTCAAGCAATCCGGATCCAAAATGATAGATGAAGAACGTAGGCTGCTCTCTCGGACAATCCAAAAACGACCAAAAAAACTCCTAGATAGGAACACACATGGTATATCTGCTGTTTTTCCCGTGTGCCTGGTTTATTTGTGGGTAAAACGATTGGCACACTTCGGGAGAGGATGGCCAATCATAGACGGGCCAATCGACTTGCTCTTACGTCAGGGGAATCCGAACAGCCTGTGCAAGGCACTGTGCACAGATGGGTCACCAAGTATCATCTATTAGATATATCTTAATAGATCATATCCCCCGCCTGGACAGAGGTGGTGACCGGGATAAAACCCTACTTCGACGGGAAGCCGAATGGATGTACCGCCTGAATACAGTGCATCCGGGTGGCTTAAATTCACCACCGGATTTTAGGATGCTCATTTATCCGGTTTTATATATTTATACTATCTGGACGATCTCCTCTGTATTTATATAAGGGATCCATGTGAAGCATGTGAAATAAATAAAAATTTCTTCCAGGACACTATATGTCAACATTAATGACAGTGTATCATTACAATCAGTGGACTTGAACACAATGAGTATGGGAATGTCCCATCAAGGGGCTGCAGTTATACTAAATCATGTGTGTGATGGAGTATGCTGTATAATTATATTCTCCACTGCCGGTATAGCAGTAATATAGTCTGGGACGTGATATTATGACACCAGGTAGCAACAAAAGGATTTACAGCCTAGTGTCTGTACATATATACATTTGAGTGATGGTTCTTCATTGTGAAATTGAATTAACCTATTGTAGTCTGTGTGCCATGAACTGGCAGGATAATTGTATTGTGAATGCTAATTCTTTATTTTGATGAATAGTTTTGAATTAGGTATGAGCAAACGTTACACTGCATTTTTTTAGAAAGAATGATAAACTTTCATCAATTTGATCAATATTTTTATTTTTAGTAAGTTTAAGGTCTTTTTTATTGTATGCTATTTAGTTCTTAAGACCGCCTGTCACTTCAATACCGGGTACTGTACTGATTTGCCTATTGTAAAAGCTTTTTGGCACAGCGCAGATACCGTAGCTGGAACATACACGGAGAGGTGTTTATGTGGATTACCATGACAACCGGCACGATCCCCGGCTACTTACTATGCCATTAATGAGTGACTGTGTCTAAAGAAATAACGATTCAGCAACACTATGAGATAATCAAATACACTTAGATGTTTATTTTGCACAAGGTTGATATGGGTGTTGTTAACGATCGTACTGATCACTTATGAGCATCCGGATATGGCTAGGTATTAATAGGATAATTTTCCCTTAGACGGATGCAAACCTATGTAAATTTATTCCAGAGACATATGGTTGGCCATGCGGATTTACATTATTTAATTTATTAAAATTTATATTTTTGCATTCACACACCGGAAGTGCTAGATTAGGCAGGACTTCCGGTTTTCACATGGTCTGGAACGCATGGCTTGCGTTCCAGCATGATGCTTTGGCAGGTTTTTCACTGAATATACACAGGTATTGCTTGTTGTTTTATTTTTTCATAATTTGTGTGTATGTATATAATGGTCACATTATTCACTTGTGTGTTATGCTGATGAAGGGGAAGATATCCCTGAAAAAGTTACATCAATAAACAAGATTTTGTTTCACTTTGCAAGAAGACCTGTGAGTGCATTTTGTTTTGGAGGATTATATATATATATATATATATATATATATATATATATTATATTCCAGTTTACTGCCCCTTTATGCAAGGACTTTCCAGATGCCAGGAGGCATTTTATCTAAGATTTTTACATCTGCATAAAATGTTATACTCTCAGGCTAAGATTGCTCAGTGTTTGAAATGAAACAGGTTAACTTAACACTACACTACAGCTGACTTAGTTTTGAAATCCATACAAACAAGCCTAAATCCTGCATTTAACCAGATTTAATGGTATGAGACCTAGTGCCACAGCCTATGGTTCCACCAAGATCATATAGAGTACAGCATTTTCAAAATCCATAAGTACAGCTGACAGACGGGAACATTTGTACACCAGATTTCAAGTGGTGCTCTTGTTTGGGGAAAATGGGGGGGGGGGGACCTAAACATATGTCAACCTTTCAAAAGTACTTTTCTTTATCTAACCATTCTGACTGATCAATAATGTACAATTTTGAATTCACATACGTATTTTTGTTTGCACATTTACAAATATGATTCTTTAAAAAGTGATCTCTTAATTTCTGCTATTTTTTATCATGCATGTCACACACTGTTGATTTAAGGGATTGCAATGTGCAGACATTTTACCTCCTGTGAGTGTTTCTGTGGGTGTCTGTGTTTATGTCTTTGTGATTTTGTTGGTGTCTCTATGAGTGTGTATGTATTTTATTATGTGGATCTCTCTGTGAGGGTTTTTGTGTCTGTCTTTGTGCATTTTCTGTGGATGTCTCTGTGAGGGTGTGTGTGTATGTATGTCTTTGTGTGTTTTCTGTGGGTGTCTGTGTGTGTCTTTGTGTGTTATTTTGGGGGTGTCTGTGAGTGTGTATGTCTTTGTGTGTTTTCTGTGTTTTGTGTGATTGTGTGTGTGTGTGTCCATTGTCTGTTCCTTTTACGACATGTTGACCTTACTACTGATTATTCACATCTTTCTACATACTTTGAGACTAATGAGACCTTTCTGAAAGTCACCAAAACCACCACTTAAAACCTTTAAATTATTGTTTAGGCAGTTCAGGGCCCTTCCTTTTAGCCACTGCATGCTGTTGTCATCATATAGTTGGCATCTTCCTTGACAAAATGATAATCAGAATTCCATATTTTGACTTGTAAATCTCCTTTTTTTTTTTTTTTACAAAACTGTAGTCTACCTCATTACTTGTCAGGTCAATGTAAACAAGTGCTGAGTGTCTGTGTGGGTGTCTGTGTCTGAGATTGTGTGTTTCTTTGCGTGTCTGCTAGAGTGTCTATATGTGAATCCTTAGGTGTTTCTGTGTTTGTGTGTTACTACATTTACAACATTTCCAAGTTTGACTACACTTAATAATAAAGTGCATATATGTTACTCGGTCAAAAATTGCACATGTCAAAGGGGGGGGGGGGGGGCTGATCAATGGTTAATTAAGGGGCCACAAAATTTCTCATAGTTACATGAAGTATAAATTATTTTTTTGAATCAGTAACATTTCCCTTTAATGTAAGGTTTTTTTCTTTTGATTTTTTAAAGGGATAGGAAAGTCAAAATTAAACATGCATGATTCAGTTGCACAAAACAAATCAAAATACATTCTAAAATACATTCTACAATACACATATAAACACACAAATACATATGTACAGGGAGTGCAGAATTATTAGGCAAGTTGTATTTTTGAGGATTCATTTTATTATTGAACAACAACCATGTTCTCAATTAACCCAAAAAACTCATTAATATCAAAGCTGAATAGTTTTGGAAGTAGTTTTTAGTTTGTTTTTAGTTATAGCTATTTTAGGGGGATATCTGTGTGTGCAGGTGACTATTACTGTGCATAATTATTAGGCAACTTAACAAAAAACAAATATATACCCATTTCAATTATTTATTTTTACTAGTGAAACCAATATAACATCTCAACATTCACAAATATACATTTCTGACATTAAAAAAACAAAACAAAAACAAATCAGTGACCAATATAGCCACCTTTCTTTGCAAGGACACTCAAAAGCCTGCCATCCATGGATTCTGTCAGTGTTTTGATCTGTTCACCATCAACATTGCGTGCAGCAGCAACCACAGCCTCCCAGACACTGTTCAGAGAGGTGTACTGTTTTCCCTCCTTGTAAATCTCACATTTGATGATGGACCACAGGTTCTCAATGGGGTTCAGATCAGGAGAACAAGGAGGCCATGTCATTAGATTTTCTTCTTTTATACCCTTTCTTGCCAGCCACGCTATGGAGTACTTGGACGGGTGTGATGGAGCATTGTCCTGCATGAAAATCATATTTTTCTTGAAGGATGCAGGCTTCTTCCTGTACCACTGCTTGAAGAAGGTGTCTTCCAGAAACTGGCAGTAGGACTGGGAGTTGAGCTTGACTCCATCCTCAACCCGAAAAGGCCCCACAAGCTCACCTTTGATGATACCAGCCCAAACCAGTACTCCACCTCCACCTTGCTGGCGGGAGTCGGACTGGAGCTCTCTGCCCTTTACCAATCCAGCCATGGGCCCATCCATCTGGCCCATCAAGACTCACTCTCATTTCATCAGTCTATAAAACCTTAGAAAAATCAGTCTTGAGATATTTCTTGGCCCAGTCTTGACGTTTCAGCTTGTGTGTCTTGTTCAGTGGTGGTCGTCTTTCAGCCTTTCTTACCTTGGCCATGTCTCTGAGTATTGCACACCTTGTGCTTTTGGGCACTCCAGTGATGTTGCAGCTCAGAAATATGGCCAAACTGGTGGCAAGTGGCATCTTGGCAGCTGCACGCTTGACTTTTCTCAGTTCATGGGCAGTTATTTTGCGCCTTGGTTTTTCCACACGCTTCTTGCGACCCTGTTGACTATTTTGAATGAAACGCTTGATTGTTCGATGATCACACTTCAGAAGCTTTGCAATTTTAAGAGTGCTGCATCCCTCTGCAAGATATCTCACTATTTTTAAATTTTCTGAGCCTGTCAAGTCCTTCTTTTGACCCATTTTGCCAAAGGAAAGGAAGTTGCCTAATAATTATGCACACCTGATATAGGGTGTTGATGTCATTAGACCACACCCCCTCTCATTACAGAGATGCACATCACCTAATATGCTTAATTGGTAGTAGGCTTTCGAGCCTATACAGCTTGGAGTAAGACAACATGCATAAAGAGGATGATGTGGTCAAAATACTCATTTGCCTAATAATTCTGCACACAGTGTATACATATATAGACACACACACATATATATATATATATATATACTGTATATATAATTGGTTGGTAAACGTCACATGTAGCATGACTACAGGCAGTCAGCTGATTTTGACGTGTAATACACAGAGACACATTTTGACGTGTAATACACAGACTTTTACCAACCAATTAGATTTAGCTGTAGCCGCTTACTCCTTTTTAAACACTGAGCTATTCATTATCAAAACACCTCTGAAGAAGGACATATCTATATAATACCTTAAAAACACGTTAGGTGACTCAAACACTTTGTCAGAAGTGTTTTTTTAATTCGCTTTTATCTATATTGTGAACTTTTTATTTGTGATATTGTTTTATAATGGCTACGTTATAGAACACTGTTTTTAAAGTATAAGTCTCAACCGAGAATACACTATGAAACCCTTGCTGCAGTACAGAGAACATCTGAATTCAACTGTCTTTTTGTTTGACAACTGTACTCAGATTGCTTGAAAATACCTCATATTGTTGAAGATTTTAAATGTGAGCATAATTGTATGTGAATTTCGTAGAAGGTTGAGGCTGCTTCCTTAATAAAACATACAATATTGCACTATTTGTGTGTTTCTATTTTTTTTCCATATATACCGGCAACGTTTGGAGGGAAATTTCCAAATCCTGATCCATACCATACTAAAGGAAGCATTGAAGCCAGCATATTATCTCTTCTCTACGGATCTGGCGGCAGGAACCGTTTGCTGGGCCACACTCAGGCTATCCTGGATCACTCTTACTTACCTCATAAGATTGGGGTAAGGTCTAGTAAATCACTTGGGGATATCATAGTTGAATCTTCGCATTTGAAATTTACGTATCTATATGGACTTTTACTCTAGAAACTTCATGTATTTATTGCGCTGATATTTATTGTTTTTGTTATCATTGGCATCACATTTTACTACTATCCCCCAACAATAACATCATATGTCTGTATACTAGGTTTCAGAAACTTGTTCTCTGTATATCTAATGGTGCACAGCACTTTCCCTCAATCTCTTCCTTTTCCACATTTCCAAGCCTAGCATAGTCAAGTTGGGTACAACACTATACAAAGCTGTATGTGTGTATATATATATATATATATATATATATATATATATATATATATATATATATATATATAAGTGCATTGGAACTCTTTGCAGTTAAGTAGATAAAAACTTGAAAATTCATCTTTATGCAATATCCATATTTAATAAAGGTTTTAGCTATGTATTTATTATAAATATTTCACTTTCCAATGTTCTGCACATAGGGGAATATGTTCTAAGTATTTTTAAATCGATATTCCTATATATATCTGTATATATGTATAAATATATATTTGTGCAAAAAAAAAATCATATATATGTAGAAATATTTGATTATGAATAAATAGAACATAGTTTTGTATGTTAAGAACATTGGAATGTGAAATATTCATACTTTCATGTCGGGTTAACACACATGAGAATAAGTTTGGCTTTTTGCACTCATTGGCTTATCGCGCATGTGAAAACAGTTTACTTTCAACCTTTTTGTTCCTTCAGCAAAGGATAACAGGAGAATGAAGCAAATAATAAAAGGTTAACTGTAAATTGTATGTTTTATCCAAATCATGAAAAAATAATTGGGGCTTCCTGTTCCTTTAATTTTATATTAGAAAAACAAAAAAGAAAAAAAAAATCTATAATAATTAATTATTTAACATTTAAAAACTATATTTAAACGAGCTCAAACATATAACACCCAGAGCTTTTAACTTTTTGTCCAAATTTGTTTCATATTAAAATTACCAATAACAATTTCCCCATGCAAATAAGTTGCTTACTGCCTGTACAAATACTTTTTTTACATTACATTTATAAAGTTTAAATACATGAAGACAAACAAAAATGTTACATGAAATCAGAGCCAAACTTGTTGAACTTTCTTAGCAAGTCTGATTGCTTGACACAGATGCTATTAGCTATTTTTTATCAGCCTGCTACAAGCTGTTAATCAAGTCTGTTAAAAGAACAAGAATGCCTTAAAGATTAAAATTTATATCTTAAAACCTGTGTTTGTTAGCTTGGCAGCTGAATTTTTAAAGTGGAAATTAGATAGACTAAGGGTAACATTATATTAAGAATACTTACTCTGAGGAAATCTTGGAGGATTGTCATTTACATCACTAAGTGTGATATTGATAGTGGTCGTTCCAGCTAATCCTCCAAGCTGTCCACCCATGTCTTTGGCCTGGATAATTACTTCATAATACTCTCTTGATTCTCTGTCCATGTTTGTTAAAGCTGTCCTAACAATTCCTGTTAAACAGACAAAGAGTTCAACCAATGTCAAAAGTTAAATTAATATCAAAGTTTAAGTACACAAAATGTTTAATTATAAATAGAAAATGGGCAAATATTCATACAAGCTTATGCAGAATATATGGCCGCAGGCAGCGGGATTCAGCTATTTTTGGTGGCGTATTTATATGTGTAAATGTGCAACACACAAATATCTAAATTATTTGCCCATGCCTAGAAAACAGTACATTTTTTTTCTAACTAAATAATAGTTTTAAATACTTAAACATGCGTTAAAAGAAAATTTGCAGCACAGTTACTTATTACTGATATAAACGATGGCTAAATAAAAAAGATACTTTGGTGTCCCTTTAATACTTTCAAATACAGTGGACAATGTTTATTGTTCAAAGACTCTTACATTAAAATAGATGCAAATATAATGTATCATCACTGTCAGATCTACCAAAGAAACCAGAAGCATTTCAAATGGTCATGGAAAGCATTATTTGCATGTAAAATGGTATTTCAAAAGTGTTTCTTTTTTTATTTTTTTAAATGAATGTTCCTATGTGGAATGTGCTTGTGAAGGTTTGTCAGTGTTCGCTGTCCACCAATACAGCTGTGGGATATGTCACTTTCAGCCAATGAGCATTAAAACTATAGTATAATATTTTACAAATATGTATTTCCTTCAAGTTTCCAAACAAATTAAACATTTTCTCTCTATTTTTGTATTTAGTTGTCTCTCTTACATATGTTTGCTTTTACTTTAAGAATTATTTTAAGACATTTCAAAAATGTTTTATTTGATGAAGATTCTTATTCAAGCACGGCCCTAAATATTATCTCTGATTTGTTATGTTTTATATGTCAGAATTTTTACTACCAAAAGAAAAGTATGAAATAAAGGAACAGTACTGAACAATGACAATAGGTGGCAGCATTACGCTTTTGTGAACGTTTGAAAGAAATATATGCTGTATAATTAGTGTGTTGCCTGATTTTCCTTGCATCTGTCGACATGTTACTGTTCTTTGTGAAAAGATTATCGCAAGTCTGACCTCTTCACTAGATAATTCCCCTAAGATCAGATTTTTTTGGAACCTCTATTCTCACTTTGTAGGCAAACACATAATACTCATTTTTGCATTGACCTCTTGGGCTACAGAGCATTTCAGTTACATTTTAACATAATATAATAAGAAGATAATAACAAAAAGTATTTGTAAAACACAATTGGCTATAAAATAAGCACTAAAATTAAAGTAAAAAAAAAAGAAGAGATAGCTATAAGGGAATAAATAAGTAACAAAGAAAAACTCCTGATTCTATAATACACACTAAACACACAAATGTACACATGCCACTCTCACAGGCAAGCACAAAAGCCTGGTCTTGCACACGCATGCACACACACACATACATGCGAACCTTATAGTTTCTTTATATTTAAAGGGACATACAACTACAAAAAAAAGAAAATACCCTAATGTTTTAGAGCATTTTTTCCATTGTGCTTTTGTTTGCATATAACCATGAGGTTGAGCAGTATTTTGTGTTTCTTTTCTGTAGATAACAATTTCAGAATGTTCATCAGTGTGTTTTTCCTGATGAGTACAATCCTATAATGCTTCTTCTGCCAATACCCCATAAGCTTTGAATTGTTACCTCTTGACATCGACACAAAACCATTATCTGCATTAGTTATTACTTGATTTCAGAAAGCAAAAATCAAATGTGCACAATTAATAACAAACAAAATAGGTATTTTGTGTATTTAGCAATTGCATCACAGGTTAAAAGTTCATACTGTGTAACGATGGTAATAATTAACCTTTTGTGCTCCAATCCCATAGAGATATGTATGCGACATTTATAGGAATTTGAACAGGAGTATTATCAGTATAGTAATGTACTTGTTGGGTTATGGATTTTTTATGAGTGTAGAGAGCTTATTATTCCTTTTTAAACTTTAATGGATTTAACATGTGGCGTTTGTATCTGTTTGATGATGTTCCTTCCTAACGTCATTCATCCTGGTGCTGAGCAATGTCAGTGTGTTTTGTAAATGCGCAAATTAATGTTCCATCCAAAGAATTTTGAGGTACTCGGTTTTGAATGTTTTGTCTGGGGGTTTATCAATTACTTTTAGCTTTGTAATTCAAAAAGTGAAAAATGGTCCCGTAAATGTGTTGTTAAATATTGAGAATTAGGATTGCGATCAGGAAGACAAGACTGGCACATGTTAAGTATAGAACCATTTTCCACTGAACCAACAATAAAAAAAGTGCTGCATATAAATGAAAATGACTGATTGTCGTAGAATTGAAATAGACCTAATCTCCAGCTGTTAACATGCAGACAATGATCAAATAATAGTTTGTGATCAACTCCAGCAAAGAGGTTAAATACATAATTAAAGCCAGATCAAGAGTAGCAATGCCCTGATGGGACCTAGCTGGTGACGGATCCCTACCAACATATGACCCTTTGCTATTGGCTATCAGGAGGCGTTCAGCTAGGTCCCAGTAGTGCACTGCTGCTCTGAGGTGGAGGTTACAGAAGTTAAAAAATAGTTTTATGCATTCAATAGTGCAATGATAAAATGTTCTAACACAGAGTGTTTTCATTTTGAACTTTTACTTTACTTTACATTTTATTTATTGTAGAATTCTGCAGTTTAAAATGTTTCATTTAATATAAAATGTGTGGGTGTGCGTGTGCCTGTCCGTTCCAACATATATCTATTTGTACCTACTAAAACACGTCAAGCAATAAGACAGGCACTTTTCTCATTAGATCAGGATGCCTGGGTTTAACGATACCAGCAAACTAGTGAGGTGACATAATTGAGTGGTTCTTTACTTTCATGACAATGGTCTAAAAAAGAAAGCATTGTTGCTATGGCACCAGAAAACCAAGACTTTATTTTATGCTCTGTAGATTTGCTATAGCAAGAAAACCTCAGCCAGCAGTGAACACATAATGATACAGGAGGATTGTTTTTCGGTTTCTAGCTACTTTGATGGTTGGAATAATTAACAAAACAATACCTGACTCCCACATTATAGTAGCAAAGTATTAGCATTTAGTAACTGTAATTCAAAATAAAAAAAGTGTTCAATAAATAATAATGTTTTATCAAGTAACATAGTCACAGTAGATGAGGTTGAAAAAAGACAGAAGTCCATCGAGTTCAACCTATACAAATCTAAAATATATACAAAAAGCTCCAGTTAAGCTTAAATAATCCCACTAAAAGGTGACCCATTTAATACTAGCAATCATATCCATGAATTTTGTTTATAGACAGAAATGTATCAAAATCATTTTAAATGTATCTAGGGTATTGGCATTCACTACCTCCTTTGGTAATGAGTTCCACAATTTTATTGCTCTTACAGTGAAAAAACATTTCCGTTGCAGGAGATTAAATCTCCTTTCCTCCAACCTTAAATTGTGACCTCTGGTCACAAACAATTTTCTTGGAATAAACAGAGCTTTTGCCATCTCTGTATATGGGCCTTGAATATATTTATATAAAGTAATCATGTCACCTCTTAAGCGCCTTTTTTCTAAAGAAAACAGACCCAGTTTGGCTAGCCTCTCCTCATAGGTTAAATTCTCCAATCCCCTTATTAGCTTTGTGGCCCTTCTCTGAACTTTTTCTAGTTCTGCAATATCTTTTTTTGCGATTGGTCCCAAGAACTGCACTCCATACTCAAGGTGAGGTCTTACCAGGGCTTTATATAGTGACAGAATTATGCTTTCCTCCCTTGAGTCAATGCCTCTTTTAATACATGCTAGTATCGTATTAGCCTTTGAAGCTGCTGCCCTGCATTGTGCACCCATCTTTAGCATGTTATCTATTACTACCCCCAAATCCCTTTCCTCCTGTGTTTGGCTAAGTCTTGTCCCATTTAAATAATACGTTGCCTGTTTATTTTTACTTCCAAAATGTAGAATCTTACATTTTCCCGTATTAAATCTCATTTTCCATTTACCTGCCCATACTTCTAATTTTTGCAGGTCCCTTTGTAACGAAAGTTCATCCTGCTCTAACCTAATGACCTTACTTAACTTATTATCATCTGCAAAAATAGAGATGTCGCTATTTAATCCTAGCTCCAAGTCATTTATATAAATATTAAAAAGAACGGGGCCCATCACTGATCCCTGGGGTACTCCACTGATTACCTTTGTCCAATTTGAGTATGATCCATTTACTACTACTCGTTGCTCCCTATCTTGTATCCAGTTATTTATCCACAAACATTTTCAGCTATTCCCAGTCCCTTCATTTTGTGCATTAATCTCTCATGTGGCACTGTATCAAACGCCTTTGCAAAATCTAAGTATATCACATCAACTGATTCCCCTTTATCTATATTTTTACTTACTTCCTCATAGAATCTAATTAGATTAGTTTGACATGATCTATTTCTCATAAAACCATGCTGATTAGAACTCATAATCGTGTTTACACGAATATGATCATCAATATAATCCCTTATAATCCCTTCAAATATCTTCCCCGCTATTGATGTCAGACTAACTTAATTTGCATTAAACTTTGTCTGCAGTTCCAAGCCATTGTAATTCAGCATTAAATATAGTATGTCATTTCCTAATATGGTTTAATATACTATGCCTGCAATTATATATTTAGTGTGTAGAGGGCACTGTGCCAAAAGCCATTGCAAACTTGTGTTTGTGATAGAACGCTGAGGTTTCTGATCACACATGCAAAACCAACATGTACTTTGCAATGCATGAAAGTAAAATGACAGCAAATTTTGTAACTGCCTACTCGACAAGAATCAAGACTAATAAGTATTAGATAATTTTTATATCCTGTGTGTCAGCGTATGGAGGTAGAAGGTATAGAACCATTTGTAATTTTACTCTGAAAAACTAAAATTATCCTAATATTAGATTGGGATAATCATTCGTATAGAGCATGATCAAGACAGTGGAAAAGGGCAAAAAAATAAAATACTGTGTAGTTAAATCTGAAATTTCTAGCATGTATCGGAATCAGAGCCAATTTATACTTATCTTTGTGTGGTAAGCTGTTAAACATTAGAATGTGACTCAGTTGAGTGTCAATACTGATGCACTCACATTATTAGTAAGTAATAAGTATTATAAGTATGTGTATAGGTTTATATAATTAACAACTCACTTTGGCTCACATGCAGTTAAAAATAAATGGAAATCAAAACAAATTTTCATTATCCATTTATTGAACTGCAAATTTTTGGAGCCTATGTGGTGCGGGCTTGTCCATTAGAGCCTGCAAAAGTAAGTTAAAGGAATATTCCAGCCTAAATTGGAATCCACATGAATGCATTTCAGTTTTGAATTGAAGCAATTTTGTAATATACAGTACATGTATTGGCAAAATGCTTCTAATAAAAGCTATAGCGGTTTCAAAAGTGTATTTAAGTGTGCACTGTGCACCACCAGCATTTTAAACATAGCACTTACTCAGAGAGCCTAAGGTGTTTGTACAATCTGGTAATGACTCAATTTGTTAATTGCTGACATCATACAAGACCCACTGGTGCAATGAGCATCTGCAGTATTTAAAATGCTGGTGCACAGAGAATATCTAGCTGTGCTTCACATGTATGTGTAGAGGTTATTCCTGAAATTAAAACAGATATAACTTTAACTAGAAGCATTTTTGCCAATACATGTATATTGCAAACATGTTGCTATTCAACAATGTAATTCATCCATGTGCTTTCAAATATTGACTGTAATGTCCCTTTAAGTCACTGCATTTTGTATTCTCTCCATGTTAAATTACCCCAGCTCTTGTGCAATTGGTTGCAAAAGAACAGTGGGTGGGGCTGCTCAAGCAAATTATTATATTGTCTACTGCTTGTTAAACTGGTCTATATTGAGAAATTTAAAAACAAAATTCTAATGTTATACAATAATCAGACTTTCCTCTTTCTCTTTGTGTCCTTTGTAGACAATAGCAGATGAGCAGCATGTCCCTCATCATTCTGTACCTTGTGAATAGATAAATAGAGGGTGTGGCTAGATGACAACACATTATCATCCTCTATCCACAAAAAGTTAAAGTTTGTCTTTCACAGTCAAAATGGTAAACTGCAATTGTGTTAGTAAAATGTGCATTGTTTTTCTGTCTCAGTGCAATCCAGGGATCTTATCCTTTAAAGTTGTGTCGCCATGCTTTTCTTATTTATCCTGCTATGGCTAATTTGGACAGATATAAATGAGCTCCTGCACTGATCAAACAATAGTGATAGAGCATGCTGCATAGTAAAGGTTCTGAATTTTGCAGGATGCACTTCAGCCTCTTTTAAATCATCAATTACTGTTGGGAATATCACTCCTGGCCAACAGGAGGAGGCAAAGAGCACCACAGCCAAGCTGGTAAGTATCACTCTCCTTCCCACAAACCCCAGTCATTCGACCAAAGGAAAATGGAGAAAAAGGAATAACACAAAGTGTATAGGTGCCTGAGGTTTAAGTTAAAAATAACCGTCTTAAAATAAAGGGCAGGCCGTGGACTCACCATATCCGGAAAAAAATACATTTATCAGGTAAGCATACATTTTGTTTTCTTTCCTAAGATAAGGTGAATCCACAGCATCATCAATTACTGTTGGGAATCAATACCCAAGCCAGAGGACACAGATGATTAGGGAGAGACAAGATAGGGAACCTAAACAGAAGGCACCACCGCTTGAAGAACCTTTCTCCCAAAGGAAGCCTCTTCCAAGGCAAAAGTATTGAATTTGGAAAAAGAATGTAGAGAAGACCAAGTTGTCGCTTTGAAAATCTGTTCCACAGAAGCTTCATTCTTGAAAGCCCAAGAAGAAGAGACAGCCGTAGTGGAATGAGCCGTAATTCTCTCAGGTGGCTGCTGTCCAACAGTCTCATAGGCCAAACAAATTACATTTCTCAACCAGAGAGAAAGAGAAGTTGCTGTAGCTTTCTAACCTTTACGATTCCCAGAGAAACAAATAAACAGGGCAGAAGACTGGCGAAAATCCTTAGTTGCCTGTAGGTAGAACTTCAGAGCATGCACAACATCCAGCTTGTGTAACAAACATTCCTTATGAGAAGAGGGATTAGGACATAGAGAAGGAACAACAATTTCCTGATTAATATTTCTATCCAAAACAACTTTAGGAAGAAAACCTAAGTACGGAGAACTATCTTATCAGCATGAAAGATAAGATAAGGAGAATCATACTGCAAAGCTGAGAGTTCCGAGACTCTTCAGCAGAAGAAATAACAACAAAAAACAAAACCTTCCAAGATAACAACTTAATATTCATGGAATTCATAGACTCAAACTGAGCCTGCTGCAAAACTTTAAGAACAAGGTTAAGGCTTCAAGGAGGAGAAACCGACTTAAACACAGGCCTGATTCTGATCAGGGCCTGACAAAAAGATTGCACATCTGGCAAATCCGCCAGACGCTTATGTAGCAAAATAGACAAGGCAGAGATCTGACCCTTCAGTGTACTCGCTGACAAACCCTTCTCCAGACTCTACTGGAGAAAAGACAAAATCCTAGGAATCCTTACCCTACTCCAAGAGTAACCCTTGGATTCGCACCAATAAAGATATTTACGCCATATCTTATGGTATATCTTCCTAGTAACAGGCTTGCGAGCCTGAATCATGGTCTCAATGACCGACTCAGAAAACCCACGCTTAGCCAGAACTAAGTGTTCAATCTCCAAGCAGTCAGCTTCAGAGAAATAAGATTTGGATGAAGGAAGGGACCCTGAAGTAGAAAGTCCTTCCTCAGAGGTAGTCTCCAAGGTGGAAGAGATGACATCTCCACAAGGTCTGCATATCAGATCCTGCGAGGCCACGCAGGAGCTATGAGAATCACTGACGCTCTCTCCTGCTTGATACGAGCAATGACTCGTGGGAGGAGAGCAAACGGAGGAAACAGGTATGCCATCTTGAAATTCCAAGGGACCGCCAGTGCATCTATCAGAGTGGCCTGTGGATCCCTTGACCTCGAACCGTACCTCGGGAGCTTGGCATTCTGCTGAGATGCCATCAGATCCAGCTCCGGCACCCCTCATTTGAGGATCAAGCTGGAGAACACCTCCAGATGGAGCTCCCACTCCCCAGGATGAAAAGTCTGTCTGCTCAGAAAATCCATGTCCCAGTTGTCCAGTCCTGGAATGTGGATAATGTGGAATGATGTCCATGGACGCATCCATCAGACCAATTACCTCCATACATTGAACCACTGATGACCAAGCAGCAGACTGTAGAGAGAGGCAAGAGGAAAGAATCTTGGCTTTTCTGACCTCCGTCAGAAATATTTTCATTGATAGAGAATCTATTATGGTCCCTAAGAAAACTACCCTTGTAGCGCTTTCCCAGATTCACTTTCCATCCGTGGGAACATAGAAAAGATAACAAGATCTCTGTATAAGAGTTTGCTTGTTGAAAAGATGGCACCTGAACTAGATATGGCGCTACTGCAATTCCCAGAGACTGGATCACTGCCAAAAGAGCCCCTAGAACCTCTGAGAAAATTCTGGGAGCTGTGGCAAGGCCAAACAGAAGAGCTACAAACTGAAAGTGTTTGTCCAAAAAGGCAAATCTCAGAAATTTGTGATGATCCCTGTGAATGGGAACATGAAGTTACACATCCTTCAGGTGTATGGTAGTCATGAACTGACCCTCTTGTACCAAGGGAAGAATGGAATGTATGGTTTCCATCTTGAAGGACGGTACTTTGAGAAACTTGTTTAGACACTAGAATAGAACCCTAGACCCTGTTCCTTTACTGGAAGTGGAACTATCACTTCCAGGTCAGAAAGGTCCTGAACACATTTCAAGAATGCCTCTCTTTTTATCTGGTCTGCAGATAATCTTGAGAGGTCGAACCTGCCCCTGGAAGGAAAGGTCTTGAACTCTAACTTGTAACCCTGGGATACAATGTCCACAGCACAAGGGTCTGGGACATCTCATATCCATGCTTGAGAGAACTGAGAAAGTCTGCCCCCCACTTGATCCGATACCAGATCGGGGGGCAAACCCTTCATGCTGATTTGGAATCGGCTGAGGTTTCTTTGATTGCTTCCCCTTGTTCCAAAACTGATTGGGTTTCCAGGAAGGTTTGGACTGTTCATGCTTGGAAGAGGAAAGGGAAGGCTTACCTCTGAAGTTACGTAAGGAATGAAAATTACTCTGACGTCCTTTCGGTCAATTTTTCTTATCTTGCGGCAGAAAAGACCCTTTACCACCTATGATATCGGAAATAATTTCTGCCAGACCAGGTCCAAACAAGGTCTTACCCTTGTAAGGGATCACCAAAAGCTTGGACTTAGATGAAACATCCGCTGACCAAGATTTAAACCATAAAGCTCTGCATGCTAGGACAGCGAAACCAGATATTTTGGCTCCCAACTTAATGACCTGTAAGGCAGCTTCAGTAATAAAGAAATTGGCTAACTTTAGAGCCTTAATATGGTCTTGGATCTCCTCCAAAGGAGTCTCTGCTTGAAGAGACTCAGACAATCCATCGAACCAATAGGCTGACGCACTTGTCACAGTGGCAATACACACTGCAGGTTGCCATTGGAGACCCTGATGAAAATACATCTTTTTCAAAAAAGCCTACAGCTTTTTGTCCATTGGATCCTTAAAACCTTAAAAGAGCAGTTATCCTCTATAGGAATAGTACTTCTCTTAGCCAGAGTAGAAATTGCCCCTTCCACTTTGGCCACCAACTGCCACAACTTCTTAATGGAGTCAGTCATTGGGAACATCTTTTTATAAACCGGCAACAGAGAAAAAGGGATCCCAGGTCTCTCCCATTCTCTTACAATAATCTCCATAGCATGGTCTGGCACAGGAAACACCTCCACAGAGGAAGGAACATCAAATGATCTATTAAGTTTACTAGATTTCTTAGGGTTGACAACGATAGGGTTATCGGAGTCGTCCAGAGTAGCCAAAACCTCCTTTAGCAAAGCACGGAGGTGTTCAAGCTTAAATCTGAAGGATACAACTTCAGCATCAGATGAAGGATTTACACTGTCTGAATTTGAGATTTCACCCTTAGAGGCTACCGACGTATCTTCTTCTTCACACAGCAACTTGATTAGTCAGAACTGGATCAGAAACCTTACTATCTGAATCTCTAAATTTCCTTTTGCGTCTTCCCTGTAGCATGGGAATGGCAGCTAATGCTTCACATACCGCAGAAGATAACTGTGCAGCAATATCTGCTTGCAAATAAACTCCTTGAAGAGATTGAGAGGAACCACAGGGCGCACTGCCTGTGACACCGTTAAGGCATGGGACGTTTGAGGAGAAAGCTGTGGCATTGCCTGAACAGCATCAACCTGAGAGAATTAATTAAAAATTCTATCTTTATACATTAATGTCCTCTCAATACATGAGGAACAAAAAGGCAAAGGGGGTTCCACTTGGCTATCTAAACAAAGCTTGCATTCAACAGAAGGCATAGACTCTTGGTCCATTTTTGAAAAAAAAGGAAAAAATAAATAAAACATTTTACTGTTCCTTTAAGATATTATCGAATAACAAGCTGAGTCCGCTAACAGGGGTATTCAAAAGAATTTGCAAAAGGAAACCCAATTTCCGAAACATTTTTTATTTGTCAGGGAGATGCAAAGTGAGTGACAACCAAGAAGAGGGTTTACCACTTGAAGTGTGCTATCAGAACAGCGTCTTTTATCCTAGAGCTAAAAGTGTAACAAAAGCATCTCTACACCTCAGCTGTATCTGCTCCCTCTGCACACCGGGATAGATACGGCAACTAGTGTTACTGCTTCAACAACTCCGGACTCCTTTCAATCTTCCGATCAGAGGATGTCACATGACCGGCTCTACACTGTGCCACAAAGTGAAAGCGCCCATTTCCACCTGCAACTGCCGCCTCAGGAAGGATCCGCCTCTAAAATAATGTCATAGGCGATCCCGGTAGCCGTAAGGGAGAATTTTAATATAGAGCTGCTTTCAGCAGCTCCGGACTGAATAGAAATTCCTTGTTGCCAACTCACTTACGCAGTGTAATCCATAGTAATATCGGATAAAAACTGCAGAATTTAATAAAAAACTGAGCCACCAATGATTTCTCTCTATTGTCACAGCCATGGTGCCTGCTTACTGCCATTAAAAAGCCCTGACTATGAACAGGATGAAGCCTCAAATTAGTGCAGTATAATCTTCATAATTCAGTCTTTTTAATTATTGTAACAGACAAAAAATGGCCCTTACCTGCATCTCTAGCTGTCCGGCAGGAGGACAGCTTACTCAGCATGAAAGGAAGCCACTCCTCACAGAGGCCTGTGGAGAAAAGAAAAGACAGAGTAAACCTACTCTGGCTTTCTGTGCTAGGGCAGCAACATGTTAAAAAAGCGCAGTGAGGCCCACGCCACCAGTTCCTAACTGCTTAAAAGTCACCACTGCCCTACTGGAGTACGGCTAAACCCAATCTTGAAAAGAAAGATCAGAGCAAACCTACTCCGGCTTTCAAAATAAATAAAATCCTCATTAAAGTGAAATAAATCAGACACCAAAATTTCACCTCCTCCTTGCACCGAAGGCAAAGAGAATGACTGGGGTATGTGGGAAGGGGAGTGATACTTAACAGCTTTGCTGTGGTGCTCTTTGCCTCCTCCTGGTCAGGAGTGATATTCCCAACAGTAAATGATGATGCCGTGGACTCACCATATCTTATGAAAGAAACAGACAAACTCCACCCACCATTTGCCTTATTTGAAGGAGTCAATCTGGGCTTTACTCCACAGGCAACAATGATAGCCCCAGTTACAATGCTAGTTTAAAGTGCATTGTTTTGTAGTTATCAATTAAATACAATTAGGGACAGATATATAGCAGGGTTATAGCCTTGAGAAGTCAGCAGGGTGCATTTCAAGTTCTGAAAAGGGGCAAAATAAATATTGAAAAATATATTGCAAAGTAGTTTCATTATACATAACTAAACATTTTCTATACAAATCTCAAGGTATTTACTGTCCATTTAAACAGTTAGTAAACTTCTGTTTAGATGCAGATTACATAAATAAGATTG
Organism: Bombina bombina; assembly: GCF_027579735.1. Classification (NCBI taxonomy): domain Eukaryota; kingdom Metazoa; phylum Chordata; class Amphibia; order Anura; family Bombinatoridae; genus Bombina; species Bombina bombina. The sequence goes on along the minus strand of NC_069503.1, from coordinate 673,711,858 downwards.
AAAATACATTGTTTCATTTTTTTCTTATATATGACAAAAATATTTTATTTGGGATTTAATTCTGAGTTTAATATCCCTTTTAACAGAACCAACATATACCACAATTTATACATTTTATATAGAAGCTCTGTCCTATAGCTTTTTTAAATTAGTGTTGGCTGTTTGCTTGGATGGATTTGTTTTCTATGTAATGTGTATCAGGTTTAGTGAATATTATGTGAGAGACAAATAAATGAGTTCTCAAGTGTCTGGGTACTTCAAGGCTGATTGGTTATTAGGAATTCCAGCTGGGTAGCTGTTTCTTAGGAACGATCAATGCTTTAGGAATTGTGTCTCCTTGTTTATATCATTTTAAAGATACATTTGAATAAGTGCTAGTAGTCACTGCATTTCTGCTGAGGGCACTTATTGGAATCTATAAAGAATCACACATTGTTTAAAGGAGGCAATGCTGCTTACTATTTATGTATTATATTTTCTGTGTGCATTTTTATTACTGATTCTGTAATTAAAAAATAAACTGACACATAAACATACAAAGCATACTACATTAGAGAAATTAAAACTATTTAAAAAAAAATTAAAAAAATATGTGTCAAGGTTATTGTATAATACTGAATGCTATTTTGAAAGTTACTCAAAAATGATAACATTGGGAGATTTTAGTTCTATGTATTTCTAAATATTTGAATTATTAAAACATTATGGCCCAGATTACAAATGGTGCGCTCAAATTAAAACATAAGTGGCCGGATAGCGAGGGTATTACGAATTGAAAGTAAAACATTAGCGTGCGAGCGACCGACTCAAGTGCTAACTTCTGGACTTTGGAGATTGTGACTGCACTAGCTCCTTCTCCCTATAGACTTCTATGGAGTGTACTAAAAAATCTTTTCTGTTTGTCACTTTCGCACTAACCCGACACTGTGCTATATCAACTGCGCTAAAGAAGAAGGTATATTAGGAATACTTTAAATTCCTTTGTTCTTCACTTAGAAGAAATTATTATTTTTATTTTAAAATATATATTTCTATTTATATATCTATTTGTATTTTTGCAAAATATATAACTATACCTATATATCAATATGAATATATACAGATATAGATATATAGATATATTGCATATTCATATATATATATATATATATATATATATATATATATATATATATATATATATATATATATATATAAAGTGAAGAACATATGAATTTCATGTATTTCTTGTATTTCTATTAAAAAAAACATTAAACATATTGAAATTGTTTCAAAATGATATTGCATGTCCCAAGGTACATGACTCAAAAGTGTATATATCGTCTATATATGTACATACATGTGTTTATATGTATGTATAAAAACATAAATACACATGAATAAACATATATAGACATGTATACATACAAACAAAAAAACTGTTGCTTATTTCATAGCTGATGTTTCCTGAGGAAGGAGTTTTTCACCCTGAAACGTTATCTATGAAATAAACAACAGTTTTTTGTTTGCTAAATTCAGTGAGTGTGGTCAGTCTGTTTCATGCATTATTCCATTACCTCCACCTTGGTTGTTGTCGCATTTGTTTGGAGAGTGCAGATGAACCCTCTAATAATATATATATGTAAAGTCAGATATTTTGTAAAATGGACATTACCCAAGCGGCTGTGGGTAAATCCTGATGTGTGATCATAAATCCCCTCAGAGTGCGGAGTCACCGCATCAAACATATATAGCATGCACTGTAATTCTCCCATCTTCACTATCTTTTTTGCCTCCGCATGGGGGGTTGAAGAGGACGAAGCATCCTTGTAAACCTCATTACCCAAGGTTCAATTGGGGTGGATGCCAGAGGATAGGCCTTCATAGAACCCCCAGGCGGAGGCAAAATAAATAGTGTAGAAAGGGGAATTACAGAACATTGGGCTTTACCCACAGCCGCTTGGGTAATGTCGGATTTACCTGGGTAATCCTAGGATTACCCTGATTTCTTACTTTTCTTACTCTACCCGTATATATATATACACCCTCTGTGACCTCAGCGGGGGGGGAGGGGGTCTGTATTCAAAGTATGTTTACATAACATAGTCTGTGTGTTCCCAAAAACAAATAATGATTTTGCTGTAGAAACACTTCAAATTATACATATGTACATTAAATTTCACTCTACATTCTCTCGATTTCTAACAATGGAAATTCTTGCAACCTAAATGCTGGAGAGACTGATATGCAGGGGCGTAACTAGAAACCACAGGGTCCAAGTGCAGGAATCTAAGAAGGGCCCCCACCAAAAAAAATGTGAATTTGATACATATCTTTTTTTTTTCAACATAATAAGGTCAAAACTAAACTTTCATGTTTTAGATAGAGCATACAATTTTAAACAAATGTCTAATGTACATCTATTTACTAATTTGATTTGTACTCTTGGTATCCTTGGCGGCTGTGCATATATGCCTATCGTCATTGGCTCACCCAATTTGTTCATCGAGCAAGTATAGTTGTTTACAATTGTAGACATCTGCACTCTCACTTCCACAGCGACCATTGTGCCAGATCCAAATATACATATATATATATATATACACAGATTCCAAATAAGGTGCACTCCATCGATCACAGTCCAATTACCGTGGTGTTGCATATACAATACATATAATTTCCAGTATTCACTCCATGTGAGTAAAATAATGCTGCACTCACCGGTCTTGTAGAAATGTTTCTTTATTATGCACAAATGACAGTGTTCAATACACAAATACCCCCAGATGTTTCGGTGTGCCTCTGGCACCTTTCTCAATGGGTCTGCTTCCAATCCTCCAACAAGCAGACCCATTGAGAAAGGTGCCAGAGGCGCACCAAAACATCTGGGGGTATTTGTGTATTGAACACTGTCATTTGTGCATAATAAAGAAACATTTCTACAAGACCGGTGAGTGCAGCATTATTTTACTCACATGGAGTGAATACTGGAAATTATATATATATATATTTAAAACAAAGTGTATATATATATATATATATATATACTGTGTATGTATATATATATATAGATATATATAGATATTTCAGTATATATATTTATTCATTTTGGTTTATATTATATATATATATATATATATATATATATATATATATATATATATATATATATATATATAGTCTTCTGTAACTATTCTAGAGACTAGAGCTGAAAAAAATAAGTTGCATCCTAAGTTTTTTTTCACATTGAACTTAGTCTTACCTTAGTGCTATTCACTGTGCATCCATGCAGGAGTATAAGATGGCTACCTCCACACTGACAATGTGAGTGACTCTCTGAATTGACACTCTGGTTGCCCGGCATGCAGCTAGATGCATCATGGTCCCACTCACACAGGACCCCCAGACAGCCCTGATTCTTCACCTGGCCCCTCGGGTAGCTGCCCATATTGCCAGCGGCAACGCCTGAAAAGGGACCTGCCTCACTGTTAAAAGCCTGCGCTCACTGTGCTGCGTCAGGCTTTTAGAATTTAAGACAAATAATAATAATATATTATGATATGTACTGTGATGGGGGCGGGGCAGACAGGGCAGCAAAGGTAGCAGAACAGCAGCATCAGCAGCATCAAACTCAGCAAGTAAAATGTACTCACAAGCAAATCACTACTTGTCTAACTACTGCAACTGACTGCTGAAAGTTCTTCATGTCTTTTGCTGTGGGATGCCTGTGACTTCTGAATTCTGGGAGATAGGTAGGTCCCCCTGTGTGACAAGCATGGATGTTCTTTGAACAGAATTGTGCTATAGCCTGGCTGTGTGCGACTCTGATCTTCCAGCACCAAGCCTGTGCTGGAAGATCAGAGTCGCACACAGCCAGGCTATAGTGCGAGGCTGAGTGCACTGCACCTGCCGAGAGCCAGCCCTGCCCAGTGCCCACACTCGCATTCCTCATCCAGGTGGCAGCCTTGCAAGGTGGGACTGGGGATCATTATGTAGAGATGTAAATGTGCCTGCAGCATCCCATAAAGAAAAAAAAAAATTTGTGCTGAAGCTGTTGGGCCCCCTGAGGGTGGACCTCCTGGGTCCGGTCGCAATTGCGACCACTGCATCCCTGGTAGTTCTGCCCCTGCTGATATGGCTGAAAAGGTGTATCTAACATGGAGGGCAGTGCGTTGAATATTACAAACTTACAGTGATGTTTCCCCAGTAGAAGACAGGTTACTTCCATGGAACGCCCATCAAACTCCGACGGAACACCTATATATTTGCTATGTCTGCAATCTCTATTGTTAACAAAGACCAAACAACAAAACAACTTACTATTAAACCTATAGGAGCTGTGGGGACTGTGGGTATGTTATACGTGCAAATACAGGGCCAGATTACAAGTGGAGCACTATTTAACTCTCCGACTTGAGTGCTAATTGCGCTAGAAGTAAGATTTTTGTGTTCATTAGGTTGCGCTCATACTAAAAGTTAAAAGTAAACTGTTTATGCTCTCACTCTAACCCAGCAATCGCAAAAAGACGAACTTAGAATATCGTGTGCATGTTCACATATTCCCCCAATGGAGAAAAAAAGTGGAAAAAAAACACCCCACTCTTGCGCAAACGTGATAGAATTTTCTCATGTTTGCTAACCCGACATGAAAATATGAATATTTTACATTCCAATGTTCTTCACATAGAAGAATGTTTATTCATAAATACATATTGTACATATATCTGATGGTATTTTGATACAATATATACTATATATAAATATATATACAGTATCTCACAAAAGTGAGTATATCCCTCACATTTTTGTAAATATTTTATTATATCGTTTCATGTGACAACACTGAAGAAATGACACTTTGCTACAATGTAAAGTAGTTAGTGTACAGCCCATATAACAGTGTAAATTTGCTGTCCCCTCAAAATAACTCAACACACAGCCATTAATGTCTAAACCATTGGCAACAAAAGTGAGTACACCCGTAAGTGGAAATGTCCAAATTGGGCCCAAAGTGTCAATATTTTGTGTGGCCACCATTATTTTCCAGCACTGCCTTAACCCTCTTGGGCATGGAGTTCACCAGAGCTTCACAGGTTGCCACTGGAGTCCTCTTCCACTCCTCCATGACGACATCACGGAGATGGTGGATGTCAGAGACCTTGTGCCCCCCCACCTTCCATTTGAGGGTGCCCCACAGATGCACAATAGGGTTTAAGTCTGGAGACATGCTTGGCTAGTCCATCACCTTTACCCTCTGCTTCTTCAGCAAGGCAGTGGTCGTCTTGGACGCATGTTTGGGGTCGTTATCATGTTGGAATACTGCCCTGCGGCCCAGTCTCTGAAGGGAGGGGATCATGCTCTCCTTCAGTATGTCACAGTACATGTTGGCATTCATGGTTCCCTCGATGAACTGTAGCTCCCCAGCACTCATGCAGGCCCAGACCATGACACTCCCACCACCATGCTTGACTGTAGGCATGAGAGACAAAAAAATGGTTGCCGCCACACACGCTTGACACCATCTGAACCAAATAAGTTTATTTTGGTCTCATCGGACCACAGGACATGGTTCCAGTAATCCATGTCCTTAGTCTGCTTGTCTTCAGCAAACTGTTTGTGGGCTTTCTTGTGCATCATCTTTAGAAAAGGCTTCCTTCTGAGCCGACAGCCATGCAGACCAATTTGATGAAGTGTGCAGCGTATGGTCTGAGCACTGACAAGACCTGACCCCCACCCCTTCAACCTCTGCAGCAATGCTGGCAGCACTCATATGTCTATTTCCCAAAGACAACCTCTGGATATGACGCTGAGCATGTGCACTCAACTTCTTTGGCCGACCATGGTGAGTCCTGTTCTGAGTGGAACCTGTCCTACGAAACTGCTGTATGGTCTTGCCCACCGTGCTGCAGCTCAGTTTCAGGGTCTTGGCAATCTTCTTATAGCCTAGGCCATCTTTATGAAGAGCAACAATTCTTTTTTTCAGATCCTCAGAGAGTTCTTTGCCATGAGGTGCCATGTTGAACTTCCAGTGACCAGTATGAGAGAGTGTGAGAGCGATAACTCCAAATTTATCACACCTGCTTCCATTCATACCTGAGACCCCTGTTAACACTAACAAGTCACAGACACCGGGGGAGGGAAAATGGCTAATTGGGCCCAATTTTGGACATTTCCACTTAGGGGTGTACTCACTTTGTTGCCAATGGGTTAGACATTAATGGGCTGTGTGTTGAGTTATTTTGAGGGGACAGCAAAATGTACACTGTTATACAGGCTGCACACTCACTACTTACATTGTAGCAAAAGTGTCATTTCTTCAGTGTTGTCACATGAAAACATATAATAAAATATTTACAAAAATGTGAGGGGTTGTACTCAGTTTTGTGAGGATACTGTTTATATCCATATATCTATACATGATTATATATAGGTATACTACAGATATATATATAGGAGTATATATTTATAAATACTGCACATACATGAATATGTTCTATATATTCATATATATATATATATATATATATATATATATATATATATATATATATATGTTTTTTGGTACAATATATATCTATACCTATATAGATGATTATATATAGGTACAGATATATTAATATATATATATATATATATTATATATATATCTATTTAGAAATAATTAGAACATATTCTGCTATGTGCAGAAAATTGGAACGGGAAAATTTTACAGTAAATAAATAGTTAAAACCTTATTACAAATGAATATTGCATAAATAGGTTTTCACATGTTTTCATCTACTTAAAGGGACACCAAACCCAAATTTTTCTTTCATGATTCAGATAGAGCATGCAATTTTAAGCAACTTCTATTTTACTCATATTATCAATTTTTCTTCATTCTCTTTGCTATCTTTATTTGAAAAGAAAGAATGTAATTTTAGAAGCCGGGCCCATTTTTGGTCACAACCTGGATTGTGCTTGCTGATTGGTGGCTAAATGCACCACCATTAAACAAGTGCTGTCCAGGGTGTTGAACCAAAAATTGGTTGACACCTTAGCTTAGATGCCTTCTTTTTCAAATAAAGATAAGAAAAATTGGAGTAAATTAGAAAGTTGCTTAAAATTGCATGCTCTATCTGAATCATGAAAAGAAAAAACTGGGTTTAGTATCCCCCAAGTGTTTTCTTTAATGATTCAGATAGAACATGCAATTTTAAGCAACTTTCTAATTTACTCTTATTATACATTTTTCTTCATTCTCTTGCTATCTTTATTAAAAAATCAGGATTATAAAGCTTAGGAGCTGGCCCATTTTGGGTTCAGCACCCTGGATAGGCGCTTGCTTATTGGTGGCTTCATTTCGCCAACAATAAGCACACGTAACCCAGGGTTCTGTAGTTGCTTAAAATTGCTTGCTGAATCATTAAAGAAAATAATTAGGCTTAGTATCCCTTTAACTGCAAAGAGCTCCAATGCACTTGTATATACTGTATGTCTATATATTTTGTACATATGTATTTATGTGTTTATATTTGTAATTATGTCTGAAATACATTATATACATATATAAATACATAAATTCTCACTGTATCTGAAGGGTGTGATAGTTATAATATTTGCGACCACACTGTAACAAACAATATAAAACACGTTTGTTAGAGTACAAGTCGCAATGTTATACTTATAATCACGACAAGACTTAAAATTACATATATAAAGCATTATGCAATAAAAAACATACAAATAAAACATTATATATACATATATAATATTCAACACAATCCTCTTGCTCCTATATGGTGTATTATTGATGTCCTAGTTTCCCTATTGGTATTATAAACAAAAGGGGTTGAGCTTTTGTTAACACATGTAAATTGTATTACCAAACAATACTATCTAAAGGGATCATTACAAAGTAATGCTGGGGGATTCTTTGAAAATATCGCCAGTATGGCCTCCCACTTCCTTCAAACACTGATGTCAGCCCTTTTGAATATTTTACCGGCTTTCTCATACGCATGATGGATCCCTTGTCACATTGTCGGTGTTTAGATCATCAGGGCCAAAAATCAAATATTAAAAAAAAAAAAAAAAAAACGCCCATTTGTGGATGTTTGGGCCTGATGTGACTATTGAAGAATGCCCATCATGCAAAGATATATATGGTATTCATATGGCTAACTGGTAATCAGGATGTAAATAGACTGACTTTAGGTTAGATGTCACACATGTAAATGAGTATTTCAAAGGCGTTTCAATAAATAAACCTTTACTGTTACCTTAAGAGGTGTTGAATTGGACTATTGGTATCAGTCAGTTTTTGGGTGGTCCTCCAGTTTCTATTTTTAAACAAGTACTTAACACATGGAAATGCCTTTTCATGGAGCCTTTTCACAACTGTGGCTTTTAACAAAGGAATTGATTTTGCATTGTGACTATCTGAGAAACTGGATCCCCAATTTGGGTGGAAAGCAAAAAATAATTTTGGGATGCAAACTGCCAATAGATTCTAACCAACCCCTTTGTGATTTCAATTTGAATGCTCTTTGTCTACCAACCTGCCTTTTCTATTATAAGAAAATATAACTGAAGCAAAATTCATATATGACAACATTTACCAAATATAGGTGTCACTTGCTACTAGGGAAATTCTGGCAAGTATATTGAACACATTATGGCAATTAAAATACAATAATAATAATAATATGAAAATTAAAATGTCATAATATGTGTTTTTTTGGCTGTGTGCTGGCTACTAAATAGGTTTTCAAGTCAGTTTCAAATAACTGTGCACTATAAAGTGGATAGTAAGTTCTATGAAACTAAGCAAATGCTTTGTAGCAAGTCTGCTAATAGGATAGAGTCTTATCATCTGAAACTCAGTGACAGTTGCTTGTATCTTTAAAGGACCACATCTACCTTTTTTCAACTAACATTTTTTTTAGTGTGAACTCAGAGCTTGGTGAATAGACTCCATAGTGAATCAGCCTTATCATTACTGTTAGAACGCCAGTCCCATTATACAAGCTACAGACTTAACTGTACAAAACATAAAATAACATATAAAAGGAAAACTAAATAAACTGTGAGATAAATATAGTGATGGAAACACTCCTTATAAATGTTCTATAGTGAAAAAATGTGAAAAGTATAAGTGATTATTAACCCCTTAATGACAACTGACGTACCAGGATACGTCATGCCTTAACAAGCAGTAATGACGAGATGAGTGTACCTGGTACGTCAGTTTCTAAGAGAGTGCTGGAAGCCATCGCAATCGCTTCCAGCAGCTCTCAGGGTATTGCAGTGATGCCTCCATATGGAGGCATCCTGCAATACCTTTTTAGAAGACTCCGATGCAGAGGAGAGCTACTCTAAGGCCCTCTCTGCACCGTAGCGATGGTGCCGGTTCGTTGGTGTGGTGGGAGCGTAACAGGGGAGGCGGTGTGGGCGGCCCATCGCTACCCGGCATTCGGGTTCCTAGAAGTGCAATGTGCACGCCGGGGTGTTGGGAGCGTGAGCGGGGGGCGTGCGTGGCGCGCCGCATTAGCTGGCCACTGACACAATGAGGAGGGAAGAGGGGGGGGGGGAGATTTTTAAAAAAAATAATATAAAAAGGATCTGGGAGGGGGAGGGGGATAGGGGTATTGGTGGGGGCTTCTACACTAACAGCTGCCAGTACCCAAGATGGCCGCAATTAGATAGGGGGGAGGGTTAGAGAGCTGGGGGGGGGATCATGGAGGTTGGGGCTAAGGCAGGAGTCCATCACAGCTAAAATATTTTATTTTTTTTATAAAAAAAAAAAAAAAAACTCCTTTTATTTAGTACTCAGGCAGACTTTCTGCCAGTACTTAAGATGGCGGGGACATTTGTGGGGTGGGGGAGGGAAGAGAGCTGTTTGGGAGGGATCAGGGGGTGGGATGTGTCAGATGGGAGGCTGATCTCTACCCTAAAACTAAAATTAACCCTGCAAGCTCCCTACAACCTACCTAATTAACCCCTTCACTGCTGGGCATAATTTACGTGTGGTGCGGAGCAGCATTTAGCGGGCCTTCTAATTACCAAGAAAGCATGCCAAAGCCATATAAGTCTGCTATTTCTGAACAAAGGGGGGATCCCAAAGAAGCTTTTAGAAACAATTTTGTGCCATAATAGCACAAGCTGTTTGTAAATAATTTCAGTGAGAAACTTAAAATTGTGAAAAATGTAAAGTTTTTTTTTTTATTTGCTCGCATTTGGCGGTGAAATAGGTGGCATAAAATATACCATAAATGTGCCTAGATCAATACTTTGGGTTGTCTTCTAACAAAAAATATATACATGTCAAGGATATTCAGGTATTCCTGACAGATATCAGGGTTCCAATGTAACGTAGCGCTAATTTTGAAAAAAAGTGGTTTGGAAATAGCGAAGTGCTACTTGTATTTATGGCCCTATAACTTGCAAAAAAAGCTAAGAACATGTAAACATTGGGTATTTCTAAACTCAGGACAAAATTTAGAAACTATTTAGCATGGGTGTTTTTTGGTGATTGTAGATGTGTTACAGATTTTGGGGGTCAAAGTTAGAAAAGTGTGTTTTTTTCCATTTTTTTCCTCATATTTTATTATTTTTTTTGCAGTAAATTATAAGACATGATGAAAATAATGGTATCTTTAGAAAGTCCATTTAATGGCGAGAAAAACAGTATAATAATAAGTGTGGGTACAGTAAATGAGTAAGAGGAAAATTACAGCTAAACAAAAACACCGCAGAAAATGTAAAAATAGCCATTGTCATTAAGGGTAAGAAAATTGAAAAATTGGTCCGGTCATTAAGGGGTTAATTTAAAAAATATGTTCAGAAAAGAAAAATTAATAAATAGCATGTACGCTAAAAATGTAAGGCGACCTTAAAAAACAGTAGGTCAGTGATATCACTTTAAAAAATCTTTATAGTAAAAAAATGGTTAAGTTCAAATCATGAAATATGAAGATCCAAAAGCTGTTAAACAACGCTGAGGACGTTAATCATAGGTGTGTTATCCTATTTCATAAGGTAGTGTTGGGAGCTTTTATAGTGTTCACTAGCGCAGAGTGATCTCATATTTGTACTTAAAGGGACAGTCTAGTCCAAATTAAACTTATCATGATTCAGATAGGGTATGCAATTTAAACAACTTTCCAATTCCACTTTTATTATCACATTTGCTGTGTTCTCTTGTAATGCTTTGTTGAAAGCTAAACCTAAGTAGACACATATGCTAATATATCTAAATCCTTGAAGGCCGCCCCTTATTTCAATGCATTTGGCAGTTTTTCACAGCTGGAGGGCGGTAAGTTCATGTGTGCCATACAGATAACATTGTGACCATGCCTGTGGAGTTACAAGTGACAGGGCACTGTTTGGCTAAATGCAAGTCTGTCCAAAAGAACTGAAATAAGAGGGCAGGTCTGCAAAGGCTTAGATATAAGGTAATCACAGAGGTAAAAAGTATATTAATATAACCGTGCTGGTTATGCAAAACAGGGGAATGGTTAATAAAGGGATTACAGTATCTATCTTTTTTAAAACAATAACAATTCTGGAGTAGACTGTCCCTTTAAGCTAAATAAACTGGCCTTAAATGGAGTATAGATGAAATACAATCAATTCATTATTTCTATGCCTGCCACTTCCATTTGTCAAGGAGGCAGTTTTGTTTGTTTTTAATTAATAAAAAAATGTTATGTTGTAACCTGTATTGCAGGATTATATTCCTGCACTGAACTGTATTATATTTTTCCATTAATGGGGCAGTAAACTCAAAATTAGACTTTTATGTTTAAGACAGAGCATGCGATTTTAAACAACTTTCCAATTTACTTCTATAATCAAATTAATGTATTCTTTTGGTATCGCTGGTTGAAACGCATAGCTAGGTAGGCTTAAAGGGACATTATACACTCATTTTTTCTTTGCATAAATGTTTTGTAGATAATCTATTTATATAGCCCATAAAGTTTTTTTTTTAATTAATGTATAGTTTTGCTTATTTTTAAATAACATTGCTCTGATTTCAGACTCCTAACCAAGCCCCAAAGTTTTATGTGAATACGCTCGACTACCTACTCCAGCTTGCTCCTGTTTGTGTAAAGGGTCTTTTCATATGCAAAAGAAGGGGGAGGGGGGGAGTGTCTTATTTACCACTTGCAGTGGGCTTTCCAGCTACCTTTTCAACAGAGCCAAAGTGACAGCTTCTAAGTAAGTTTTTAAACAGTTTTATACTGGATTTTTATATCAGTATCTGTGGCATATTATTCTTTATAGTAGTGTCTATTACATGCAGTTATATGAAAATGAGTGTATACTGTCCCTTTAAGAGCAGCAATGCGCTACTCTGGGTCTAGCTGCTGACTGGTGGCTGCATATTAATTCCTCTTGTCATTGGTTCACCTGATGTGTCCAGCTAGCTCCAGGTAGTACACTAATGTTCCTTCAACAAAGGATACCAAGAGAATGAAGCATGTGTGATTACAGAAGCAAATTGGAAAGTTGTTTAAAATTGTATGCTTTATCATGAAAGGAAAATGTGGGGTTTCATCTCCATTTAAAGGCCAAGTCAACAGCCTTTCCGAGGTCCTATTGTCAGAGCCATTGAACTATCCTTAAGTTCAATGCTCTTTTAAGCAGAAAGTATTAGCGGCAACTCTGAAGTAATTTTCTAAAGTGATTCTACTGTACTGGAAACAAAAATGTATCTTTGTCTTGTACCCATACCTGCCAAGTTTGAAAAATATTTCAGAGTGCACTAATTTGCATATGTGAGGATATCACAGAAAGTGCAGTCACATAAATTTACTTCACTAAACAAATCAGTTCCATTTACAGATGAAAACTTTAAGCATATGATACGAAAATGTATTTGTTTAGATATATTGTCTCATTTGCATTTAATTTGTAAACACAAACAACTGTCTTGTTTTACAAAAAAATAAATAAACATAATTTATTCTTACCTGATTAATTCCTTTCTTTCCTGTGGTGAGACTCCATGATTTATTACTGTTGTGAGTTTATCAACTGGCCACCAGGAGTAGGTTCCTACTTCCCTGAACTTCCCAGTATTACGTATAGCCAAGTATAGGAGGAAGAAGTAAGAAAGATAGTGGTGGTGAGAGTCCACAATTCATTACTGGTGGGAACTAATACCCAAGCTGAAGAGTCCAACGAAAAAATAAGTGGGACAAAAAGGAAAGGCAGGCACCTATTTAACAGTAACTATATGCGGAAAAACATGCCTGCCAAAAGTTGCAACGTCCAAGGCAAAAACATTAAAGTGATCAATTTTGGTGAAAGTGCATAAATATGACTATGTTGCAACCTTGCAAATTTGTTCTACTGATGCCTTAGACTTGATAGCCCAAGAAGTGAACACAGGAGTGATTCAATAGAGCTGTAACATGTAAAGTCAGGCACTTTCCCACCTGCAAGAAACTCTGCAAAGTAAATGCTTCAAACAAGAAGAGAAAGTAATAGAAGTTGCCTTCTGACCACTATGCTTACCTAAACTGGCTGGACTATAGTAGCTCTTAGATAATGCCCAAAACTAGGACACAAGCACCCCCCCCCTCCATGACTGGGGGCACTGCAGGTACCACCTAGTTAATTGATATAGGTTTCTGATATAGAATTTTCACAAGATACTATTCAGGTGAACAAACATCCTGAGACCTTCCAGATCCCCCAGTTACCAGAAGGATTAACTCATATAAGTTAGAGTGGAGTTATCTTCCACTTTAACTGCATAGGTAAAGTGAGGGAAAAATTAAAACTTACAACTCAGATGGTGACTGATCCCTCCCCAGAGAACCCAAGTAACAACAAGCCCTTTGTAAGCAGATCAGAGGGTTTTTTTGTTTTGTTTTTAAACTGAGTAGTCCATAAGGGAATGGAGGAAGCTCAAATATTGACAAAGTAAAACAGAATAAATCTGAAATCCTAACATACAGACAGAGGAACTTTTCAGGTCCAGTGTAACACTGTTTCACTTGGTTTGGACTCCTAGACAGCCCTGATTGGCTTGATTGGGGGAGGGGTATAAGCCTATATATATATATATATATATATATATATATATATATTTCTTATTTGCAATGATCTTTTTGGCAGAAGAAGGGACTGTGTTTGTCCCGAAACGTCACTTTAATAAATAATATTCACTATATTTTGATGGCTGAAGCCCAGCGAGTGCTTATTACTGAGCTTTATATATATATATATATATATATATATACATAGCGATCCCTGGAGTTGTGTTGTGTGTGCCTTTTTCCACCCTTGTTTTGATACAATAGGTTATTTGTTTATTTTTTATCAAATTTGGCTTTTTGTAAAATCAAAATTTGCCTTTTTTTAAAATCAAATTAGCTTTTTTGATATACTTTACATGTACTTTTTATCCACTGTGCATGTACTCTTCTGTACAATATGCCCCCTTGATTAATTCTTCCGTTTACCATCCGGTGCTAATGGATCTACCAACTATTGATTAGCTCAATATTCCTGCATTTGACCATGTTAGGGACTGTGTCTGTTCTATATATGGCAGATCAGTTATTTTTACTTTCCCCGTATGAATTCTTACACCGTGTAAAGGTGTCCCTTACAATCTCTGGCTATGCGTATCCAGGGATCTCTTGTTCCAGCTGCTCTTGCTGCTGTCTTTAGCTGTTCGTTGCCTGTTGACAACATAGGGGCTTGTCTCCTCTAACAAATTAACTTTCACATAGCGATAGCCTTAGGGGTGTTGTTTGATCGCGATACGCATGCGCAGTACTCCAAGCTCATTGTATCTCCGGTAACACACACAACTCTCCGCAGAGCTATATCCCTCTAAACCCATCAGGTATTTATCTTATCTGTATACATAGAGTGCTTTACTGGTTACTCCATGTTCATGTGCCTTGATAGCCCCTCTTCTTGCCAGCGCTACATTGATACTAATGAGATTAGTCCCAATACATATACCTTGGACACCCCCTGCGAATATATGCCTGCAGTGTGATTTCTACTTCTAGTCGTTCCGTTATCTTTTCTACCTGCCTGTATGATGGGGATAGTATGCCCTGTATATGTATATATATACTGCTAGCTCAGTTTAAGCCTGTAATGAAACGTTTAATCTATGCATTGCTCATTGGTCCTGTTAACTGCTGCCCATCGGATACATAATGTCTATCTATGCTGAATACTTTTTTTCTATTGATATTCTGTTTGATTTTTAATTGTATCTACCATTTGCATTATGATTCCCACTTGCTCTGTATATGTACATGGTTGCAATGCTCACTTATTTGGTATATTGTGGTATATTTTGTTTTTTTAATTCATTTGTTTTTTAATTCATTTGTATGGGGTTTGTTGACACTTGGTGGTTGCCATGGCAACAATTTTGGCACAATTTCACACTGGGGGAGGGTCTTATGGAACAGTATAAATGTTTGCTTCATTCTATGTACTTTGGTCTGATGAAGGTGTGTATTCCCCGAAACGTCACTGAATAAATCCAGTATTGTCAAGACCAGTGAGTGCTGTCTCCTGATTTCCATATATATATCTTGTTTGGTACTAATGTACCGCCACTGCTCTTGGCAGAAGGCTTACTTATTCCGGTACTGAATTTGAAAAGAGAAAAAGACCTCCTACAGCACGCTGGATCCTAATGGGAATGACCAAATGTGGAAGGGAAGTGCACCAAAATGCAGAGCAGCAGGAAATTATTAACTCCTACCCCTTCAAAGACCTCTGCAATGCTCTCTGTCTTCTCCTTACTGCACACCCTACCGAATGCTGGATATGGTGTAAAATGTGTCCTTTGATAGCCTGTGGGCTGGAAGTTACCAGAGTTATTATTGGATATATTTGATTGGCTTCATTTAATAAGGCTTTAAACATGGTTGATTTAACCCACATATTATATACCAGAATTAAAAGGTAGATTATAGTTATAGAGACATTTATAGAGCCATCAAGGAATAAACTGATAAAATTTTAACTTTGCATTGATACCTAAGATTACCCTCTTCTATATTTGAATAATTATACCATAGTGTGACATAGGAAAGATACTTAAAATGTTGTTCCAATCATGACCTGACCACACTATACACATAATTACTTAATTATACCTAAATAATTAATATTAATTCTTTATCCTCAATGTACAGCTATCTAGTTGTTCATTCCTCTTTCATTCTAACCTATTTTTATCTGGTTCCTAAATATTCTCATATATGTTTACCTCTCAAATGATCTATGTGAAACATCTTCCTTATTTTATATGGTTTGAGAAAAGAGTTTATGTTTACAAATCATGACTTTTATGGTGATTTGGAGGTCTATTCTATTTCTAAGGTATCTACTATGTTTTAATTTCAACAATATCTTTAGTCTTAACTGAATTGTTGTTCATTTATACTTTTAAAGTGATTGTAAATGATGGGCACTTTCATTCATGAAAAGCACAGTAAACGCTAACAGCCAGATTACGAGTTTTGCGTTAGAGGTTATGCGGTACTAACTAGCAGTTTTTTTCTCACTGCTCACTTACTTGCAGCGTTGGTATTACAGGTTTCTACAAACCCGGCGTTAAAAGACAAGAAGTGAGCGTTGAGCAAAATTGTGCTCCTTACCGCACTCCAATACCAGCGCTGCTTAAGTCAGTGGTGAGCTGGTCGTACGTGCTTGTGCACGATTTCCCCATAGGAATAAACGGGGAGAGCCGGCTGAGAAAAAGTCTAACATCTCCAAAAAAGCAGCGTAAAACTCAGTAACGCAGCCCCATTGATTCCTACGGGGAAATAAAATGTATGTTTACACCTAACACCCTAACATGAACCCCGAGTCTAAACACCCCTAATCTTAGATTTATTAACCCCTAATCTGCCGCCCCTGACATCGCCGACACCTGCATTATATTTATTAACCCCTAATCTGCTGCTCCGGACACCGCCGCCACATACATTATATTTATTAACCCCTAATCTGCCCCCAATGTCGCCGCAACCTACCTACACTTATAAACCCCTAATCTGCCGTACCCAACGTCGCCGCCACTATAATAAACATATTAACCCCAAAACCGCCGCACTCCCACCTCACAAACATTAGTTAAATATTATTAACCCCTAATCTGCTGCCCCCAACTTCCCCGCCACTATACTAAATGTATTAACCCCTAAACCTAAGTCTAACCCTAAGTTAAATATAATTAAAATAAATCTAACTAAAAATTCCTATCATTAACTAAATAATTCCTATTTAAAACTAAATACTTACCTATAAAATAAATCCTAAGCTAGCTACAATATAACTAATAGTTACATTGTATCTATCTTAGGGTTTATTTTTATTTTACAGGCAAGTTTGTATTTATTTTAACTAGGTTATTAACTATTTAATAACTACCTAGCTAAAATAAATACAAAAGTACCTTTAAAATAAAACCTAACCTAAGTTACAATAACACTAACACTACGCTATAATTAAATACATTAACTAAAGTAACAACAATTAAATAAATTAAATTAACAAAAAGTACAAAAAAAACCAAAACACTAAATTACAGAAAATAATAAACAAATTAAAAGATATTTAAACTAATTACACCTAATCTAATAGCCCTATCAAAATAAAAAAGCCCCCCCAAAATAAAAAAAAACCCTAGCCTAAACTAAACTATCAATAGCCCTTAAAAGGGCCTTTTGCGGGGCATTGCCCCAAAGTAATCAACTCTTTTACCTGTAAAAAAAATAACCCCCCCCCCAACAGTAAAACCACCACCCACACAACCAACCCCCCAAATAAAATACTAACTAAAAAAAAAACTAAGCTCCCCATTGCCCTGAAAAGGGCATTTGGATGGACATTGCCCTTAAAATGCCAGTTAGCTCTTTTGCAGCCCAAACCCTAATCTAAAAAATAAAACCCACCCAATACACCATTAAAAAAAACTAACACTAACCCCCTGAATATCGACTTACTGTTCTGAAGACCGGAAATCCATCCTCAAGGAAGCGGCAGAAGTCTTCATCCAACCGGGCCGAAGTCCACAACAAAGCTGGGAGAAGTCTTCATCCAAGCCGGGCGAAGTGGTCCTCCAGACGGGCAGAAGTCTTCATCCAGACGGCATCTTCTATTGTCATCCATCTGACGCAGAGCGGGCCCATCTTCAAGACATCTGTCGTGGAGTATCCTCTTCAAACGAAGTCTTCTTACTGAATGACGGTTCCTTTAAGTGACGTCATCCAAGACGTCCCTTAGATTCCGATTGGCTGATAGAATTCTATCAGCCAATCGGAATTAAGGTAGAAAAAATCCTATTGGCTGATGCAATCTACCTAGTTAAAATAAATACAAACTTGCCTGTAAAATAAAAATAAACCCTAAGATAGATATAATGTAACTATTAGTTATATTGTAGCTAGCTTAGGGTTTATTTTATAGGTAAGTATTCAGTTTTAAATAGGAATTATTTAGGTAATAATATTAATTTTTATTTAGATTTATTGTAATTATATTTAAGTTAGGGGGTGTTAGGGTTAGACTTAGGTTTAGGGGTTAATACATTTAGTATAGTGGAGGCGACATTGGGGGCGGCAGATTAGGGGTTAATAAATGTAGGTAGGTGGCGGCGAAGTTAGGGACGGCAGATAAGGGGTTAATAATATTTAATTAGTCTTTGCGAGGCGTGAGTGCGGCGGTTTAGGGGTTAATATGTTTATTATAGGTGCGACGGTGTCCGGACCGGTAGATTAGGGGTTAAAATTTTTCTTTTAGTGTTTGCGATGCGGGAGGGCCTCGGTTAAGGGGTTAATAAGTAGTTTATGGGTGGTAGTGTACTTTTTAGCACTATAGTTATGAGTTTTAAGTTACGGCGTTGTACCATAAAACTCTTAACTATTGACTTTTAAATGTGTTAGGGATCTTGGAGGTAGAGGGTGTACCGCTCACTTTTTGGCTTCCCAGGACAGACTTGTAATATCAGCGCTATGGAAGTCCCATAGAAAAAAAGACTTTACGAAGTTTCCGTAAGTCATTTTGCGGTAAGGCCAAAGAAGTGTGTGGTGCCCCTAAACCTGCAAGACTCGTAATACAAGCGGGCATAAAAAAGAAGCGTTAGGACCTGTTAACGCTGCTTATTCAGCCTAACACACAACTCTTAATCTAGCCGTAAATTATTTAATTAATTACCTTTTAGTGTTTTTATAGATTTCTCCGTTCCTTGACCCGCAACGCATAAGCTATGTCTGTGCTCAATTAGGATTCAGAGTGTAACCAATCGTATTGAGCATCCTTTGGCGTCAAAACCAGGGGCGTTATTATTAACTTGCTGGATGCCAAAGGAGGCGCAATACGATTGGCTACAGCCTAAATCATCATTGAACACATACAGAGAAAATGTGTTATGGGCGGGAAATTTATTTACCAAAAACACCAAATCCACCTGCCAATGCTCACAGAGCTCTATGAACCAAAATCATGTTTACAACATATGGGAAACACATTGTAAAGAGGAACATAACACATGCAAATGGACATATACTTTCAAATTATATATATTATTGGAAGCCAACATAAATCATATAGATTAGCCAGTATCACAGCTACACTGCACAAAGTTCTCTGTAAACAGAAAGATGACCACAGACACAGCTGCACTCTAGGTCAGTAAAATGCACAGTCACTGGGTACTACCGCTTGCAAGCTCATCCGGAGGTATACCTCATGGGTTATGGACGACCAAACATTCCGCTCACTCCTGTCCTCATCTCTGACTGTCTGTTAGGTAGCGTGACGTATGACAGAGGAGTGGCTTATCTTACTCACTTGTCCCCATGTATACCAATATTAATTATTTAAATAATTTAGCATTTACAATGCTTTTCCTGAATGAAAGTGCTTATCATTTACTTTGTGAATACAAATATTCGGCTAGATTACGAGTTGTGCATTAGGGTAAAAAAGCAATGGTAAGAGGTCCAAACGCTGCTTTTTTTTACGCCCGCTGGTATTACAAGTCTTGAAGGTTTAGGGTCACCGCACACTTCTTTGGCCTTACTGCAAAACGACTTATGTAAACTTCGTAAAGTCTTTTTTCTATGGGATTTCCATAGTGCTGATATTACGAGTCTGTACTGGGAGGCCAAAAAGTGAGCGGTACAGCCTACCCTGTCAAGAGTCCTAACGTATTTAAAAGTCAGTAGTTAAGAGTTTTATGGTACAACACCGTAACATAAAACTCATAACTAAAGTGCTAAAAAGTACACTAACACCCATAAACTACCTATTACCCCCCTTAACCGAGGCCCTCCCGCATCGCAAACACTGTAATAAAAAATGTAACCCCTAATCTGCCACTCCGGACACCGCCGCCACCTACATTATAGTTATGAACCCCTAATCTGCTGCCCCCAACATCGCCGACACCTACATACTATTTCTTAACCCCTAATCTGCCGCCCCCAATGTCGCCGCAACCTACCTACACTTTTTAACCCCTAATCTGCTGCCCCCAATGTCGCCGCCACTATATTAAAGTTATTAACCCCTAAACCTAAGTCTAACCCTAAACCTAACACCCACTAACTTAAATATAATTTAAATAAATCTAAATAAATATTCCTATCATTAACTAAATTATTCCTATTGAAAATAAAATACTTACCTATAAAATAAACACTAAGCTAGCTACAATATAACTAATAGTTACATTGTATCTAGCCAGTGGCGTAGCGTGGGTTGTCAGTGCCCAGGGCAAGGCAAGTATTGCGCCCCACCATCCCCATTTTAGATATGCTGCTTCTTCTTACATTGGGGACAAACCAAGCAAAGACCCAAGCCTGGTAGATCACATAAAGCAAGGGACACTGTCTCCTCTCCCACAAAATGCTCCCTTAACCATATTTACTGGATAACTAACAGTTATTGCTGATGATACCCATATCCCCAAAATATGTCCCTTGTCATAAGCAGCTGCTAATCAGTAGCGCCTTACAAACAAAGCCATGAAAATAATATATTGGCAATACAAGAGGCAGTGGGTGAAGCCTGCAAGCATTATTTGCTATCCCCCTGTGATCAAACCCTGTCTGCAGCTCTCCAGAGCTGGGCAAATATATACAATATTAAATTTTAAGATTTATTCTCGTTTCACACATGGGGGAAAGCCCCCCTTAACCCCCATCTGGTGGTGACATGTCCTGATCTGTAAAACTTCATGGTACAAATACTGCAGACCACAGGGTGCACCCACCCCCACATTGCAGCAACCCATATTGTATATGTGGTGCAATAGGTTTTTGGTAAGTCAAAAGAGGAAAAGGGGACACACAGGTTGGCAGCTGTTACGTAAGGTTGTCCCTGCTGGGCAGACTGTCTTTTGGGTGCCAATGACATATAAAAGTGTGGTATATATTCTACCTTAATAAATATAACAATTGTAAGTAATCAATATAAAAGTAGCATGGGACAGACAACCCAGCATTACATACATATATGGGGGGGGGGGTGTATGGTATTTAGGGGGGGTGCTGTTAAATTTATTTACTAACACAAATTATAGTTATTTTTTTTTTACTTTAAATGCAGTAAGGGTGGGTTTAATGTAAATAAAAAAGGCAATGAGCACCCAAACCCTAAAAATAGGTAAAAGTCCACACCTCAGGAGTCCAGCAAGAAATAGATTCAAGATGGTGAATTCATAGGACTTCTTTGATAGGAGACAAACACAGTGAAATGACTGGTGAGCAGCACAATCCTGGTGCCAGACAGCACACAAATCCCTAAATCTACCTCTGCCCTAGGAAGATCATGGAGGGGAAAAATCAAATACAGGAAAAAAGGTCTCATTTTTGTCAACTGTCACAAATATACTTTTTTTGTGCATCAGAATCCGGTCAAACATGAAAGTATGGTCTCTGATCACCCCACCATCCCACTAACTAGGTAACTGGGGTTAACAGAAAGGCAGAGCCCAGCCATGCTGCCACCAGTGCCACGGGTTTGAAAGAGATTTATTGTACTTTTTAAGGATTCCTCCCCCCCACCTCTGCTTAGAGATCCTTAAAAAGTGCCCCAGGCAATGCATGGCATTCTGGCTCTGGGTCCTTTGTTGGAAGGGAACTTACTTGTTGGGTAATAATAGAACCATAATTAAGCTGCATTTTGCGTGTTGCTAGTATCAGGCAAAAACAGGGCTATAAGTAAGTCTGGTCCTGACACCTTACCTTAGTCGCGGCATCACCACATTCCTGACGGGTCGCAGAACAGAGCTGGGGGCCTGTCAGAATTTTTAGCCTCCCTTCTTCCCTTTGCTAAGTTGAGGCTGAAAGCGCCCCTCAGAATTATGCGCCCGGGGCAACCGCCCCTGTTGCCCCACCCACCCTACGTCACTGTATCTAGCATAGGGTTTATTTTTATTTTACAAGCAAGTTTGTATTTATTTTAACTAGGTAGAATAGTTATTAAATAGTTATTAACTATTTAATAACTACCTAGCTAAAATAAATACAAATTTACCTGTAAAATAAAACCTAACCTAAGTTACACTAACACCTAACACAACAATATAATTAAATAAATTAACTCAATTAAATACAATTACCTAAATTAAATTAGCTAAAGTACAAAAACAAACAAACACTAAATTACAGAAAATAATAAACAAATTACAGATATTTAAACTAATTACACCTAATCTAATAGCCCTATTAAAATAAAAAAGCCCCCCCAAAATAAAAAAAAAACCCTAGCCTAAACTAAACTACCAATAGCCCATAAAAGGGCCTTTTGCGGGGCATTGCCCCAAAGTAATCAGCTCTTTTACCTGTAAAAAAAAATACAAACAACCCCTCCCCCAACAGTAAAACCCACCAACCACACAACCAACCCCCCAAATAAAATACTATCTAAAAAAAACCTAAGCTCCCCATTGCCCTGAAAAGGGTATTTGGATGGGCATTGCTCTTAAAAGGGCAGTTAGCTCTTTTGCCGCCCAAACACTAACCTAAAAATAAAACCCACCCAATACACCCTTAAAATAACCTAACACTAACCCCCTGAATATCGACTTAATGGGAGATGTCTTCATCCAAGCCGGGCCAAAGTCCTCAACGAAGTCAGGAGAAGTCTTCATCCAAGCCGGGCGAAGTGGTTCTCCAGATAGGCAGAAGTCTTCATCCAGATGGCATCTTCTATCTTCATCCATACGGCGCAAAGCGGGTCCATCTTCAAGAAATCCGACATGGAGCATCCTCTTCATCCGACGACTAAAGCTGAATGAAGGTACCTTTAAGTGACGTCATCCAAGATGGCGTCGCTTAGATTCTGATTGGCTGATAGAATTCTATCAGCCAATCGGAATTAAGGTAGAAAAATCCTATTGGCTGATGCAATCAGCCAATAGGATTGAAGTTCAATCCTATTGGCTGATCCAATCGGCTAATAGGATTGAGCTTGCATTATATTGGCTGTTCCAATATAATGCGTCAGCCAACAGGATTTTTTCTACCTTAATTCCAATCTAAGGGACGCCATCTTGGATGACGTCACTTAAAGGTACCTTCATTCAGCTTTAGTCGTCAGATGAAGAGGATGCTCCACATTGGATGTCTTGAAGATGGACCCGCTCCACGCCGGATGGATGAAGATAGGTAATGCCGTCTGGATGAAGACTTCTGCCCATCTGGAGGACCACTTTGCCCGGCTTGGATGAAGACTTCTCCTGGCTTCGTAGAGGACTTCGGCCTGGCTTGGATGAAGACGTCTCCCGGTAAGTCGATCTTCAGGGGATAGTGTTAGGTTTTTTTAAGGGTGTATTGGGTGGGTTTTATTTTTAGGTTAGGGTTTGGGCGGCAAAAAAACTAACTGCCCTTTAAAGGCCAATGCCCATCCAAATGCCCTTTTCAGGGCAATGGGGAGCTTAGGTTTTTTTAGATAGTATTTTATTTGGGGGGGTTGGTTGTGTGGGGTGGTGGGTTTTTTACAGGTAAAAAAGCTGATTACTTTGGGGCAATGCCCCGCAAAAGGCCCTTTTAAGGGCTATTGGTAGTTTAGTTTAGGATAGGGTTTTTTTATTTTGGGGGGACTTTTTTTTTTATTTTAATAGGGCTATTAGATTAGGTGTAATTAGTTTAAATATCTGTAATTTGTTTATTATTTTCTGTAATTTAGTGTTTGTTTGTTTTTTGTACTTTAGCTAATTTAATTTAATTTAGGTAAGTGTATTTAATTGAGTTAATTTATTTAATTATATTGTAGTGTTAGGTGTTAGTGTAACTTAGGTTAGGTTTTATTTTACAGGTAAATTTGTATTTATTTTAGCTAGGTAGTTATTAAATAGTTAATAACTATTTAATAACTATTCTACCTAGTTAAAATAAATACAAACTTGCCTGTAAAATAAAAATAAAGCCTAAGCTAGATACAATGTAATTATTAGTTATTTTGTAGCTAGTTTAGGGTTTATTTTATAGTTAAGTATTTAGTTTTAAATAGGAATAATTAAGTTAATGATAGGAATATTTATTTAGATTTATTTAAATTATATTTAAGTTAGTGGGTGTTAGGTTTAGGGTTAGACTTAGGTTTAGGGATTAATAACTTTAATATAGTGGCGGCGACGTTGGGGGCGGCAGATTAGGGGTTAAAAAGTGTAGGTAGGTTGCGGCGACATTGGGGCGGCAGATTAGGGGTCAATAAATAGTATGTAGGTGTCGGCGATGTTGGGGGCAGCAGATTAGGGGTTCATAACTATAATGTAGGTGACGGCGGTGTCTGCAGTGGCAGATTAGGGGTTAATAAATATAATGCAGGTGTCGGCGATTGTGGGGGCGGCAGATTAGGGGTTAAAAAGTGTAGGTAGGTTGCGGCGACATTGGGGCGGCAGATTAGGGGTTAATAAATAGTATGTAGTATATAGTATGTATCCCTGGTAAAATATTTTATAAATAAATAAATGTAGGTGTCAGCGATGTTGGGGGCAGCAGATTAGGGGTTCATAACTATAATGTAGGTGACGGCGGTGTCCGGAGCGGCAGATTAGGGGTTAATAAATATAATGCAGGTGTCGGCGATGTCGGGGGTGGCAGATTAGGGGTTAATAAGTGTAAGATTAGGGGTGTTTAGACTCGGGGTTCATGTTAGGTGTAGACATAAAATTTATTTCCCCATAGGAATCAATGGGGCTGCGTTAGGGAGCTTTACGCTGCTTTTTTTTGCAGGTGTTAGACTTTTTTCAGCCGGCTCTCCCCGTTGATTTCTATGGGGAAATCGTGCACGAGCACGTACGACCAGCTCACCGCTGACTTAAGCAGCGCTGGTATTGGAGTGCGGTAATGAGCAAAATTTTGCTCAACGCTCACTTCTTGTCTTTTAACACCAGGTTTATGAAAACTCGTAATACCAGCGCTGCATGTAAGTGAGCGGTGAGACAAAACTGCTCGATAGTACCACACAGCCTCTAACGTCCAAAACTCGTATTCTAGCCGTTTGTTTATATAATCAATTAAGTTTACCATTACTTTAACTAGTTTAGCATTTAGTATCTTCTATGATTAATCAAATGTTTACAAAAGTAGTTTGACAGTAACACAAGTTTTCAAATTAAACCATTAACTGTGTGGTTATTAGTGCACTTTTTTGTATAGGCTGGACAATTTATGAGACACAATTTGCAATCTTAAAGTTGTCATATTTAGTATAAGTGTGAAGCCTTTGTATTTGATTACTTCCTGAACTCTGCTGTCTATATACACATCACCATTACCTTCAATTCTTAGCCAGGCCGGTGCTTTAACTGTCTAAATGTCTCCGGTTTATTTCCAGGCCATATTTTTCTTCACTCTTGTTTTCAGGAAGAGAAAAACTTGCTCAGTTTGATTCAGGTTGTATAATTGATGTAGCCAATGAAGAACTTTCAATTTTTAACCTTGAAAGATTCATTAGTAGCTTTAGTAGTATGTTTGTGGTCACTGTTATGCTGCAACATACTTCTGTTCACTTGAATGCAATCAGCTGATGATGCCAGCAGTAACATTATCAATTAAGACAACTGAGCCTGTTCCATTTTCAGTAACACATGATCAAGCCATAACATGACCATGTTTCCAAGATGGGTTGATCTGCTTTAAATTATATAATGTAGATCCTTTATTTGTCTACACTATCCTTTTCCATCACCCTTGCTTAATCTCAATCTCTTCCTTCCATAAACAATTTGTATGCCTTTCTTCAGCAATTGTTATCCTTACTTCTATATTGTTGAGGCTTATCAGTGGTTTGCACCTTGTAAAACTTCTGAGGTTATGTAGTTATCTTTATGACTTTCTTTCATACGTGTATGTTTACATCCTAGAGTTTTCTTAATCTTTTTTGACAACTGAAAAGGAAAGGTGTTTTTTTCTTTACAAACATTTTGAAAACATTCTTTTGTCTTCCACAACAGTAGTTCTTTCATGGTCTACCAGGTCCTTACAGGTTCATACACCTAACATTTTGGCAATATCTCTGATTAACTCAGAAACTGCAAATAGAAATGACACATATAGAATCACCTTTAGACATTTTTTTAATGCATCCCATTTGTTTTTTCATTTAAGTTCAGACCCAATGCAACAAAAAACTTGTTTCACTGTTTTATATATTAGGGGACTGTAATGAAAAAATGCTAAGATGAGCAGGACTGTCTACTTCTGAAAACATCAGTAGCAAAACTATATGTTTTAGACACTCTGTCAATCACTTGTGCAACTGCACTATAGGGCTTAGGGCTCCAGATGTGTATGTTTCTTTCACTTATCATAGCTGCATCAAGATTACCCAACTATTTTCAGAAGAAAGTAGCCAAGCTTCTTATTAACTAGCGTAGTCATTATATCCCACATTTACGAGTTTAGGAATTACTCATGGGAATTCTGCAAGACATATGATCTACATGATATCCAACCATTGCAACACAAATGTTTGAAATATAATATTACTACTTACTACCCAGATAATTGTGGCACAAACAAGCTGTATAGCATGTCTAAAGCATCCAATTTTTGAATTACTATGTTTTTTTCTACTAGAACCACTGGTCTACCTCATTACAAAGAAGCAATTATTGAATTTTTTACTAAAGATTGTAACACAATTTCCACTCCATTCTATGGTTTTTCATTACAATTCAGGCAAAGCAAACTAGCTAAATCACATTAAAAAAGCTTGCCAATATTGACACTTTAGCCAACAATGTTCCATCTTGTACAAACAGCCAAACAAACAGATTGTACACTGATTTTCACAAATAATTGCTTAGGCTTTTTAATCACTAAAACATATCACTTACCTTATAGTTAACATACAATTATGGATGGACAATTTAAGTATAATTTACAGTTATTTAAAGTTTCCAAAAACAAAGATAAAACAACGTAGCCAGATTTATTCCTTTTGAGACTTGCAAATGTGTAATATAGGTGAGATCTGTGACAGATGTCTCTCAAGATTCTTATTAACAGTGGCTGTAGATTGCTGCAGCATATTTACTTATCTAGGTAAATGTTACGCAAAAAAAATCCTAGTCTTATTTATTCCACTAAAAATAAGCAGAATTAAAAAAAATGTGATGTGTCTGAACAATAATAAGAATGTTGTGCTCATTATACTTGGTGAATTGTGATGTGCACTTAATGGTACTGCATTTTCAAATTAATAATGGTCATTATGTAAGATTTGGGCATGCCCATTATATCCTTGTTATGTTCAATTAGTTTTCTGAAACAATTTAAAGGGATAAAAAGGTCAAATTAAAATGTGCACTTGTGCATTTCATTTTGAAATATAAACATTGTGTTAATATACTTCCATTAGCAAAAATGTTTCTAGTAAAAGTTATTTTTTTTTCCCAGCATATCCCGTGCACCAGTATTCAAACACCAGACCTTTTCCGAGAGCTGGCACTGTTGTGCATTGCTTCTGAACACATCATTTGTGTTATACAAGCCACTGTTGACTCTCTGAGAAGGTGCAGTGTTTGAATACTGGTGCACGGCCTTCACAGGATATGTGAGTAGAAGCATTTTTGCTAAGTGATATTTCAAATTGGAACGCACCCAAACACATTTTTATTTTTATTTTTACCTTTCTATCCATTTAATAGTGAACATGTAAAAATTAATCCGTCTAATCGATCTTCTTATATCTCTGTGAGTCAAGGCTTTAGTATTTACTAATAGTTTATTTCACAATATAGGGGTCGATCACAGTAATTTGATAATTATTATTTGTCATTTTCAAACTCAACAAGATCGCAATTTACCTTTTTCATTGTTTTGCAGCACTTTTTCATTATCCTTTTGGTGAAAAATGGTTCTTTACTTAACTTGTGTTTGTCCTGTTTTTCTAATCACAATCCAAATTCTCAATACTTATTGACACATTTATAGCCATGTTTCCTTTATTGAACTCCAAAGCTGAGGATGTAATACACCCCAGATAAGTGTTCAACTGATTAACAATTACCCCAAAAGCATTGAAATCTAACATTTGTTTTGCATATAGATAAAAAACACTGAAATCAAAAAACAGATGCAAATGCTACCAGCTCAGACAATTAAAGGTAAGACATTCAAATAGAAAATTCTAAATGTATTATTATTATTAATAATAATAATGCATTAATAACAAGCACCTTTACACTAATACAATGTATTCTTATCAATAACTCAACAAACGCAAACACGTGCCCAATATACTGAGTGATAAGACCCTTGTTCATATCTCATATGTTTATGCTTTAGGTGTATTAACTGATTAACTATTTTAGGGTTGTAATCACTGGAAAACCCCACTGAAGATACTGGCCAAAGCAGAAGATTGTGATCTACCTATGAGCTATATATACCCCAAAAGTTCCTGACTAAAGTTAAGCTCTATATGTTATTGCTATGATGTTTTTGTTGAGGTCTAATAAAAGTGGTATTATTTAATCTATTTGTAGTTTCCAGATGTTCATCCTACTGGCTTTTCATTTCTTGTTTTATCCTAACTGTATAATTTAGCACTTAGGGCATTAAATGTTTGATTCCACAAGCATGTAAATTGTAAAATATTTATTTATATGTTTTATCCATCTAAGAATATACATTTTTATACAGGTGTAAATGGGGAAGAAAGCTACTGGTTAATACAGGGCAACTTGCTCTAACATTTTACAAAGTGATTGAACCTTATAGTGATGACAGGTTGTGAATGTTTTCTATGCTTTGACAATAACTGGCACCTTATCCTTCAACATTGAAGGACCATTTGGAGTTTTCTACAAACTTTATTATGGCTACAATTTAAAAAAAAGTAATGACTAATCAAAAATAAATAAAAAATACATCCATCAAAAAATTGCCTATTTTTAAATATTTTGATAAGTTTGATTTTAATGTTATTAGAAAGATCTACATGAAACAAAACTATCAGCTTTTTATTTTGAAAAAGTTTTTATTAAATTTTTCTTAATCTTTTTTTTTTTTTTTCCTCTTTAACAATTCCATAAGAAAATAAAACATTACATAACGTGAATTGGCATGTACAGTCAATCATAATAAAGCATTTAAAATGGTTTCCATATTGTCCATTTCCAGAGATTAAAGCAGAATCTAATATCAGTAATTAAGCGGGAACAGAGACAGATCCTGTTCACCTGGTAAATGTGGTCTGTGGTTAACCTTCGGTCCCGGCTCTCTCTCTTAAATTAATGTAACCGAGTGTATTGATTTTATAAAGTCTCAGCCTCCACCCGTCTCCTAGCCTCCCTGTACATAATGAATGGTTCCCATTGCATAATGAACGCATCTTTGGCGTTCAGGTTCTCTGCTGCTAAACTTGCCATCTCATAGTGGTGGATTATTTTCCTTTCGATAAAGGTGAAGCCTGGAGGAGTGGATTTCCAGTGCTGTGCAATGCAAATCCTGACTACTGTACAGATGGTCCTAGCTAGTTTTTGGTGTTGTTTTAGTATGGTGGGGATAGGAAAGTGTAAAAGAGCATGTTCCGGAGATAGTGTAATAGGTCTGTGGAAGATTTTGCTAAGAAGCTCTGAGGTTTTCTCCCAGATTTCTTTTGCTCTGCTACACTCCCACCACATGTGAATGTACGTTCCTCTCTCAGCACACCCTCTGTAGCATGGGTTTCGGGAGGGTTCATCAGATCCCCCGAATCTAGTTGGATAAAAATACCATTGGAAAGCCACCTTAAGGTAGTTTTCTTTTAAAGTGGCATTGTGTGAGAAAGAAAGGCCCTGGGCTAGGTTAGATTTCCATGTTTCTAAAGACCATGTCTTGTTCAGGTCCCGTTCCCATTTCAGTATGTTTGGAGGCTTATTTTCGCTAGGGGAGTTATTAAATATAGGGTAGAGTGTTGAGATTGTACCAAATGTCAGCTCTCTGGATAAGCATAGTGATTCAAAAGTTGTGTTTAGTGGCAATTTAGCGAGGTCTGTCACTGCTCTTGTTCTGGATTTAAGCTGTAGGTAATGATACCATATGTTTCTATCATTGGGGTCTATGTCTCGGTATTGTTCAAATGAAATGAAGTCTCCATCTATATATACATCAGCAATTCTATATAAGCCTCTATTAGCCCATTTCTTTTGTGTAGGGAGGTCTATTAGGGTTTGTGGTAAAACTAATGGTGTTAGTTTCGATTTATCCTGTATTAGGGGGTACTTGGTAGTTAATTTGTTCCAGAGGAAAACCGTGTGAGCTATCGCAACATATTTATGTAGCGAAGGATTACTGTATTTTTTTGGGGTCCAAAGCAATCTAGAAATCTGATCTGTGTTAACTATTTGTGTTTCAATCTGTGTCCACACTGGTCGTTTTGTATCGTTGATCCAATGTATTGTTTGGGCCATGCGGGCTGAGTAGTAGTAGGAAACCAAGTGTGGGAGGCCCAACCCCCCATCCCTTCTATGCCTGCTCATGATTTTTTTGCTTATTCTAGCACGTTTTCCTTGCCAGACAAATCTCAAAATATCTTTTTGTAGGGCATTGAGCTCCGCTATAGGGACTGAGATCGGTAAGGACCGAAACAGATATAAAATTTTTGGGAGCAGGGTCATTTTCGTGGAAACAATCCTACCATAGAATGAAATTTTGAGTTTTAGCCATTTCGTAATTAGGTTCCTGATATGTGTGAACATGGGTGTATAGTTTGCTTGGTATAGTGAATGGATGTCAGGCGTGAGGTTTATTCCTAGATATTTAAGTTTTCTATGTGCCCATGTGAAAGAAAAGTTGATTTCTAGCAATTTTTTGGTGTGTTGGGGTAAATTAATGCTGAGCGCTTCACACTTATCCCCATTGATCTTGTACCCCGATAAGATTCCATAGTGGTGAAGCTTTGCATAAAGGGGGGGGAGTGAAAGGAGGGGTTTAGTAAGTGATAGAATAATGTCATCCGCGAATAGCGAAATTTTATATTCATTGGTCCCTACACGGATGCCTGCGATGTTGGGGTCATTTCTAATCTGGATGGCCAATGGTTCAATGCAAAGGGCGAATAACAATGGGGATAGGGGGCATCCCTGTCTTGTTCCATTCCTAATTTGTATTGGCTGGGACTGGTACCCTGAGAGTTTGACGAAGGCCGAGGGGTTGGAATACAGTATGTTCAGGGCATCACGGAAGCTTCCCGTGATACCTGTGTTCTCTAGCACCGCAAACATGTAATTCCAATTAATTCTATCAAACGCCTTCTCTGCATCCAAGGAGAGGAACAGAGAAGGCGTTTTTTCAGCATTGGCTATGTTAATCAGGTCAATAATTTTGCGAATGTTATCTGGGGCCTCCCTGTTTTTTATAAAGCCCACCTGGTCCGGATGGATTATCCTTACTAGTATGGGATTAAGTCTGTTTGCTAAAATTTTTGTCAGGATTTTAATATCTTGGTTGATTAAGGATATAGGTCTATAGTTTTGGCAATGTTGTAAATTCTTACCGGGTTTCGGGATGACAGCTATTCTGGCCATGAGCATTTCTTTGGGAACCTCATTTTTTTGTAGTATAGAATTAAACATTTGCGAAAGCAGGGGTGCTAGTTCCTCTAAGAATAATTTATAAAAAAGACCAGAGTATCCATCCGGGCCAGGTGTTTAGAGCTTTTCAGATTTTTTATAGTATTCTTTACTTCAGTCTCGGTAATTGGGGCATTCAAACTAGCTCTCTCTTCCTCAGTGATCTTAGGGAGATGATTCAAGTCTAAGAATGTATTCAAATTGTCGGGTCTATCAGGAGCTCCTTGGCACGTCGGGAGGTTGTAAAGTCTTTGATAGAAATCTGCAAAGGTATTGGCAATTTGTAGGGGGTCATTGGTGCTTTTATTGTCTGGGAGTTGGAGTTGTGGGACTGTGGTGTTTCTGGTTATTTCTTTGAGTTTGTTAGCTAGCATTTTGTCGGGCTTGTTTCCATATATGTAATAGTGGGTGTCTATCTGCTTGATGGACCTAGCCGCTTCTTTATTCAATAATCTATCTATTTCGTCATTTATAGTTTTTAGTTCTGTTCTCTTTTTTCTGCTAGTGTTGGCAGTAACTTGAGATCTTAGGATATTCGCTTCTGATTGTAATTGTGCAAGTTGGGCTCTGTTTTGCTTGTCACGTTTGCTGGATTCAGTTATTAGATTCCCTCTTATATAAGCTTTTAGTGCACCCCACACAAAGGATGGGTTAGGTGTGCTTCCTGTATTAAGTCTTATGAAGTCTACTATATGTTCCCTGATCTTCTGTGAGACCAAAGCATCTTGTAATATGCTGGCATTGAGGGACCAAGATTTGGATCTGTTGGGGTTTACGACCCCTGATAAGGTTACTTCCACCATAGAGTGGTCTGACCAGGGGCAGTTTAAGATTTTAGCAGTGGATAGGAGTGGAACCAAAATCTGACTGAGGAATATGTAATCCAGTCTAGATTGAGTGTGATGCATTGGGGAAAAATAGGTATAGTCTTTGACCTTTTCATTTAGTGACCTCCAACTGTCAATCAGATTATGGTCCAGGGTGAAATCTTTCAAGATGTTTCTTACTGATCTAGGGTGTCTGGTCTGTGAAGTTTGATTTGTAGTCCTATCCATATCATGGTCTAGGGATAGGTTAAAGTCGCCTCCCATAATGATCTTGTGCCTTTTCCATTGTGTCAGTAGCTTACTTAGTTTAGATATAAAGGAGGCCTGTTGCTCGTTGGGGGCGTAAACGTTAATGATGAGTATCGGGGTATTTTGGATTAATCCTTTAATTAGTAAAAATCTACCTTCTCTATCTCTGATAATTTCCTCCTCTTTGAAATTCAAGGATGAGTGTAGCAATACTGTGACCCCACATTTCTTTCTCCCACTTATAGCATGGTATTGTGTCGGGTATGATTTGTCCCAGTATTTAGGGGTAAAGTCTCTAGAGAAATGAGTTTCTTGTAACAGAACTATGTGGGCGCGTAATGATTTATAAGTAGTGATTGCTTTTTTTCTTTTTAAATCCGAGTTGAGACCTCTGACATTATGAGATATGATTTTTATAGACATTTTAGGTATAAATGTGTATCGCTATTTGTCTGAACCATTAGGTGTGGGGGAGCAGGGGGTATGCGTGTTGTAATAGATGTTGACTGGGGTTCTATTCCTGGTGTAGTGCTATAGATGAGAGAGCCGGGACTTACCTCGAAACCCCACCAAGGGGGGATGCTTGGATCCTTGATATGGAGAACAGTGAACATTGTTAACATAGATGTCATAGATAGGTTAACCTTAGTGACTTGACGACATGCCCCTTTTTTAGGCACCACCACCTCCAAGCAGAGTCGTCACCAATGTTCTCCTTTCGGCAGGCCGGGCCCGACAGGCCCCGGAGCTGAAGAAGGATGCTGTCAAGATGGCGGACTTTCGCGCCCCTTCAGGCCCGACCCGCCGCCGAAGGAGGGGGACCCACACAGCCCCCGCAAAGCAGCAATCTGAGGGGGGATCCACGTGAGTTCAGGTGTTATTATAGGCAATAAGGCATTTTTGTGTGGGCAGCTCCTGTTGAATGTGAACACTGTCTGTCGATCGGCTAACCCCTGTTTAGCTTGCACGCTGATCGCTCTGAAGTCTCTGTCCTCCGCTTCCCACTGTAGTGCCGCTAATGTGAGCCTCCGGAGCGGAGCCCCGACCCTCCGGAGTGAAGACAAGTGGTTGATAGGCAGCAGGGGACAAGCGATCCTAACCGATGATGAGGTCGCAGCTTCTTTTTCTTTGTCTTCTGCAAGTCGCTTTAGGGTGGCTTCCCAGGTCTTACTGTGCCCCAAAAGGTCTCTTTCTGTAGGGCTAATATTTATAAGGCAATATAGAAGGGCAATTTCTAAGCCTGATCCCTATATAATTGTTTTTTTAAACTAATTATAGGCTGGGACGTGAGAGCTCTCTCCAGGCACGTCTTCACAGCTCTGAAGCTCAACTATCAGCTTTTTAATGGTGAAGTTGAAACATATGTATTTATTAGAATAAAGAGGAAAATAGTTTTTTGTTCCATTCATTTGTGTCTTGCAAGAATTCAATAAATATGCCCAAAGAACACCTTGTTGCCACTTGCCTATACTTATGCAAGACCGCTTCACCACTGTATATAAATGTATTTTTGCACCTATTTATTTCTCTACAAAACTAATATAACACAATTACAAGCTAAAGAGTGTACAGTGAATAAATATCTCACTGCAATGAGTAATTTAGTGAATTCAATGTTTATTAACCTTCAAAATCTATGTTAGCATTATATTTAGGAATTTAACCTAAAGTGTTACATTTAAAGGGACATGAAAGTCAAAATAAAACTGCAATAGTTCAGATAGGGCAAGCAATGCACAATTGACTTTGTTCTCTTGGTATCCTTTGTACCTAGGTAGACCTAGAAGCAACAATGCACTACTAAAAAAACTAAATGATGATTGGTGACTACGCACATATATTGTCTTTATATGCTTAAAGGGACAGTTACTATAAAATAGTTTTTACTTAATGTGTTTCCAATTACTTTTTTTTACCAGCAGCAGAATATAAAATGTATGAGATTTGCTTTTTAAGGCTTATTTGTCTATATGAATTAGCTGATTTTGTGTTTTGAAGCCACAACCTAATAAAATGGGTTGAGCTTGTAGGTATAATCAGATCTCATTACGTTATCACATTGTGTAAATATGCCTGCTTCTTTATCTTATATCTGTCCATAAAACAATCACCAATACTTGAAGAGAACAATGGACAATTAACATTTTATTACCTTATCTTTTCTATAACCCACTGGGAGTGTAATTTATTCTACTGGCTGTGTTAACACAGCTTGGCCTCGAGGCCAAACACTTTTAGAATAGGTGGGGATACCACAGGCTAAATAAACTAATTTGAATGCCAATATAAGGTTAATGGAAATACTTGTAAACAATTTAATACACTCCAGCAGGTAAAAGGATCATTGGGAACAAATTAAAGGGGAGAACATTTTTGAGTAAACTGTCCCTTTAACTCTTTTGCAGGGGTTAAACACATAGTTATATGCAGGGCCGCCACTAGAAATTTTGGGGCCCCTTACTTAACCATTGTTCAGCACCCCCCCTTTGACATGTGCAATTTTTTAACAAGTGACTAAAACGTATATGCACTTTATTCTTAAGTGTAGTCCAACTTGGAAATGTTATAAAGGTAGTAACACACTAACACAGAAATACACAGACACACATAAGGATTCACATATAGACACTTTAGCAGACACGCAAAGAAACACACAATCTCAGACACAGACACAGACACCCACACAGACAATTAGCACTTGTTTACATTGACATGAAAAGTAATTAGGTAGACTACAGTTTTGTCAAAAAAGATGACAACTATATGATGACAACAGCATGCAGTGGCTGAAAGGAAGGGTCCTAAACTGCCTAAACAATAATTTAAAGGTTAAGTGGTGGATTGGTGACTTACAGAAAGGTCCCATTAGTCTCAAAGTCTGTAGAAAGATGTGAATAATCAGTAGTAAGGTCAAAATGTCCTAAAAAGGAACAGACAATGGACACACACACAGACAAACTCAAACACAAACTTGCACATACACCCAAGGAAACACCTACAGAGACAGCCTCAGAAAACACACAAAGACATACACACTCACAGACATCCACAGAAAACACACAAAGACACACACACAGAGATACACAAAGACATACATACCATACACACATACCCTCACAGAGACATCCAAATGCACACAGACATACAAACACTCACAGAGAGATCCACAGAAAATAAATTACATACACACTCATAGAGACACCAACAAAAGCACAAAGACAAACACAGACACCCACAGAAACACTCGCAGGAGGTAAAATTTCTGCACATCGCCATCCCCTAAATCAACAGTGTGTGACATGCATGATAAGAAAGAATCATATTTGTAAATGGGCAAACAAAAATACCTTTGTGATTTCAAAATTGTATATTGATCTGTCAGAATGGGTAGATGAAGAAGTATTTTTGAAAGTTTGACATTTCCCCCAACCAAGAGCACCACTTCAAATCTGGTGTACAAATGTTCCCATCTGTCAGCTGTACTTATGGATTTTGAAATGTTATGGTCTTGCTGGAACCATAAGCTGTGGCACTAGGTCTCATACCATTAAATCTGTTTAAAGGGACAGTAAACCTAAAAAATAATGTTATATAATTCTGCACATAGTGCAGAATTATATAACATTATATTAGTGTTATCGTTATAAAACCTTATTTCCCCTTTGAATTTTTTTTAAATATGACAGGTTTTCAGACCCGCTCTCTGCGCTCTTCTGAGCGGGTCTGTTTTTATTACACAGCGCATCGGGCCAGCTGTATAGTCACAGCCCGGCCCGACCGCGCCATAACACTAAGTGCAGCTTGCTCCTGCTCTGTCTGACAGCAACCTGTCATATTTTAAAAAAATTCAAAGGGGAAATAAGGTTTTATAACGATAACACTAATATAATGTTATATAATTCTGCACTATGTGCAGAATTATATAACATTATTTTTTAGGTTTACTGACACTTTAAATGCAGGATTTAGGCTTGTTTGTATGTATTTCAAAATTAAGTCAGCTGTAGTTTTAACCTGTCTCATTTCAAACACTGAGCCTGTGAGTATAACATTTTATGCAGATGTAAAAATCTTAGATAAAATGCCTCCTGGAATGTAATTAAAATATATATATATATAAATAAAAAAATTCATATCTGCCAAAAGGGCACCTACCATTTGTGTATTGAGGAGGAAACATTTCTGCATGGTTTTAAATATAGAATTTCTGCAGCATTGTCAAATAATCATAAATACACTGCTGCATATTGCTAAAAAAAATTGTTTTTATGGACCCCTGGCCCCACCACACAACTACCACACTGAAGTTACAATCTGAAATTGCACAAATAAATAAAAAACATTTACTAAGTAAGTCCTACCTACTCTGCAAATAAAAATGATCTGCTGCTTGACTCAGTCACACACTGTACAAACTGAAGTGCCAAGTCTGTCTCACACTGTGCATAGTGGTTTAGTGCACACTCAGAAATCCTCTCAAATGCTAATACTTTACTCCTTGTAATGACATTTCCCACACTCAATAGAACTCTGCTGTAGCGCCCTCTGGTGGCTGCCAAAATGTAAAGGTTTTTTTTTTACATAATAGTTGTGCTTGCCTCATGGGGCCCCCTGGCCCACTGACAGGAGACACCCTATTCACCCCCTGCTGGCGGGCCTAGTTATATGTAAGCAATAGTGTGATAATAAAATGTTCATTAATGCATTTTCTTTTTGAAGTTGTATCTTTCCTTACAATTTCTATTCTTTGCTGCATTAAATCCAATATTATAATTTAAAACAGAAGAAAACATATACTTTACATGTCTCATCTTGTCAGTTATAAATGTCCTAAACAAGCCTAAGTGAACAACAGAGGTTGCAATGAAATGTAACCTTTACTGTTATTGCAAAAAGCCATAGCTTACCTTGATGCCCACTAGTAATATAAATGATAGATCTATTAAACAAAACAGGTTAGACCACTAGCTGAGAACTGCTCCACTTTTAACCTTCGGTTGCCTATCTGTAAAGTGGCATTTCTCAACTGCTGTTCATTTCAGTCCCAGTTGGATGCTGTGAATTATCTTATTAAAATATGTATAAGATACATTTACCCTTTCCATTAACTATCTAGTCAAAACTATAACTAAGGTTACTGAGAAATGTTTGTAATTCACTTTATAGTGTTCTCCAGGACTGTGCACTATCAATGTGCATTGTGCAATATTGATTTCCTTTCTGTGTTGTTCCAAAACAATTGCTTTATGCAGCTGCATAATTATGATCAATCACCTTTCTCAATAATCCTAATGACCATTATTCAATATAATTAACCTTATTTTCTTTGTTTTCACAACCATTACTCAGTGTTAACATAAGCCGTACAGCTGTATTTACATACAGCTAGATTACGAGTTGTGCATTCGACTTTTAACGCTGAAAATATGGCATTTTCAGCGTTAAAACAGCAGCGCAGTCATTATGAGTTTTGTCGGAATAGATGTACCGCAAGCCTTTTAGCCTGTAACACAACGTCAGTACCGCACTCATAAAAATTATTTTTTTTCATGTGACTCCTATAGCGCTGCCATAACGAGTTTTTCTTAGCTAGTGGTCTAACCTGTTTTGTTTAATAGATCTATCATTTATATTACTAAATAACCCCTAATCTGCCGTCTGCCCACATCGCCCCTACGATACTAAAGTTATTAAGCCCTACACCGCCGCCATTATAATAAACCTATTAACCCCTAAACCACAAGCCCCCACAACGAAATATACTAAAGTAAACTATTAACCCCTAAACCGATAGCCCCCAACATTGCAATAAACTAAATTAAACTAGTAACCCCTAAACCTAACGCCCCCTAACTTTAGATTAAAATTACAATTTCCCTATCTTAAATTAAATTAAAACATACCTGTCAAATTAAAAAAAAACTAAGTTTAAACTAACAATTAAACTAATATAATTAATTAAATTAAACTAAACACAATAAAAAAATCCTAACACTACTCTAAAAATTACAAAGTATCTAAATACAAAAAATAAAAAAGACTAAATTCCAAGAAAGAACAAACACTAAATTATGAAAAATAACAAACAAACTTATCCAAAATAAAAGAGAATTACACCTAATCTAATAGCCCTATCAAAATAAAAAAAACCTAGCCTACAATGAACTACCTATAGCCCTAAAAGGGCCTTTTGTAGGGCATTGCCCTAAGTTAAACAGCTCTTTTACCTGTAAAAAAAAAAAAAATACAAAGACCCCCCAACAGTAAAACCCACCACCCAACCAACCCTCCAAAATAAAAAACCTAACTCTAATAAAAACCTAAGCTACCCATTGCCCTGAAAAGGGCATTTGGATGGGTATTGCCCTTAAAAGGGCATTTAGCTCTTTTACATGCCCAAACCCTAATCTAAAATAAAAACCCACCCAAAAAAACCTTAAAAATATCCTAACACTAACCCCCGACGATCCACTTACAGTTTTTGAAGTCCCTCTTGGAACAATCTTCATTCAGGTGGCGAGAAGTCTTCATCCAGGCGGCCTCTTCTATCTTCATCCAGGTGGCCTCTCTATCTTCATCCCGGCGGCAAAGTCCTCATCCAAGCGGCGAGACATCTTCATCCAGGAGGCCTCTTCAATCTTCATCCAGGTGGCATCTTCTATCTTGATCCCGGCCTTGTGGAGCGGGTCCATCCTGAAGAAATTCCGGCATGGAGCATCCTCTTCATATGGTCGCCTCCGTACCCTGAATCTTCAATGCAAGGTACGCGATTCAAGATGGCTTCCCTTGCATTCCTAATGGCTGAAAAGTTTATATCAGCCAATAGGAATTAGAGCTGCTAAAATCCTATTGGCTGTTCAAATCAGCCAATAAGGATTTAAGCAGCTCTCATTCTATTGGCTGATTCGAATTGAAGATTCAGTGTACAGGCCCACCGTATGAAGAGGATGCTCCACGCCAGATGTCTTCAGGATGGACCCGCTCCACGCCGCCGGGATCAAGATAGAAGATGCCGTCTGGATGAAGACTTCTCGCCGCTTGGATGAAGATCGTTCAAGCGGGACTTCAAAAACTGTAAGTGGATCGTCGGGGGTTAGTGTTAGGCTTTTCTTAGAGGTTTTTTGGGTGGATTTTTATTTTAGATTAGGGTTTGGGCATGTAAAAGAGCTAAATGCCCTTTTAAGGGCAATGCTCATCCAAATGCCCTTTTCAGGACAATAGGTAGCTTAGGTTTTTTTAGATAGTTTTTTTTAATTTTGTGGGTTTGGGGGGGATGGGGGTTTTTAATTTGTTTGTTTTTTTCAGAAAAAGAGCTGATATCTTTAGGGCAATGCCCTACAAAAGGCCCTTTTAAGGGCCATTGGTAGTTTATTCTAGATTAGATTTTTTATTTTGGGTTTTTTTTTTTTTAAAGGGTATTAGAATAGGAATAATTTTTATTTTTTGGATAATTTCATTGTTTTTTTTGTAATGGTAGGTTTTTTTATTTTTTGTGATTTTAGTGTTTTGTTTGTTTTTTTAAAAGAATATATAGCACAATTTTATTTTAGTTTATTTTTTTTTATTAATTTTTTATGGAGGAACTGCATAGTACATAGATCAAGCATACATAAAGGTGTACATTTAGTGATAATGCGAGTGTTGTATAATAGACATATATGCATTAAATATTAAAGTGTCCTCTTTTTTTATCCCTCTTGGATATATATTGCGGATCCGTCATGGATCCTTAATGGTGGTATTAAAGAGCAATAGGGATTATAATTTCTTCCTCATATGATATAATTCAGGCCTCTCTTGGACCATTACATTTGAATAAAATTTGTGCTAGGGATTGATATGAAACACAATCAAGAAAAAAACACACAGAAAAGAAAAAATACAGCTTTGAAAGGGTAATACAAAAGTACAGGATTAATTTAGACAAAATGCTGCATATGCCTGAACTGGACACATTTAAAATGTTAGACTACCATAACTATATAGATAATAGATTTGTTGCTATATAGAAGAGCTCTGTCTCTAAAAATGGATTTGGGAGAGGATCTCTTTGTATATGTTTGCATCCAAGCTGTACTGTCGTGAGAAATCACCCTAATTTGTTCTATCTGGATTAAGCAACATTTCCCACTTTAAAATTGACATTAAAATATTATTAACATTATTTTAGTGCTTATATATGATGGCAGAGTTTATAGACTCCGCTACTTGCTTGATGTATACTTTGTCATCCATGTAAGACTCTTGCCTGTGTCCCGACCGAGGCCCCGACCGTTAGACCCGGGAAGGGAACCTACAATATGTCCTACATACTATAATTCTATCAGTTTAACAATCGCTATGTTGTTTTATAAATTATGAGGTAACTCTCTAGGGCCCCCCACACACCCCATCAAGCAACTCTTCGAATTATAAAAATTCAATATAATACAAACGATATAGTTAAATAGGCATGTAGCAGTTGTATTACAGTGCTGGTCATTGCAAACCTCTGATTATCAAATTAATAAAGTTAATATAAGTGGGAAAAGATGTTTGTGGTATGCCAGATACGTTTACTTCTTAAATAAAAAAATTTCCGGTATTTTGGGATAAAAAGTCTCCTGTCACAGCCCAGATGGTTTGGGTGATGAGCTGAGTCCAATTGTGATGAAACGATTCAGCTCAATTTAGATTGTAGAGTAACAGCAGGCACTTTGCAAGTATTAGTGGTATTTGTGGTAGTTCGGGAGTCCCCTCCTAACTCTCAAACACACCTCATATGCTCTGTTTCTGCACCTGCTAAAAGAAATCCATAAGTCCATGCAGCATGTCCTGTAAATGGTAAGATGGCTGTATAGAGACCTGAAGTGGCCATGCGCCGATTTCTGGGTGTATGATTAATGTTGTCATCCACGTTGGTATCAGTGTCCTTCTGTGGTTTGTTAGACGAAGATTTATCGGTGTTCGTCTGGATTTGTCGCTACATTCCATGGTGGTTGCCGGTAGGATGGCTTGTACTTTTGACGTGAGAGATTCTTTTGGCTCTGGGGAACCGCAGGAGCGGCCATAACCGCGGCCCCATCTTTTTCATATATTATATTTGGGGTTTCCTTTATGTTCGCTGCTGTGAGATAAGTGAGGTGTAGACTTTAAAAATGGAAAAGGTAAGAAAGGGGCGCTAAAAAGCAATCTGGATATTTGCAAAAAGATGAATCCTTACTAATGTGTATAAAATTTACTACGTGTGATAATCCTAAAATGATTTAGCCTTTGGATGATGAACAATTCTTAATTGAACAATTATTAATTGGGAAAAAGTAAATAATTTAGTGAAAGGTGTTGGGATGTGAATATAAGAAATAAGTGAATGTCTATAAAAAATAATAATCAGGTGTTGTGGACATAAAAAAGGTTAATCATTTTATGACTGAGTGCTAAAACATATATTATGTGCTAAAACTTATATAGTCTCCTAAGTGTTGTAAATAAAAAGA
Source organism: Bombina bombina (assembly GCF_027579735.1). NCBI lineage: Eukaryota > Metazoa > Chordata > Amphibia > Anura > Bombinatoridae > Bombina > Bombina bombina. The sequence goes on along the minus strand of NC_069503.1, from coordinate 673,669,274 downwards.
TAACCACAAAGAGTTAATAAGGAAATGAGTGAGGATAAAGTGATCAGCCTAAGAGGTAGTTAACTATGGCAATCTTACAAGTCTGTCTTTAATAAGGGATCCTGAGTATAAGGGATCCTGTGACTGTGTATTATAACTGCATTTACTTCAGAATTAGCAAACAAACCGGGATGTATCAAGATAAGCATACAAAATGAATTAGGTATAAATAGCTGATTTAATAAACTATAATAAACAAGGTAAAGGTATATGCAAAAATCTATTATTAGGGAAAATTCTAGTAATGATAAAAATAAAAATAAAACCTACACCGGTGTTAGGTTATACCTGCAAAACGTTAAAAAATCTCCATTATTTCAAACATTAAAAAATACTAAAAAATACAATTGAGATATTCTTAGAAACAACTGATAATTACACAGAAAGTGTAATCAAAAAGACATATAAACTATAAAAATTGGGTTGAGATAAGGATACAAGTTGATTGATGTTAGAGCGTTTAAAATTCCCAATCTTTCTGTAATTCAGTAAGCGCTCAGAGCAAATATATGATCTGACAATCTAAACGCTTTTGCACAATGTATCCATAAGCTTAATGGTTGTAATATAAGAAAATGTTGCAAAGTTTTGTCATTTCTTCCGTTTAACCGATCAAGCGTGATGTGAGATACAGTAATTTATAGTCTTGCTGTGAATACTTTTAAACAATCCGGAGCTATATTTGATCACAGTACCTTTAGGTGTAATGTTTAAAGCACCTCTCTCCTCTCTGTTGGCGTTCCAACTGTTGATAGATCAGCTGTGGGGTCACATGGGTTTCATGGACCAATGGTGCAGGCTTCCTCTCTTTGAATTAAGTGTGCGCACTATGTTCCTTGATAATTCCTTCACATGGCTCCTCTCGCTGTCCTATTGCTAACCTCGGTTTCTTTAATTCAAACAACAGGGTTAGGTGCAGCGGTCCTGGGTGCCGGAAAAAGACAGTGTAGTTGTGAGCTGTTAGGTTGGATCGACGCGTATCGGCTTCCACAAAGCCTTTCATGGATACTGCTTCGAATTCACATCGTTTCAGGCATGCCTGAAACGGAAGTTAAGAAGCAGCGGACCGCTGCTCCTTAACCTGTCTGCCACCTTTAAGGGATGATTGACAGCCCCTGCTAAAGGCCGATTGGCCGCCAGTGAGCAGGGGGTGGTATTGCACAAGCATTTCACTAGAATTAAATGTTGACAGCATATGCTATAGCAAATCATGTCTGCTCAACATTTAGTAAATTGACCCCATGGTGTCTCTTTAACTAGATTTTACACTAAGGTTGCACTTACAAATTCATCATAGAAACTACAAATAAGCTCAAACATTCGGCCAAGTTTTAGTCATGTGTGATTTTCATTTAAAATACATACAGGACAATGACCACCAAGCAGGACCTGTTCTTAAGCGCACTAAAAGATACTGTTAAAGGGATATAAAACCCAAACATTTTCTATCAAGATTTAGATAGAGCATGTGATTTTAAACAACTTTCTAATTTACTTCTATTATTATTTTTTCTTGGTTCCCTTGGTACCTTTTGTTGAAAAGCATGGAGGTATGCATAGGTGCCAGCCTATTTCTGGAGCACTGTATGGCAGCACTTTTGAAAGAATGATTTCCATTTGCAAGAGCACTAGATGGCAGCACTAATTCCTGCCATGTAGTGCTGCAGATGCCTACCTAGGTATCTCTTCAACACAAAATATTTTGGGAACACAGCAAATTTAATATTAAATTGAAAACTTTTTTTAAATGGTATGCTCTGTCTGAATCATAAAATAACATTTTTGGGGTTATATTCCTATTATGAAACAACATTGGATCTAGTTAAAGGGACAGGCAAGTCAAAATTAGACTCTCATGATTCAGATAGGGCATACAACTTTTACGATCAAATTTACTTTGTACTCTTGGTATTCTTTGTTGAAAGCTAAACCTAGGTAGGCTCATATGCTAATTTCTAAGCCATTGAAGGATGCCTCTTATCTGAGTGCATGTTGACAGTTTTTCACAGCTAGACAGTTCATATACAGATAACAATGTGCTCACTCCCGTGCAGTGGCATCACTGTGGGGGTGCGGGGGGTGCAGACCACACCTGGGTGACACCCTAAGGGGGGTGACACCATGATCAGGCTGTAGACACAACAAGCAGCTGCAAAGTGAACTGTGCGTGGCACGCAGCATGTATTAGGCCCACACAAAACATATGTGCACTGCTGGCTCACCTATAACCCCACCGTGACACCATCAACCCATCTACCGCATCGGCCCACAGTCACACCCTCCCATCTAGACTGGTCACGTCACGACTCAAATAACTTTAAGGGGCCAGTGTTCTAAATTTTGTCTTGACGCATAAAAATTCCAGACCCGCTTCACTTCCGGTGACTTTAGCCGTTGGAGGCGTGTGGCACTCACTGCGCATGCATGCATATAGTAATATTAGTTTATTATATTACTATGCATGCATGCCATGTATTCTTACTAGGGACAATTACTATAAGGCAATATATGCAGCATGACTACAGACAAATAACAAAGCCTAAACAGATACCAGAAATGTTTTTAATGTCACTTCTATTGCCATTTTAATACTGTTATTTAGGAGTAACGATTTACGAGTAACATTAGTAAAAAAAAAAATAATAATAATAATGGGGGGGGGGGGTGACACCATGAGATGCCACACCGGGTGACACCAAACCTAGTGATGCCACTGCTCCCGTGGAGTTATTTATGAGTCAGCACTGATTGGCTGAAATGCAAGTCTGTTAAAAGAACTGAAATGCAGTCTGGGGCAATCTGCAATGGCTTTGATACAAAGTATATATATATATATATATATATATATATATATTCAGTAAAATGTATAGATATACACAGTATCTCACAAAAATGAGTACACCCCTCACATTTTTGTAAATATTTTATTATATCTTTTCATGTGACAACACTGAAGAAGTGACACTTTGCTACAATGTAAAGTAGTGAGTGTACAGGCTGTATAACAGTGTAGATTTGCTGTCCCCGCAAAATGACTCAACACACAGCCATTAATGTATAAACCGTTGGCAACAAAAGTGAGTACACCCCTAAGTGGAAATGTCCAAATTGGGCCCAAAGTATCAATATTTTGTGTGGAGACCATTATTTTCCAGCACTGCCTTAACCCTCTTGGGCATGGAGTTTACCAGAGCTTCACAGGTTGCCACTGGAGTCCTCATCACAGAACTGGTGGATGTTAGAGACTTTGCGCTCCTTCACCTTCCGTTTAAGGATGCCCCACAGATGCTCAATAGGGTTTAGGTCTGGAGATATGCTTGGCCAGTCAATCACCTTTACCCTCAGCTTCTTTAGCAACGCAGTGGTCATCTTGGAGGTGTGTTTGGGATTTTTATCATGTTGGAATACTGCCCTGCCTCCCAGTCTCCGAAGGGAGAGGATCATGCTCTGCTTCGGTATGTCACAGTACAATCTGGCATTCATGGTTCCCTCAATGAACTGTAGCTCCCCAGTGCCGGCAGCACTAATGCAGGCCCAGACCATGACACTCCCACCGCCATGCTTGACTTTAAGCAAGAGACACTTGTCTTTGTACTCCTAACGTGGTTGCCGCTACACACGCTTGACACCATCTGAACCAAATAAATTTATCTTGGTCTCATCGGCCAACAGGACATGGTTCCAGTAATCCATGTACTTAGTCTGCTTGTCTGTTTGCGGGCTCTTGTGCATCATCTTTAGAAGAGGCTTCCTTCTGGGACGACAGCCATGCAGACCAATTTGATGCAGTGTACAGCGTATGGTCTGAGCACTTTCAGGCTGAGCCCACACCCCTATTAACCTCTGTAGCAATGCTGGCAGCAATCATACGTCTATTTCCCAAAGACAACCTCTGGATATGATGCTGAGCACATGCACTCAAATTCTTTGGTCAACCATGGCGAGGCCTGTTCTGAGTGGAACCTGTCCTCGCTGTATGGTCTTGCCATCTGTGCTACAGCTTATAACCTTATAACACTAAAGAGTCACATGACACCAGGGAGGGAAAATGGCTAATTGGGCCCAATTTGGATATTTCCACTTAGGGGTGTACTAACTTTTGTTGCCCATGGTTTAAACATTAATGACAACAAGTCCTAGAAGACAAAAAACGAGAGGCGCTCTTGGTGCAGCGAGTTCTAGACAAACACAATATGCAAAACAATGATAGTCAGGTACTCACAAGGGACGTTGAACATCCAGTGCAATAATATATGAGCCGAAGCTTCAGAGCCGTTCGGCTGACTCCTCCAGGGCAAAACTACTGTTACCAGAACAAGGTTCCTGACGACCTCACCACTTCCGGTTCTGTATCCCAGATCTAGACGCTGGTAGTAACGCTCACAGAAGTATGGCGCCAAATGAAAGTAACCCAACCAGGCGGGTTTCCCAAAGGTGTGCTGATATAAATAGTCCAAGAGCAAGGTTAAAAGTATAACAATACTTTATTGAAACAAATTAAAATTGTTGCTTAGCAATGCGTTTCGTTTTTTCTATGCACAATACCAGTTTTTTAGTTTGAGCAGTAGTATGTCGTGGTCTACTGTGCCAAAGGCCTTTGCAAAATCAAGGAAAATAGCTCAAGTTAAGTCTCGTTGTTCCATGTCAGTTTGGATGTCGTCGCAAACTTTTAGGAGGGCAGTTGTAGTGGAGTGATTCAGCCGAAAACCTGATTGATCAGGGGTCAGATAGTTAGATTGTTGGTAATACTCACATAATTGCGTATGGACGCATTTTTCTAAGATTTTTGACAATACTGGGAGCAAAGATATAGGGCGATAATTAGAAACCAAGGTTAACTCCCCACTTTTATGGATAGGCACTACTCTTGCAGTTTTCCATTAATGGCTGTGTGTTGAGTTATTTTGAGGGGGCAGCAAATTTACAGTGTTATACAGGCTGTACACTCACTACTTTACATTGTAGCAAAGTGTCATCTCTTCAGTGTTGTCACATGAAAAGATATAATAAATTATTTACAAAAATGTAAGGGGTGTACTCACTTTTGTGAGATACTGTATATATATATATATATATATATATATATATACACACACACACACACACACGCACCCAGGTGCTGAACAAAAAATGGGCTGGCTCCTAAGGTTACATTCCTGCTTTTTCAAATAAAGATACAAAAAGAACAAAGAAAAATGATAAAAGGAATAAATTAGAAAGTTGCTTAAAATTGCCTGCTCTATCTGAATCACGAAAGAAAAAAAAATGAGTTTCATATCCCTTTTAACACCTTGTCATATATCAAATCCCTTTTTAACCTTTTATCCTTTTTTTAAACTTTTTAATTTTTTTAAATATAAATGTAATTTTTTTTTTTTAAGAATGTGTATATATGACTGTAATACTTTATATTAATATGTTTTCCATGTGTTTTGTGAAACCTTTTTTAACCCTCTCACTAATTCTTCTAGCACTATTTGGGCTTTTGCCCACATCACATTTATCACCCAGATCTGACAGAGGTGGTTGATAACCCCTGCTCTCATATGATTGGTTATGTGGGAACAGGGGCTGGATAATACAAGATATTTCTTTCTGGGTACCATCTCCATCTGCTCCTTTTTATATTGGGGCCATTACACAGAATTACATTTTGAAATGAACACCCATTAATTAATATTATAAAAAAAATTGTAGTTCCTCATTATTGTCCCTTTATTCTCGATGATTGGAGAGTTGTGTTTTTTACTGTATCAGTCTGTGCTCCTCTGGTCATGTAAACCATTACTATTATAGGGCATTATGTCCTTTGATTGAGCATTTCTCTTTCTAGATTTATTGTTTTATTGACATGCAGCTGTATTTGTTAATCCACTTATGCCCAGGAGTAACATTTACTGGATTAATTAATCTCTTTCTGCTCATTGACTAATAAATGGTAAAAATCAATGACATCATTGAAAATAGTTAAAAAAAAAGAAAGAAAGAAAGTAGACTAGTTAAATCAAAGAGAATATGAAGCCTTGACTTTTAAGAAAAATATGAACTCCTTAGTATATTAAGCAAACCTCAGTGAAAGATGATAAAGAACATCAGAACTGTATCTTTTTCCTCTTTTTCAAAGTTTCATTTACAGATCTAAAATGATCTAGAAATGTATGTACTAAGAAACAGCATATCTAAAAGCAGATTTTCTCAGTTGGTAGGTGACAGTGTGACACCTGTATCTATGATGTGAATTATATTTAGTTCATAAAAATTGTGTCAAACAGACTTAAAGGGCCACTAAACCCAAAATCTTTCTTTCATGATTCAGATAGAGAATAGAAATTTAAACAACATTACAATTTACTTCCATTATTTATTTTGCTTCATTTTTTAAATATCCTTAGTTGAAGAAAAAAACAATGCACATGATGAGCCAATCACACAATGCTTCTATGTGCAGCAACCAATCAGCAGCTAGTGAGCATATCTAGATATGCTTTTCATCAAAGAATATCAAGTTAATAAAACAAATTAGATAATATAAGTAAATTTGAAAGATGTTTAAAATTGCATTCTCTTTCTAAATCATAAAAAAAAAATTTGGGTGGTATGTCCCTTTAAGTGAACTGTAACATTTTTTTAAACCTTGGTAAGGTGGATTCTTGATGCTCTGTTCAATTCAGCAATTTTTCAAAGATAGTAAAGGGAAATTCCTACTTAAATATTCAGTTTGATAGTCAGAGAATAAATGCACATCTAAACTGATTAAGAAAACAGACAAATAAATTGACCTCTGTAAGTGCTTGTACCTGTTTTTGAATCCACAGAAAAATATGGCTGTCCTTGCAAAATACTGTATAGAACCCTTGCGCTGCTTCCATAAGTAGGATCATCTGCATCTGTTGCTGACACCTGGATAATAGAGGTACCTGACAAAAATAGAAAACATTGACCTTTTTAAATTAAGAGCTGAGAATCTAATTTCACCTCTTCCAATAAAAAAACTTGCAAAGTTTGCATAATGACAGCACCACTAACTGTTTAACCACCTGTCAGTGGAAGATTAATTGCTATGCACAGCCTCCATTTAACTAATGTGTCCTAACATTATAATGAAGAAAACCATTTTTAGAGATAAGCCGCGTGAGCCTATTAATGTTTCTTTTCCCTTTTACATATTGGATTCCCCATTTATAGCCAATATGATAGCTGTTTTAGCCACCTGTTCACTATGCCGAGAATGGCTTTAAATTGACTATATCATTTGGCAGTTCTTCACATACATAGTTATGCAATCTATATACATTTTCTTTTATTGCTGTTTTAATTAAGCCCTGTAACAGAATAAAAGTCTGTGAAAGTAGCCCAGCTTTATGGAAATAATATGAGCTTGTAACAAAATAGCAAATCTATGTACCCTCCCACCATGATGCATTTGACAGAATTTATTTTAATGATTGCTAATGTTTTCTAAATGCTATTTTGTTCTGCTAGTAAACATCAGATCATTTTGAAAAACTGGATCTAGCAAAGCAGTAATTAAAAGAATATTCTAAAGCAAAAATCTGCTCTAGATTGTTAAAGCCTGTATTTTTTTTCATTATTAACCCTAACAAAGTGTGTGTTTAACCCTCACAAGAGTCAAACACATAGTCCTGCTCTCGCTGGTTTGATTTGTAGCTACATGCAAGTGCTACTTCTGATTGGTTCATCAACCATGATCTATGCAGGAGCTCCAATGCTTGCTGCTCCTGCACAGGATTTTATCTATGTGCTTAACCCCTTTGCAGTGGTTAAATGTCTCGTAAACTAAGGTCAGTAAATATAAATTCAAGAATGGCACATTTTCTTTCTCCTTTTAGTTTACTTTTTTTTAATTGACTTTCTTTTCATTGTTTGAGCCCTTAAAATACAACCATGCTTCTTATATTCTGCTCAGATATACATTACTGCAATAAAGCAGATCTTTGAGTATTATCTCATATTATACTTTTGGGAAGATGTTTTTCTCAATTTCCTGTATGTCATGCATAGATTTTTTAAAAGAAGTATTACTGATGTCAGTAAATTCTAATATGTCCACAGTGAATAGATTTTTATACTGTAGGGCAAAGCCATTACTATCATTATAAATATAAATATTAAATGCATGTTTTACACTGTGTCAAAGAATGAAAGGCTGATGCAGTGCAAAGGTCGATCAATACAAGTTTTGCAGGACTCGAAAACAGTCTTTAGTATTAGATATAAAAAGAGTAAAATTTGAGAGTGAAAGCTACAGACAGTGACGTGCAGTGACGTCAGAGGCTGGTGAGGCAGTGGCAGGATACGCCTTCATTCTTTAGATATCCTTTGTTGAAGAAATAGCAATGCACATGGGTGAGCCAATCACATGAGGTATCTATGTGCAGCCACCAATCAGCAGCTACTGAGCATATTTAGATATGATTTTCAACAAAGGACATCAAAATAATGAAGAAAATTAGATATTAGATGTAAATTGGAAAGTTATTTAAATTTGCATATGGGTTTCATATGGGTTTCATGTCCCTTTAAATGGTGTCTTGGAAAACTGGTCAACTTAGTAAACATCTGATTTTAGTCTAAAAGGATTGTAACAGAAACTCTTGCCAGATAACACAATGCTTGCTCTGATTATGAGATCTAGAAATCCATGCCCATTAAAATATGTTTAAAACATACATTTTACTTTAATGCTGCAAATTATGCTTATAGATTCTTTCATTACATAAGGGATGAGAGTCAGAGGGGGAGGAAGAGAGACAGAGAGAGAAAGAGACCATGGGGGAGAACAACACATAAGGAGAGAGATAGATAGATAGAGAGAGAGAGAGATACACACACACACACACACACACACAATGGGGGGGGGGGAGAGGCACCACAGCATTTTAAAGTAATAAAACAGCAGAGCTACAGAGAGTTCAGAAAATTTGTCTATAATTTAGTGTGAAGTACAGAGGCAAGCTGCTAAGTTAGTGGGTGTAAAGTTTGAGTAAACAAAATACAAAAACGGTCCTTTGCTGTAAAAGAGTAAAAAAAAAACACTAAACCACATTCATTAAATTATCATTTTCACTAACAGAATCCCTATCAGTAAAATCTTACTTTATTAAGATGTGGGTGAAACACTGCTCTCTGTGCCTCTCTCCTGCTCTGTAAGGATTCAGGAAGTGACAGTGGCACATTTCACTGCACTTAAAGGGGAAGAACAGAACTCTCTTTTTTACTTTAGCAAAGCTGGCAGCTTCACAGGACAGCAACAAAATATATGAAAGTTGTTTTTTTCTGTTTTTGTTTTGTTTTATATGATTTAACATCCAGCCCCTACCCTATGTTCCACTTACTAATGCCTCTCGCTAGATTGGTTCAGCCCAAATAGGACTGCCTCAAATAAGCAGTTAATGGGCCATGCAATGATCTTAACCACTTGCATCCAGTAGATGGCGCAGCATGTTGTGTAATGGTGGGCAGACCTGCTTGTGCCTCTTCATTGCACAACATATAGCTGTGAGAAAAAAAAATGCTGGGAAAAAAAAATTACAATTTTTTTTTAAAGCCAATAAAAAAATATATATTTTTGCCCATATGAGAGGTGAAGCACTGCCTCACCTGCCTCTAGTGACTGCACATCACTGGCTACAGAACAATATGGAATAATGTAAGATTCAATTTCTACCTTTTGATTAAAAAAGATTATTTTCTGGAAACAAAAAGAGCCATAGGGCCTCTAAAAAACTTATAGTTTTTATAGCCCTCAGAACCAGTAATATATATTTTCTACTGCTATTTATGTCCTACTTAAAGGGACAGTCTACACCAGAATTATTATTGTTTAAAAAGATAGATAATCCCTTTATTACCCATTCCCTAGTTTTGCATAACCAACACATTTATATAAATACACTTTTTACCTCTGTGATTACCCTGTATCTAAGCCTCTGAAAACTGCCCCCTTATTTCAGTTCTTTTGACAGATATGCATTTTAGGCAATCAGAGCTGGCTCACTGGAACTCCACGTGCGTGAGCACAGTGTTATCTATATGACACACATGAACTAACACCCTCTAGTGGTGAAAAACTGTCAAAATGCCCTGAGAGAAGAGGCGGCCTTCAAGGGCTTAGAAATTAGCATATGAACCTCCTAGGTTTAGCTTTCAACTAAGAATACCAAGAGAGCAAAGCAAAATTGGTGATAAAAGTAAATTGGAAAATTGTTTAAAATTACATTCTCTATCTGAATGTAAAAAGTTTATTTTAGACTAGATTGTCCCTTTAATCTACGCATCCATCAGTCAGTTTGTAGTATTTATTTATTTATTTATTTATTTACTTACTGTTGTACAGACCATCACAGATACTGCAAATGGTTGGTGTGTTTTGCCTCCATAATGTTTGTTTAAAGGGAAATTCCTACCACAAATATAAAAGAGCATCATCTAAACATATATATCAGTAGACTATAAGAGAAAGGACACATCATACTAAATAATCCTATATAAGGGTTGGTAAATGTTGGCGACTCTTTTACGAGGAACATTATGTTTTCTATATGAATGAACTCGCAACTAAGATCTGCCTTGTTTATCTGCTTGATGTCTTTGATCTTGCTTACGCTTATGGCTGTTTTGCTATTTATCTTGCCTCCTCTGTTTAAGCCTGCTTGAAACTTCAGGTTATTGCAACCCCCTTAGATCAATATTTGTGAAGCTGCACAGGTTTTGGCCTCCTGGCTTATTGCCAAAGGGGTTCTCTGTGCAGCTGGGGTGTAGTGGGTTTGTTGTATCCTCTAGTATTACCTTGCTACTGATGTTTACTACTATATGGGCCCTTGCTAGTCACGTGAAATAACTTTTGTTTTATTATGTTCATTCACATTTGCACTTGTATTTATTTGTGTTATTAACTTAAACGGTGATGCCTATTAGGTTTTCTGCCTACTTAGTGCCTAGATTTGAAGGCGCAGATTAAACTCAAAGTTATCTTAAAACCCTAAAAGAGTGCTGTATTCAATATCTTTATATAGGAGAATTTATTATGATGTGTCGTTTCTCTTCTCTTATAGTCTACTGAAACATTTAAATTTATAGGGTCTGCACCATTTGTTACCTTGGTTTTTATGCCATGTATTTAGATTGTGTTGTATATTTTATCAGCCATTTACCCTCTTTGTTTTATGATAATATATATATATATATATATATATATATATATATATTCATTTATTTTTTTGCATGAATTATGTAAAGGAAAAGCTGTTTAAGTTTAAACGATACACACATACACATACCTCCCCACATTTCGTAGAAATTAGGGAACTCATGGGCTGCATTTTGTGTCAGGGCCAAAATGGTAGGGGAGGGGTCTACACGACGTGAAAACCATACCTTTCAGCATGTATCATTTCAGACAGAGTATGCTATGTGGCACCACACCTGTAGAGAAGCAGCCTGCGGCTGAGGATACTAGTCTTCATCTACTGACATATTTTGGACTTTTTCCGTTTCTAGTATTTTAGGGGTTTGTTTTTGCTCCAGAACTTTGGCACCCCCTTTTTTCTTATTTTTTTGTTCTAAGTTTATGTTATAGTTCATACTCTCTTTGTTGAGTAATACTCTGCTTTCCTTTACTTTCACCTCAATGTTCAGTGGGTATTTATTTGTGTCCTGGATGTGACAGAGGTGTTATATGACCAGGAAAAGATTTGTCTGTGTAGACTTTGGATAGTCCCTGAAAACCAGGGCATTTGCCCTCACCAAGAAGCTGTAGGTGAGACGTAGACTAGACCTCCTGAACTGTGTCAATTCTACACCATCCAAGACAGTTGGGAGGTTTGCTTGCATATGCAGTTGTTCCAGTTGTGTACTTCCTACTAATAATCTTTCACTGGGTGTTAGGAATAAAGTCTAGATCAGCACTCCAGCATTGTACAGATAAGCTGTGATTCAAAGTAGCAAAACAGTGAGGGTGCATAAACCTTCTGGACCTCCCTCATTGATCCACAAAGTATAGATATAAAAATTGAAGAGGATGTAGTAGTTCATATAATAGGAAAACCTTTATTAAAGCTTCAGCAACATTTTGGGGCTCCTATTATATAGAATCACTGGGTGTAAGGCACTTCCTGATCATGATGGGTAGTTCCTGCTACTTCACATTGAGCTATTAGCATCAGGTGACATCTCTTCAAATCCTGGGCCCACTCTCATTCCCACCATTACCCAATCACACACTCCTTATAGTAACTTTAATAAAAGCAACACACATAACTTCATTTCCATCCAATGCATCCAATACGCATACACTCCTTTCACTTGCGCACTATGGATCTCTCGCTCTGTCTTCACCCTTTTAGCAATTATCGAAACCTTGCTATCTTTTTCTGACACCATTTTCACTGCTGTTCTCACACATGGTGGTCTTCACTTTAGCCATACCCCTAGGACAGGTGAGAAACGTGGTGGCAGTGTTGGGATCCTGCTCTCCCCCTCCTGCACTTATCAGTACCTACCTTCAATCCCATCTCTCTCCTTCTCCTCCTTTGAAGTCTACTGTATTCACCTGTTCTCCCCCCCTCTCCATCAAAGTGGCAGTCATCTATCGCCCTCCTGGACCGACCTCCCAATTTCTTGAGAACTTTGCTGCCTGGCTTCCTTACTTTCTCTCTACAAATATACCAACCCTAATTCTTTGGGACAACCCGTCTGCCCCTGCTGCCTCTAAACTTCTTTCACTCACATCCACCTTCGGTCTCCCACAATCCACCCTATTCCCTACCCACCGTGATGGACACTCCATCGACCTGATATTTTCCTACCTCTGTTCTATGTTGGCCTCACCTGTCGCCCTTTTCCCATTTCAGACCATCACCTGGGCACCTATAATATTAATGCAACAGCTAAACCCACTCCTCCATCCCGCCCCTGCACCTATAGAAATCTACATTCTGTGGATCCGCTCCAATTTTAAAAAATTAAGACCTGGCAGACTACTTTTTAAACAAAACACGTACTATCTGAAGCAACATCCCAACACCAACCTGCAATATTCCATCAACAGGCCCAGATACTCCCTCTGCCACCCTCTGCATCTTCCATCCAGCCACTGAGAATGACGTTTCTTCCTTACTATCTTCCTCACCCCTCACTACCTGCCCGCTCAACCCTATCCCTTCCCATCTAATACCCTCCCTATCTTCCACCCTCACTCCTGCTCTTACCCACAAATTCAACCTCTCTCTCTCTCTCTCTACCGACTCATTCCCATCTTCTTTCAAACACACAAAAGTCACTCCCATACTCAAAAAACCCTCCCTCGACCCTAATTCTCCTGAAAGCTACCGCCCCATATCACTGCTTCCACTAACATCAAAACTCCTTGAAAAACTAGTTTACAATTGCCTAATCCACTTCCTGTCCTCCAACTCCTTACTTGACCCCCTGCAATCCGGATTCTGCCCCAAACACTCAACTGAGACTACCCTCACCAAGGTTACTAACAATTTTCTCTCTGCTAAAATTATTGGCCACTACTCTATACTTATCTTACTTGACCTCTCAGCTGCCTTTGACACAGTTGACCACCCCTTCCTCCTACAGACCCTTAGCTCTTTTGGCCTCTGTGACACTGCTCTTTCCTGGATTCACTCGTATCTTTCTCACAGTTCTTTTTCTGTGTGATTTGCCGGTGACTCCTCCTCTCCAATGCCTCTGTCTGTTCGAGTACCTCAAGGATCTGTTCTGGGTCCTCAACTCTTCTCCATTTATACTTCTCGCTGGGTAAACTTATCAACAGTTATGGCTTCAAATATCACCTCTATGCTGATGACACCCAGATCTACCTCTCCACCCCTGCTCTCTCTCCCTCTGTCCTTTCTCATGTCAGTGACTGCTTAACTGGTATTTCTTCCTGGATGGCCTCTCACCACCTAAAGATTAACATGTCCAAGACTGAGCTCCTTCCTATCCCCCCCCCCTCAAGCTCTACGCTGACTTGTGACTTCTCTATCCCTGTTGATGTCATCACCATTTCCCCATTGCCCCAGGCCTGCTGCCTCTGAGTTAACTTGACTCAAATCTGTCCTTCGCCCCCCATATCCAATCGCTTTCTACATCCTTCCGCAACTATCTACGCAATATTTTCAAGATTCGACTTTTTCTGTGCGCTAAAACCACAAAGCAAATAATCCACTCTCTTGTTATTTCCAGACTTCACTACTGCAATAACCTACTTACTGGCCTTCCTCTTTCCCGCCTCTCCCCCCTTCAATCCATCCTAAATGCCTCTGCCAGACTGATCCACCTTTCCTGTTGCTCTGTATCTGCAGCACCTCTTTGCGAATCCCTTCATTGGCTCCCCATTCACAGTAGAATTAAATTCAAAATTCTCACCCTTGAATACAAAGCGCTCACCAACACCGCTCCCCTCTACCTATCCTCTCTAATCAACTCCAGTATACTCCAGTCTGCCCACTGAGATCCAACAATGACCTGCTCCTTGCATCTGCGACTATCACCTCCTCTCATGCTAGACTGCAGGACTTCTGACGTGCAGTACCTAACCTCTGGAACGCTCTCCTTCGTGCTGTCAGGCTTTGCCCTAATCTTTCTTCCTTTAAATGCTCTCTGAAGACTTTTCTGTTCAGAGAAGCCTACCACCCAATTCAATAATTTCTAGATTGTAAGTTCCCAGGGAATAGAGCCCTCAATTCCTCCTGTATGTGTTTGTAAATTTTGTCCTGTCTCTTAGAAGTTTTATTTTATTGTTTTATTTAAATGAACTGTATCCATGGACAGTGCTGCGGAATATGATGGCTCTTCATAAATAAAGTATAATAATAATAATTAGTAGGAAGTATCTATAAGCAATGAGCATTTATTATTATTATTATTTATTTATAAAGCGCCAACAGATTCTGCAGCGCTGTCCATGGGTAACAAAGGTAAAAGGACAGTACAATATGATACACCAGACAAAATTTAACAAACAAATACAGGGGGAATTGGGAGCCCTGTTCCCATGGGAACTTACAGTCTAAATGGGTAGGAGGGTGAGAAACAGGAGGTGGGGACTGCAAAGGTGGGAATGATGTTAGTATGGAGTTAGGTAAGGGCAACTATTAGGCAAGTGGAATTCATTAGTTACTGATTTGGTGATAGGCTTCCCTGAACAAGAAGGTCTTTAGGGAGCGTTTAAAGGAGGAGAGGTTGGGGGAAAGTCTGACAGCTCGATGAAGTGCATTCCAGAGGGTTGGTGACGCACGAGAGAAGTCCTGTAGTCTAGTATATTTGTTGATGAGTGAGGACAGGTATGGGGGGGGCTGCATTGGTAAGGGCTTTGTAGGTCAGAGTGAGAATTTTGAATTGAATTCTGCTGTGAATGGGGAGACAGTGAATGGACTCACAGAGGGGTGTAGGCATTTAGGATGGATTGAAGGGGGGAGAGGTGGGAGAGAGGAAGGCCAGTTAGTAGGTTGTTACAGTAGTCAAGCCGGGAAATTACTAGGGAATGGATTAGCTGTTTAGTAGTTTCAGCAATTTTGGAGATATTGCGTAGGTGGTTGCAACAGGATGAAAAGAGCGATTAGATGTGGGGTATGAAGGACAGATTGGAGTCAAGTGTAACTCCTAGGCAGCGGACTTGGGGTGATGGGGAGATAGTGGTGTCACCAACAGTCATAGTAAAGTTAGAAAATGTTGTAGAATTAGATGGGGGGATTAGAAGAAGCTCAGTTTTGGACATGTTGATTTTTAGGTGGTGAGAGGCCATCCAGGAAGAAATGCCAGATAAGCAGTCACTGATGTGGGAAAGGACAGAAGGAGAGAGTGCAGGGGTGGATAGGTAGATCTGAGTATCATCACCATATAGGTGATAGTTGAAGCCATAGCTACTGATAAGTTTACCCAGTGAGGAAGTATAAATAGAGAAGAGTAGAGGACCTAGAACACTTGAGGTACTCCAACTGACAGAGGCAATGGAGAGGAGGAGTCGCCAGCAAATGAGACAGTAAATAGACCTATTAGAGAGATAAGAGTGGATCCAGGAGAGGGCAATGTCACAGAGCCCAAGGGAGCTGAGAGTCTGTAGGAGGAGGGGATGGTCAACAGTGTCAAAGGCAGCAGACAGGTCAAGTAAGATAAGTATAAAATAGTGGCCATTGTTTTTAGCAGAAAGAAGATCCTTGGTGAGGGCAGTCTCAGTTGAGTGTTGGGGACGGAAGCCAGATTGCAGGGGGTCAAGCAATAAGTTGGAGGATAGGAAGTGTGTTAGGCGATCGAAAACTAGTTTTTCCAAGACTTTAGAAGCTAGCGGTAGTAATGATATGGGGCAATAGTTTGCAGGAGAATTGGGGTTGAGGGAGGATTTTTGAGGATGGGGGTGACCTTTGCATGTTTGAAGGATGATGGAAATTAACCAGTAGTAAGGGATTGGTTGAATATGTGAGTAAGAGCTGGGGTGAGGGTAGAGGACAGAGAAGGTATTAGATGTGAAGGGATAGGGTCAAGGGGGCAGGTAGTGAGGTGTTAGGAAGATATTAGGGATCCAAGAGACTCATCTCACTTATCCAAGAGACTCATCTCACAGAGCAGGAAGTCGCTAAACTTAAGATGCAATGGGTGGGAGAGGTAATTGCTTCCTCTTCAAGCAGGAGAAAATGTGGAGTAGCAATTTTGATCAACAAAGCTTTGGAGTATAAGGTTATTCAGTTGGAGACAGATACAGCTGCAAGGTTTATTTTAATCCAAATTATCATAAATAAAACTAAATATGTTCTCTGTAATGTTTATGGCCCAAATAAATTTTGTTGTGACTTTTGGGAGACTGTTAAAGTTAAACTGTTTCCTTTCATAAAAGAGAACCTTATAATAGGCGGAGACTTTAACTTGGCTATGTATCCAGAAATTGATAGATTCTCAGACAAGAATCTTCCAGAGAATAGGAGAAGCTCTAAATATTTTATCAAATTTTGCCATAAATTACATCTTACCGATATCTGGCGAAGCCTTAACCCGGATTCATTGGGTTTCACATGTGAGTCCAAAGCACACAGGACATTCGCCAGGATAGATTTATTTCTAATTTTCGAACCACTTTCAATTTGTAAACTAGAGGCTGGAATTGGGGAGATCATGACCTCGGACCACTCAATTATATCTTTAACTTTGAAATCCCATGCTAATAATAAATATAAAATGCCTAGGGCATTTTTTTATCCGTGTTATCTTTATAATAATCCTAGATATAGTCACTGGTTAAAACAGGCATGGAAGGATTATAGTACCCGTAATATCTCGTATCTCCATAAGATTGAAATCTTTTGGGAGGCTTCAAAAGCGGTATTACGCGGTGAAATTATGTCATTCCTAGATATTAAAAACAAGAAACAACGTGCACGAGACTTACAACTTACTAATCAGGTCAAAAATGCGTATAAAAAATATCATGGAGATCGTTCCATTAGGAACTGGGATAACTATACAGCACTAAGAAAGGAAAGGGATATATCGGTAACTCAAAAACATCTAGAAGATGAGACCAAAATCAATCTATATTTCAGAAGCTTCCACGGTAGCTCCGCTAAAAATTTAGCTAGACTAGTTAAAATAAGGAAAAAGAAGAATTTGATTTCTTGCATTAGGGAAGGCGATAAAAGATACACCAACACAGAAGAGATATGTGAAGTTTTTTTTAAGTACTATAAACAACTATATTCTAAACAGGAAAGCAACCCTATTAATCAAGCAAATTTTTGGGATAAGGTTATTCTTCCCCAGTTACAGCAAGAAGAATTAGAGGCCTTGAATGCCCCGATTACTTCTGAAGAAATATTAAAAGCTATTAGTGTATCTAAACTGAATAAAGCTGCAGGCCCCGATGGGTTTCCAGCGGAGTTCTATAGATGTCTAGCGGTGGAAATAACCCCAGTCTTAGAGAAATTGTTTAACTGTTACTATATCTCTAATCAACCAATTTCAGGTCGGTTCGCAGCGGCAAATATATCATTAATTCTGAAAAAGGGAAGAACCCAGAAGATCCAGCCTCATACAGGCCAATTTCCGTCCTTAACGCGGATTATAAAATTTTAATGTCTATTGTTGCTGCTAGACTTACACGGTGTTTGGATAAACTTATACATCCCGATCAGGTCGGTTTTATGGCCGCACGAAATTCTACTAAAAATATAAGGAGATTAACCACGCTGGTTGATTTTAGCTGGAATAGCGATCAGTTTAAAGATAGAAAAATGTTAAATGATAATGCAGTTCTTACCTTGGACGCAGTCAAGGCTTTTGACAGTATAGCGTGGACTCATTTATTTAAAACCTTAGAGAAATTTGGCTTTGCAGATAATTTCTTATATTTCATCCAGAAAATCCATTGGAAACCAGAATCTTTTCTGTTGGTTAATCGGATGCTCTCCCCTAAGATAATATTAGAAAGAGGGACAAGACAGGGTTGTCCCCTTTCACCCCTTTTGTTCAATATTGCTCTTGAGCCGCTGGCAACCAGATTGAGAGAAACCCTCCCGGGAATATCAGATATAGATCCAAACCTAAAAGTCTTACTCTACGCGGATGATATCCTAATATGTTTGCAGAATACCAGAGATACAATCCCTAAGGTCGTAAATATATTGGAGGAGTTTAGCTCCTTCGCGGGATATAAGTCCAATTTGGACAAAAGCGAATTTATGTGGCTAGGCAAGGAGGCTAATCGACAAACTAATTTAATGTTTCGTACAGTCTCTGCCATAAAATATCTGGGATTGGAGATCCACAAAAATCCCAAATACTGGTACTCAGCCAATATTGATCCGCTTCTTCAGAAGATCAAAGAAGATCTTGAGCTATGGAAGGCTCTCCCTTTATCTATCTCTGCGTCTGTTAAATTGATCAAAACAATAATTTTTCCACGGATTCTTTATCCTATACAAAATCTTCCTTTAATTCTTACAAATAAAGATCTAAATAGACTGAATTCTTGGTTTTCCAAGTTTATCTGGAAAGCCAAAAAACCACGTATATCATTGGAAAAACCTTCTCAAAAATTTGATAATGCGGGGTTAGCTTTCCCTAATATTAGATACTATAATATTGCAACCTTGCTTAAAATAGCTATAGACTGGATAGCACAAACGAATAGGGTTACTTCATATGAGTCCGAATCTAGATTGATTTACCCTTGGTCTTTGAAGGCTCTATTACATTGCCCATTAAAAGAACTACCGCGAGAAGTCTTTTTATTACAATCTTTTAAAAACCCGATATGCGCATGGCAGAAGTTTTGTGCTATATTGCCATTGAATCCTTTTTTCTCTGATTTCTTACCCATAAGAGCTAACCCGCGGTTCCTGCCAGGAATAGACCAAAAAGTATTTTTAGAATGGCAGGACAGAGGTCTCAAGGATATTGTTCAGTTATTGGATGATCAATGCCAGATTCTTCCATGGGAGACTATTCTATCAAAATATTCATTAGGTGTAGGGAATAGGTTTGCTTATTTCCAGGTCCGTCACTATATTAGCTCTCAGAGCTGGTATTCTTCTATTAGGTCTGAGTGGTCCGAGGTCAAAATCTTTATCCAAAAATTTATAGTTGGAAACACTTCAATTTCATTAATCTATGATATAATGCTCACTAAACAGGGTACTCTGCTGAGCGACAAACTGGTTAACTCATGGATTAACTCCATTCCAACAATTAATCAAGAGATGATTGCAGGTAGTTGCAAATTGGTAGCTAAGTACCCTATTGCGGTAAACTGGAAAGAATCCCATGTTAAATTATTGAATAAATCTTATCTATCCCCCGCTAGGTTAGTGAAATTTTACCCTCTTAAGAAGGCTGATTGCCCGCGGTGCTTATACGGCGTAGCAGATCTTATTCATATGTTATGGAACTGCCCTAAAATAAAACAATTATGGCAGAAAGTCCAGTTTTGGTTCAATAGGCTCTATAATGGGGCTTACTCGCTATCTCTGCAAGATATAATCTGTCTGATATCTGATCCCAGGTCTGACTCCAAAACCCGGATTTTGAATACCATCATATTAACTGTTAGATACAATATTTTTAAAGCTTGGATTGCTAAGAAGCCCCCTAGTCTAGGGGTAATTCTTAAAGGGATACAATCTCAAATTATATTCGAATCTTTTCATTTATCACAAGCTACAGAGAAAAAAATTAAGATATTTTTGTTAGATTGGGCACCCATTATTAAGACTTATTCATTGCAACTTCAGCAGCGGATCTTGTCTCCATTTGTTTCCTCTATCAGCTTTGCTGAGTTAGTCCTGCTTCAAGTATTCCCCGGATCATGGATAAGGAATTTTAGAGATATTCCATAAAGTTTTGAGCTACCGCATCTAAGATGGAGCCTTGCGGGCTCGGAGGTGGTTCTCTTCTTTCTCTCTTTTTTTTTTTTTTTTTTTTTGTGTTTTTTTTTTTTTTTTTTTTGTATTGAAGAATACAAGAAATGATATATAGTCAGTTATTATATTTAATTTGTCTCCCTATGATTTATGTGGGAGCTAAAGGGTAAAGTATTCAAATTAATACTGGTGGCAGTTGTTTTTGGGTTTTTTTCTTCTTTTTTTTTTTTTTTTTTTTTTTTTTTGTTGTTTTGTTGTGTTGTCTTATTTTGTCTTAAGGAAATTTTCTGAAAAACCCCAACATTGTATACAACCATTCTATAGAGGATAAATTACTGGTAGCAGACAGTGGTGGGATGTTACTTCTGATGGTAAGTGTTTTGTTGAAAAAGTAGTCTGCCAAGTCTTGCGCACTAAAGTCAGATGAAGGGGGTGGTGCAGGTGGATAGAGGAGAGTGTTGAAAGTGGAGAAGAGGCATTTAGGGTTTGAGAAGTGAGAAGATATGAGAGAAGTGAAGTAGTTTTGCTTGGCTAAGTGAAGGGCAGAGGAGTAAGAATAAAGAATGAACTTATAGTGTAGGAAATCGGGTTCAGAGCGGAATTTCCTCCAGGAACGTTCAGCAGCACGGGAGCATTTTTGTAGATAGCATGTTTGCTGAGAGTGCCAGGGCTGGAGCTGATGACGTGAGGTTTTGCGTATTTGTGGAGGAGCAAGGGTGTCGAGTGCAGAGGAGAGAGTATTGTTATAGTGGTTTGTAGCAAGTTCAGGGCAGGATACCGTGGAAGTGTAGGGAAGGCATTTTTGAATAAGGTTAGAAAGTTGGAGAGGATCCACCGTGTGCAGATTTCTACAGGTGCGGAGGCGGGGGGGAGAAAACATAATTTATGTAAGAACTTACCTGATAAATTCATTTCTTTCATATTAGCAAGAGTCCATGAGCTAGTGACGTATGGGATATACATTCCTACCAGGAGGGGCAAAGTTTCCCAAACCTCAAAATGCCTATAAATACACCCCTCACCACACCCACAAATCAGTTTAACGCATAGCCAAGAAGTGGGGTGATAAGACAAAAGTGCGAAAGCATAAAAAATAAGGAATTGGAATAATTGTGCTTTATACAAAAAAATCATAACCACCACAAAAAAGGGTGGGCCTCATGGACTCTTGCTAATATCAAAGAAATGAATTTATCAGGTAAGTTCTTACATAAATTATGTTTTCTTTCATGTAATTAGCAAGAGTCCATGAGCTAGTGACGTATGGGATAATGAATACCCAAGATGTAGATCTTCCACGCAAGAGTCACTAGAGAGGGAGGGATAAAATAAAGACAGCCAATTCCGCTGAAAATAATCCACACCCAAAATAAAGTTTAAATCTTATAATGAAAAAAACTGAAATTATAAGCAGAAGAATCAAACTGAAACAGCTGCCTGAAGTACTTTTCTACCAAAAACTTATTCAGAAGAAGAAAACACATCAAAATGGTAGAATTTAGTAAAAGTATGCAAAGAAGACCAAGTTGCTGCTTTGCAAATCTGATCAACCGAAGCTTCATTCCTAAACGCCCAGGAAGTAGAAACTGACCTAGTAGAATGAGCTGTAATCCTTTGAGGCGGAGCTTTACCCGACTCAACATAAGCATGATGAATCAAAGACTTTAACCAAGACGCCAAAGAAATGGCAGAGGCCTTCTGACCTTTCCTAGAACCGGAAAAGATAACAAATAGACTAGAAGTCTTTCGGAAATTTTTAGTAGCTTCAACATAATATTTCAAAGCTCTAACTACATCCAAAGAATGCAACGATCTTTCCTTAGAATTCTTAGGATTAGGACACAATGAAGGAACCACAATTTCTCTACTAATGTTGTTAGAATTCACAACCTTAGGTAAAAATTTAAAAGAAAAAAATGATTATTCAAATGCATTATCCCAATAATGAAACTGACTGTCTGAAATAAGGAATATTGAACATCCTGAATCAAGGCAAATAAATGTTTAAACACAAATATTTAGAACTTTATATAAAAGTGCCCAACCATAGCTTAGAGTGTCACAAAAATAAGACTTACTTACCCCAGGACACTCATCTACATGTAGTAGAAAGCCAAACCAGTACTGAAACGAGAATCAGTAGAGGTAATGGTATATATAAGAGTATATCGTCGATCTGAAAAGGGAGGTAAGAGATGAATCTCTACGACCGATAACAGAGAATCTATGAAATAGACCCCGTAGAAGGAGATCATTGAATTCAAATAGGCAATACTCTCTTCACATCCATCTGACATTCACTGCACGCTGAGAGGAAAACCAGGCTCCAACCTGCTGCAGAGCGCATATCAACGTAGAATCTAGCACAAACTTACTTCACCACCTCCACGGGAGTCAAAGTTTGTAAAACTGATTTGTGGGTGTGGTGAGGGGTGTATTTATAGGCATTTTGAGGTTTGGGAAACTTTGCCCCTCCTGGTAGGAATGTATATCCCATACGTCACTAGCTCATGGACTCTTGCTAATTACATTAAAGAAATAGGTTTAGCATGTACATTGAGATTATCGGTGAGCAGATGGTTGTCTGAGATGGGAAATGGGCAACAGGTGACATCAGAAGGGGAGCAGAGGTAGGAGAATACCAGATCAAGAGAGTGTTTGTCACGGTGAGTAGGGAATAGGGTGGATTGTTAGAGACTAAAGGAGTTTGTGAGTGAGAGGAGTTTAGAGGCAGCAGGGGCAGATGGGTTATCAATGGGGATGTTGAAGTCCCCTAGGATTAGAGCAGGTGTATTTGTAGAGAGAAAGTGAGAAAGCCAGGCAGCAAAGTTGTCGATAAGGGGGCGATAAAGAACTGCCACCTTGAGGGAGAGGGGGGAGAAAATGCGGATGCAGTGGACTTAAAAGGAGGAGAAGGAGAGAGATGGATGAGGATGCAGGTTCTTATAGGAGCAGGAGGGGGATAGTAAGATTCCAACACCGCCACCATGTCTCTCACCTGGCCTAGGTGTGTGGCTAAAGTGGAGACCGCCATGCTTTAGAGCAGCAATGGAAGCATTATTATGAAGTGTACAAGTGATACTGGGAAGTTAGTTAATACTAAAAATGTCAAAATGTTTAAATGTTGCTCTTTTATATGGTTATTAGAAATTTTTTAAATATAATGTCTCTTTAAAAATGGTTTTTGACTGAAAAATGCAAAGTCCAACCGCTCTACATAACTGGTGTTTATCACTCAGCAGCAGAAATGGACTGTAACATATTTCTATCAATTATGTTGCCATGCAGCTAACAAGACCAAGGGCACAGCAATCCTCTAAAAGCACTTTATTAAATGATTCAGGAAAACATCAGGAAAACATCAGATGCTAAAAACACCAGTAGTTAGGTATGTCAGACAAGGCACCAATCCGTCCTACGCGTTTCGGCTACTCCTGCCTTAGTCAGACATGCAGCAAATGAGTATAGCAATTACATATTGGTGAACTACAATAAAAAATAAAGGAAATATAGGTAACTTACCCACAGGTGACATCTCTGGCACTGAAGCTGTATATGGACCATCCAGAAACTTAGGTTCATTGTCATTAATGTCTTGGATTTTAATGATAAATTCTGACTCCGGCTCCATTGGCCTGTCAGTCCTCCTATCTAGAGCCTGTGCCCTCAGAGTATACTGGGCTCTCTCTTCTCGATCCAGCCTTTGGATTGCATGAATATCTCCTGTGGTATCATCAATTGTAAACATGGTACCTGCTCCATCTCCAGAAAGGATATATTTAATGGATCCATCTCCTTTGTCCATATCTGAATGGAGCTATAAAAATAAATGTTAGTACTTATATTATAACAGATGTTGCTTAAAATAGTTATAAGCAATTAAATGTAGATACATTTTAGTGTTTGACAATGTACCTGAACTGAGCAATATATAACTGACATCCCACAGAAATTATTCTGTTTAGCCTGTATGCTGAAGCAATATTATATTTTCATATATGCGTATATATCAGCAACTAAGCACTCCATTGAAAATATCTGTGTATGAAGTAAATGTTCTCTGAGCATTTAAAATAATAATTTTGTAGTAAAAGTTGCATCATTTTCCAGTCCAGGAGCACACCACTTGAAAACCCTCATCAGTATGTTTATCACATCTATCTCCTCTGCCATGGCTAATCGGGAGTATATATAAAAATGTTCCTTCTCTGATCAAGCAATCAATAGATTAAATAAAACAGTAAATCTAATATCTCCCTGGAAAACTTGACACAATGTTGTAGCCAGAAAACTGAGAGATTTGTTCCTGCCCCTCCTCAGAGCAGCAAATGAGGAGATCAGCTTCAATGCATGTAGCTGCTTATATCTTAAAGGGAAATGAAACCCACATTTTTTCTTTCATGGTTCAGATAGAGCACGTGATTATAATTATTATTTTTTTTTAATTAACTTCTATTATCTCATTTGTTTTATTCACTTGGTATAACTAGGTAGGCTCAGGAGCTGCTGATTGGTGGCTGTACTTATATGTCTCATGTTATTGGTTCAGCCAATGCATTCATCTAGCTCCCAGAAGTGCAATGCTGCTTCTTCAAAAAAGGATACCAAAAGAATGAAGTACATTTGATAACATAAGTAAACTGGAAAGTTGTTTAAAATTGTTTGTTCTATCTGAATCACAAAATAAAAAGATGTGGGTTTTATTTACCTTTACCTTCCTACAGCATATTACAATTTCCATTACCAAGGATATGGCATCACAATTTTTTTTTTGATACTTTAAAAAAACAAGCTCATTAAAACAAATAAAAATGACATCATCTATAAAACAGTTCACTCTAGCATACGCACATAAGAAAAAAACAAGACAACTTCAGCTTTAAAATGGTGAGCCATAACCATAAGGCAGGATACTTCACACAGGCAATCATATCTTTCTAAATTCCGCAATCTGAGTTGATTTTTTGGCAAAAAAAAATAAAAAATCCTGACCATAACTCCAGAACATCTTGTTCAAGTCTATGAGATTGCCAAGACGAATATGATAATAACCAGGAAGATAGTGAAAAAAAAATATAAGTTTTGCACAGTTTTTCTAAGTGTTCCACTTGTAATTTTTATTTTTCCACGTTTGTATTGGCTTTCTTTTTGCTGTGCGAGATATTATTATTGGGCTACTTAATACAGCTATACAGGAATAGCCCCTGGGTAATGGCTAAAAAAAAAAAGATAGGAGAAGTGAGTCTAAATAGACTTTGGACAAGATCTTGCCTAAACAACAAAATCACTCGCCATCCTACGGAAAATCTGAAATAAGAAATCTGGTTGTGCATAAGCCTCTCTGGGCACTGGTAAAACCACAATTATCAGAGTTAAATTACAAGAATGATATGTAAAATAAATTATAAATGTACATTTCAAAGTGTTTAAAGGGACACTAAACCCAACATTTTTCTTTCATGATTCAGGTAGAGAATACAATTTTAATCAACATTCCAATTAACTTGCACATGGTGAGCCAATCACATGAGGCACCTATGTGCAGCCACTAATCAGCAGCTACTACGCCCATCTGGATATGCTTTTAGCAAAGAATATCAAGAGAATTAAGCAAATTAAATAATAGAAGTAAATTAGAAAGTTGTTTAAAATTGTGTGCTCTTTCTAAATCATGAAAGAAAAAAATTGGGTTTCATGTCCCTTTAAGTAGGCATTATAACTGATTTTATTGGAAATTACATTTTAATTTTAATGTCCCATTCATTTGGAATATTCCTAGGCCGCTAACGAGAAACATTTTCTAACCAATATTATGCAGCCTAGAAATTAGAAAAGAAAAAAAAAATACTTTTGGGAAAAAAAGTAAAATTTGCTCCTTAATTAAAGTAAGAGCAGAAAAAGTTATTTACAGAATTTTCTAAATAACATACCTTTGTGTGTTTAATGTGTGTAATTTAAAAGCTCTGCTGAAATAAAGGCAACAAAGTAAACATCAAAACTCTTTTTGATTTTTTGCTAAATGTCATGGATGAAAAATAAAATGGAACAGATTTACAATGATTTTAAACAGATATTTTAGCAGAAAATTACTCTAATTGCACTCTTGCTTAAACTCCCACATTTTTATTATACATCTAAAGAAGCAAATTAAAAATGTCAAAAGTGGGAGGTTAAAACGCAGGGGCTCAGAAGCTGTCTTCACAACTTAAAGGGACAGTTTACCCAAAAAACTAAATTTATGCTTACCTGATAAATTACTTTCTTTTACAATATGATGAGTCCACGGATTTCATCCTTACTTGTGGGATATTAACCTCCTGCTAACAGGAAGTGGCAAAGAGCACCACAGCAGAGCTGTATATATAGCCCCTCCCCTTCCCCTCCACCCTCAGTCATTCGGCCGAAGGTATAGGAAGAGAAAAAGGAAAGGCTAAAAGGTGCAGAGGTGACTGAAGTTTACAAAAAATATAAAGAAAAACTGTCTTAAAAAGAACAGGGTGGGCCGTGGACTCGTCATATCGTAAAAGAAAGTAATTTATCAGGTAAGCATAAATTTAGTTTTCTTTTACAAAGATATGATGAGTCCACGGATTTCATCCTTACTTGTGGGAAACCAATACCAAAGCAATAGGAGATGGATGAAAGGGAGGGACAAGACAGGAACCTAAACGGAAGGCACCACTGCTTGAAGAACCTTTCTCCCAAAAATAGCCTCAGAAGAAGCAAAAGTATCAAATTTGTAAAATTTGGAAAAAGTGTAAAGGGACGACCAAGTCGCAGCCTTACAAATCTGTTCAACAGATGCATCGCTTTTAAAAGCCCATGTGGAAGCCATAGCCCTAGTAGAATGAGCCGTAATTCTTTCAGGAGGCTGCTGTCCAGCAGTCTCATATGCCAGGCGGATGATACTTCTTCAGCCAAAAAGAAAGAAAGGTAGCCATAGCTTTCTGACCCCTACGCTTTCCAGAATAACAATGAATAAAGAAGAATATTGACGGAAAACCTTAGTTGCCTGTAAGTAAAACTTTAAGGCACGGACCACATCCAAATTATGCAACATACGCTCCTTCTTAGAAGAAGGGTTAGGACATAAGGAAGGAACAACAATTTCCTGATTAATATTCTTATTTGAAACAACCTAAAAACAGAACTTTCCAGGATAACAATTTGATATCCATGGAATGCATGGGTTCAAACGGAACCCCTTGAAGAACTCGAAGAAATAAATTCAAATTTGTCCCCTTAAGGAACTTGCTGATAACCCTTTCTCCAATCCTTCTTGGAGAAAAGACAGAATCCTAGGAATCCCAACTTTACTCCATGAGTAACTCTTGGATTCACACCAATAAAGATATTTACACCATATCTTATGATAGATTTCTCTAGTGACAGGTTTTCTAGCCTATATCAAAGTATTGATGACCGAATCAGAGAATCCTCGCTTCGATAAAATCAAGCGTTCAATCTCCACGCAGTCAGCTGCAGAGAAATTAGATTTGGATGTTGAAAAGGACCTTAAATGAGAAGGTTCTGTCTCAATGGAAGTTTCCACAGTGGCAGAGAGGACATGTCCACTAGATCCGCATACCAAATCCTGCGTGGCCACGCAGGCGCTATCAGGATCACTGAAGCTCTCTCCTGTTAGATTCGAGCAATCACGCATGGAAGGAGAGGAAACAAAAGCTAGGCTGAACAACCAAGGCACTGCCAAGGCATCTATCAGTTCGGCCTGAGGATCCCTTGACCAGGATCCGTATCTTGGAAGCTTGGCATTCTGCCGAGATGCCATGAAATCCAATTCCGGTCTGCCCCATCTAAGAATCAATGAGGCAAATACCTCCGGGTGAAGTTCCCACTCCCCCGGATGAAAAGTCTGCCGACTTAGAAAATCTGCTTCCAAGTTCTCTACTCCTGGGATGTAGATTGCTGACAGATGACAAGAGTGGGCCTCCGCCCAACTGATTATCTTGGATACCTCTATCATCGCTAAGGAACTCCTTGCTCCCCCCTGATGATTGATAAATGCCAGTCGTGATGTTGTCCGACTGGAATCTGATTAATTTGGCCGAAGCCAACTGAGGCCATGCCTGAAGCGTATTGAATATTGCTCTCAGTTCCAGAATATTGATTGGAAGTAGAGACTCCACTTGAGTCCAAACACCCTGAGCCTTCAGGGAGTTCCAAACTGCACCCCAGCCCAGAAGGATGGCATCTGTTGTCACTATCACCCACGAGGGTCTGCGGAAACAAGTGCTCAGCAAGTATTTAGAATCTTTGATTTTCTGACCTCCGTCAGAAAAATCTTCATGACTACCGAGTCAATCAGAGTTCCCAAGAAAGGAACCCTTGTCTGTGGGACAAGTGAACTCTTCTCTATGTTCACCTTCCAGCCGTGGGTTCTCAGAAAAGACAACACTGTGTCCGTGTGAGAGTTTGTCAGATGATATGTTGACGCCTGAATCAGAATATCGTCCAGAAAAGGCGCCACCGCTATTCCTCGCAGTCTGAGAACCGCCAAAAGAGACCCTAGAATCTTTGAAGACTAATAATGTTTGTCCAAAAAAGGGAAACCTTAGAAACCGATGATGATCCTTGTGGATTGGAATATGATGGTAAGTATCCTTTAAATCCATGGTAGTCATATATTGACCCTCCTGGATCATTGGTAAGATTGTTCGTATAGTCTCCATCTTGAACGATGGGACTCTGAGAAACTTGTTAGACACTTGAGATCTAAAATGGGTCTGAAAGTTCCCACTTTTTTGGGAACCACAAATAGGTCTGAGTAAAACCCCTGTCCCAATTTTGGAACTGGACAAATTACTCCAATAGTAGAAAGGTCTTTTACACAGC
Source organism: Bombina bombina (assembly GCF_027579735.1). Lineage (NCBI taxonomy): Eukaryota > Metazoa > Chordata > Amphibia > Anura > Bombinatoridae > Bombina > Bombina bombina. Next base: position 673,640,001 of record NC_069503.1, on the reverse strand, counting down.
GTAAGAATGCCTCTCTTTTTATCTGGTTTGCAGATAACTTTGAAAGATGAAATCTCCCTCTTGGGAGAAAGTCCTTGAATTTCAATTAATAACTGTGGGTCACTATTTCTAGTGCCCAGGGATCCTGAACATCTCTTGCCCAAGCCTGAGCAAAGAAAGAGAGTCTGCCCCCTACTAGATCCACTAGATTGGGGGCAGCCCCTTCATGCTATCTTAGGAGCAGCAGCGGGCTCTTTGGATTGTTTACCCTTATTCCAGTTCTGATTAAGTCTCCAGACTGACTTAGATTGGGTAAAATTCCCTTCCTGCTTTGAGGAAGAAGAAGAGCGGGGGGGTCCTCCTTTAAAGTTCCGAAAGGAATGAAAATTATACTGTTTACCCCTCATTTTAACCGATTTATCCTGAGGTAGGGCATGGCCTTTACCTCCTGTAATATCAGAAATGATTTCCTTCAATTCTGGCCTGAAAAGGGTCTTACCTTTAAAGGGAATAGCTAAAAGCTTATGTTTTGATGACACATCAGCAGACCAAGATTTTAACCACAATGACCTACGTGCTAAAATAGCAAATCCTGCATTTTTTGCCGCTAATTTAGCAATTTGAAAAGCGGCATCAGAAATAAAAGAATTAGCTAGCTTGAGAGCCTTAATTCTATCTAAGATGTCATCTAATGGAATCTCAACCTTAAGAGACTATTCTAGAGCCTAGAAACCAAAAAGCTGCTGCAGTAGTTACTGGAACAATGTAAGCCATAGGTTGTAAAAGAAACCCCTGATTAACAAATAATCTCTTTAGAAGACCCTCTAATTTCTTATCCATTGGGTCTTTGAAAGCACAACTATCCTCAATGGGTATAGTAGCACGCTTAGCTAGGATAGATATAGCTCCCTCTACCTTAGGGACCGTTTGCCATGAGTCCCGAATTGTATCTGATATGGGAAACATTTTCTTAAAATTAGGAGGGGGAGAAAATGGTATACCTGGTCTATCCCATTACTTTCTAACAATTTCCAAAATTCTTTTAGGAACCGGAAAAACATCAGTGTAAGTAGGTACTTCCAAATATTTATTCATTTTACACAATTTCTCTGGAGGAATCACAATAAGGTCAAAATCATCCAGAATCGCTAAAACCTCCCTAAGTAACAGGCAGAGGTGTTCAAGCTTAAATTAAAATGACATAGCATCCGAATCTGTCTGAGGCAAAACATTCCCTAAATCAGAAATTTCACCCTCAGACAGTAATTCCCTGATCCCCAACTCAGAGCACTGTGAGGAAACATCGGAAATAGCTAATAAAGCATCAGAGGATTCAGTATTTACATTAATACTTGACCTACTGCGTTTACCCTGCAACACTGGTAATTTAGACAATACCTCTGTAAGTTTAGTTGACATAACTGCAGCCATCTCCTGCAGAGTAAAGGAATTAGACGCACTAGAAGTACTAGGCGTCGCTTGTGTGGGCGTTAAAGGTTGTGACACTTGGGGAGAATTGGATGGCATATCCTGATTCTCTTCAGACTGAGAATCATCCTTAGGCACACTTACTTTATTTAAAATATGCTTTTTACATTGTAAAGCCCTTTCAAAAGTTACACAATGTTAGAGGGGGTTGCACAATAGCTTCTAAACACATAGAACAATGAGAAACCTCAATGTCAGACATGTTGAACAGACTAGTAATACCACAAAAGTCGTTTAAACACTTATTTATAGCATAAAATAAACATTAGAAAAAACGTGTACTGTGCCTTTAAGAAAAGAAAAAGTGAACAATTTTTCCAAAATGCACAAAAAATGTTAAATTATTCCCAAATTTAACTTAAGTATCGTTGGTTAATCCAAAAATTACTGCACCTAGAAGCAAAGGCAGAAATAAGGCTTTAGATGTACTTATATCAACATCTAGACAAAAGATAGATAAAAAATACCCTCTACACCTCACCACAGCTCTGCTGTGGCACTTACCTGCCCCCAGAGTACTTCGAATCAAGTTTCCAACCCTTCAGACCAGCTACACAGTCCAGGAGCCACAGAGTTACTGTTTGCTGCTGCTAAGCCTGAAGAAAATGCGCCAAAATAGGCTCCGTCCCTTAAGGTCAAAAGTTGGATTAGGCCCAAACAACACCGCAAGGAAATGCAGTTTTGCACAAAAGTAGAAATACACACACAAGTGCCAAAAATATATTGTCTCCCATGTCACATTATGCCCAAATGATAAATATAAAATAGGGACTCCAGTAACACCCCTCTTATTAAAATAGGTTTTACTGCTTACCCCATTCCCATACAGGGAAATAATGCCAGCCAGTTCTGATACACCAAGTCTCCTCAGAAAAAAAGTCTGCACATACCTTAATGCTGCTTGTAGCATGAAACCAGTCTCCACACTGAAGATGTCTCATGGTTATCTTCAGAAGTCTTGTGGGAACCAGCGTGGATCTTAGTTACAAATGCTAAGATCATCAAACCTCAGGGCAGAAAACTTCTTGATTGAAGAAACTAAAACTAACACCTCATTTTACCATGTTTTCCTAGTATAACACAGGCAAAGAGAATGACTGAGGGTGGAGGGGAAGGGTAGGGGCTATATATACAGCTCTGCTGTGGTGCTCTTTGCCACTTCCTGTTAGCAGGAGGTTAATATCCCACAAATAAGGATGAAATCCGTGGACTTGTCATATCTTTGTAAAAGAAAATTCTCCCATTTAAATTGTTTCCAATGATCCATTTTAACTGCTGGAGTGTATTAAATTGTTTACAAGAATTTACTTTACCCCTATTTCGGCATTTGAAATAGCTGATTTAGCCTGGGTATCCCTACCTATACTGAAAGTTTCTATAATAGAGTCTATGCTATTGACAAGTATAAGTTAACACAGCCAGCAGAATAAATTACACTCTCAGTAGGGTGCAGAATAGTTAAAGAGAAAGTCTAGTCAAAATTAAACTTTAATGATTCAGATAGAGCATGCAGTTTTAAGCAAATTTCTTATTTACTCCTATTATGATTTTTTTATTCGTTCTCATGGTACCTTTATTTGAAAAGCAGGAATGTAAGATTAGGAGCTGGCCCATTTTTGGTTCAGGACCTGGGTAGCGCTTGCTGATTGGTGGCTAAATGTAGCCACCAATCAGCAAGCACTGCCCAGGTGCTAAACTAAAAATGGTCCGGTTCCTAAGCTTACATTCTTGCTTTTTCAAATAAAGATACAGAGAGAACGGATAAAAAAAATATAATTTGGGGGCGGAGCCAAATGCCATGCTGTAAGGACGTTTGTGTGTAGATCTCTGCTCACAGATCCAAAGTTAATTTGTATTTAGCTGAAGCACAGCAAACAAACCACTGTTTTTATATCCTAAGCTTGCAGCTAAGATATATATTAATCTCCTAAAAGCTGAAATTGGCAAGTCTCTAGCCTATTTTTCCTACGCTGACTAAAGGCCCAAACAAGTCACCGGACAGCCGTAACATATACACCTTGCACTCCGGAGGGTCGGGGATCCGCTCCGGAGTGCTTTCAACAGAGAAGTCAGCCTCATCGGGCAGAAAGATCGTCTATAACACCAGGAGTGTTTGCTACGGAAAGAATACAAGTTGCGGCTGTGTCATTAAAGTTGCCGACTAGAAGACACCGTCCCTGAATAGAGCTGGCCCCACATTCTGCCCGACCGAACCTGTGAAAATACAAGGAGTGAAGCACTTAAGGTCCGGTCGGAGGGTCACAAGAGTAAAGCCCAGAAGGTACTTTCCCTGAAACCGGAGATACCGGATAACACTGGACCCTGCGGTAAACACTGGAGAGGTAAATCTTCTGACTTGGGGTCTCTATTTATCAAGTGTGGAAGCCGGTCCATGAAAAGGACATATGTTTTAACAAAAGGGGAGGATATTGCATGTGATTGAGACATAGACTTTGGCAGTTTAATCTAACAAGTGAAAGGGCGCGAAAATCCGCCATTTCTTCTTCCCCTGCATTGTAACTCCCCAGCGCATTAGCCCTGAACTGTGTGAATAATATAACAGCTTTTGCGGCAGATGAGGGGTGGTGATAAATTATTAATTCAAGATCCTACCTGAAAACCTTGTTGATTATAAGTGACTGTGTTTGACATAGACACCAGAATATATATCAGTTCTTTACTGTTTTCCTTCAGTGCTAATAACAAGTTTGCAGAAACTAAAGACTATAACAAATATTCTGGAAGGTGGTGTTTTGTAACTCTAAACTGCAACGCATGTAGTTATCTTACTTCCTAGCTTCAAGGACATAGGGTTGAATACTCTGTTGAAAATTTTTTCTATATTATGGTCACTGCACTATTTTAATAGAAGTTTCAGCTTTCACAGCCCTAATACATAGCAATAAACACCCCTGCAAGTACTGCTCTCAAAAATTTACCTATTTAACATATAACCTCAATATGCCTCTGGCCTGAAAACATAGAGTGGGAAAATCTGAACATTTAAAAGCAGCTTTTTTACTAACTACTCTGCACCAAATTAATAGCTATACTTGTATTATACATCAAGTATTTATTGTACTGATAGGGCGCACTCCTCCTCCATTTCCTGCTGTGGTGAGTCGCAGCAGGTCATACCCACCTTCCCTTTCCCGTCTTGGTCCAGTGTGGACGGCATCCCCGAGGGGCTGCGCCAAATTGTATCTACTGGAAGTGAAGGCATCATCGTTATTTTGAATAATTGAAGGAAGTTGCAGCATGTCACCACACTAGAATCCTATGATAGGGGAGAGGTGGGGGTGCTAGGCAACAAAGATAGCACTCTAGGAGTTGGCATAACAGCCAGAATAAGAAATCATTCTCACCAAGGAATCAAACAGTTCTGAAAACAGCTTAATCACAACCTGCAAACTCACTGGTAGTAAGACTTCTATCAGCTGGTTTAAAATGGCTCATTCTAATAAGAAAAAGCATCAACAAAGGATGGGAGAAGGTCCTAAACGCACAGTTGCAGATCATTTTAATAGTAGAATTCTCTCTGACAGAGAAGGCTCTGATGAGGAATCCAGGGATTCACACACCTCATACAAGGATGTAGCAGATCCCGAAACTCAGTCTAAAGCAAAATCATCTCAATCTGACTCTAAGGTCCTGGAGTCAATCAATGCTCTATCGTCTAAAATAGACACACATTACTCCTCCTTAAGAAGTGAAATTCGGAACTCTGTAGCAGATCTCAGAAGAGACCTTAACACACAAAATGAAAGAACAGAAGCTATAGAAAGGAAGCAGGAGGATATGGCTGTTGATCAGGCCAACATACTATCCTACGCCCAAGCTTTGGCAGAAACCATCAGTGACTTAGAATGTAAAATGGCAGACATCGAGGATAGGTCCAGAAGGAATAACGTCAGGATTAGAGGGATAAAGGAAGATGTTGGCCTCTCAGAATTACCTGCATACCTACTGACCTTATTTAAAGATCTGCTGGGCCCTTTTCAGGATTCTGATGCTTTGATAGACAGAGCTCATAGAGCCCTTAGACCGAGAACTATGGCTGCAGACTTACCTAGAGATGTTATCATACGCCTCCATTATTTCACTTTTAAAGAAAGATTGATGAGAGCTTCTTTCTCCAACAAATCATTCAATGAAAGGTATCCAGGAGTGCAACTGTTCCCTGACCTGTCTTCATTCACTTTAGCAAAACGGAGATCGTTTGCACCAATTACCCTTTGTTTGAGGAAAGCTGGCATTAAATATAGATGGGGTTTTCCCGTGAGACTTTTCTTTCAACATGAAAATAAAAATTATGTTATCTCTTCATTGGAACAAGGATTGAGCCTGATAACAACTTTGGGCATGAAGCAACAGGATGTGGGTCTGAACCCTACATCAGCCCCCCAGAGAGATATGAGGCCGTCGGCGGCTGAATGGCAACCCTTATCAAAAAGACAGAATAAACAACAGGATAGAGCCCAGTTAATTCCAACAGAGGACTGAGATCTTTTCTTTGTAAGTTACTACTTCAGAAGTTCAACGTGAGGATCGTCACGAGTTTTTGCCCTCCCGGAGTGTCACTAATAGACATGGATGATTCACCATATTGAAATTTATAGACAAGTCAATATGTTCTTTAGGTATTAAGTATAGTGTAATAATGTTATGCTCAAACCTAATTAGAAATAAGGATGTAACTGAAATGCTAAGGTTTGGTGACATGCCTACCATATTATAGAAATAGGCCAGAGAAGCAGGCTGACAAGGCCAGGCAGGGTCTTTCCTATATTATAAAGTTTTATGTTATCCTTGTTCTTGTTTTTTTCTATTTGGTTTCTATTTTTCCACAGGTTCTTGCTCCTTGAAGGTTACAATATGACCAGTGGTAAGCTCTAGGTATATTATTGTTTGCTACTATTTAGACTTATGTTTTAGGCTGGTTAAATGTTGACTTCCATGAATATTGTTGACTACAATAATAAATGTGAAATCATTCTATGTGTAACACGAGACTGTATTCTGATATACATGAAGATGCAATGTATGTACCTATACAGTTTCCATATTTTAGCCTAGTTGCAGAGTTAACCCCTACACTAACTCTCCCCATTATATATCTTCTATATATATTTTCACTAGACCCTACTTTAAATCGTCTCAAATATTTACTTCTTTGTAAAAGGAATTGTAGGTTATCATAATTTAGACCATACAAGGTATATCCGCTCCCCCTCCCTATTTTTTTTATTTTTTCTTATATATAGTCTTAAGGAGTATTTCTGAACAACGTTCGGGAAGTTTTATTAAGATTAGACTCCTTAGTTATTGCTCACCCCTATTGCTGGTGAACAAACAAGCGGTGTTAATCCGCTAACAATAAAGTATTGACATAAGTAGCCTTTTCTTTTATACCATTATAGAAAATACTGTAAACAGTATATAAAGGCAATATATTACTAGTAGAAAGAGTGTTCTTTAATATATAATATCTTTTTATACCTCTCTATATATTTGTAACAGTTTTGTTAGATCCCCTTCACCCCCTTTTTTTTTTTTTTTTTTTTTTCTCTCTTTTTCTCCTTCACCTTCTTCTTTCTTTCTTTTTCTTTCTTCCCTCTCTGTCACCTCCCTTTTTTAGACCTCCTTGATCCCAAAGATGTCTGGCTTAAGATTTCTCTCACATAATACGCAGGGTTTAAATTCCCCGACCAAAAGAAGTCTCTTCCTTAATCAGCTCAGAAGAAATAAAATTGATGTGGCATTTATTCAGGAGACTCATTGGCTACAGCAGAGAGGTGAGATATTTAAATTCCGAAATTATTCACATACCTATAGGGCCTCCCACCACACGAAATCTAGAGGAGTCGCTATCCTAATTAGGGATTCAGTAAGCTTTGAAGAAATTTATAGTGAAGTGGACGTCCAGGCGCGATACATTCTCCTAGTTTGTAAACTTAATAATATACTTTTTACCTTGGTTAATATTTATGCCCCCAATATAAAACAAACGAAATTTCTTCACAGGGTTCTCCGACGAGCAATGTCCATTAGACAAGGGGAACTTTGCGTAGGAGGTGATTTTAATCTTACCTGGGACCCCGATATCGATAAACTGGCGCCCCCCACAACCAAAAAAGATAGATCTTCACAGTCTAAGGCAGGTGCATTTAGGAGGGTGATGTACCAATTCCAATTATATGATGCATGGCGTTCATGTAACACCACCACACGAGACTATACATTCTATTCAAATCCTCATAGATCGTTTTCTAGGATAGATACCTTTTTTGTCACAGCTAGACTTTTGGATAAAACAGATAGTTCCAAGATCCTCCCGATTTCTTGGTCCGATCACCACTCAGTAACATTACAGTTAGGCCCGATGGTCCCTAATGAGGGATATACGTGGAGGTTAGCAGACTGGCAGATCCAGTCCCCACCAGACATACAAAACTCCACTGAGACTATTATAGAATTCCTGAAGTTAAATGACGATGGCCAAACAAGCTCCCAGAACCTCTGGGCAACTCTTAAAGCATACATGCGAGGCCACTACATTAAATCTGCGGCTAAAGCAAAAAGAATGAGAGGGGGCACATTAGCTGAATTGACATGTAGATTAAGGAAATGTCAGATGAAACTTTCTGGAGCATACTCTGCTGATGTAGATAATCAAATACAAACTTTAAAAAAACAGATCAGACAACTAGAACTCCTGAGGGTGCAGAGGACTTTAGATAAGTTCAAACAGAAATTTTATTATTGTAATAATAAGCCTACCACCTTTCTAGCAAATAAGTTACGAAACAGAGTAGCCCAAAAACGAATAGTATCTCTCAACAAGGATAATACTACTATTACAACCCCAAAAGAAATTGGTCTTGCTTTCGGTGAATTCTATAGGTCACTGTACAATATTCAATCCCCACATGATAACACAGAATCTTTGACAGATATTATCAGGTCTTTTTTGAAAGACCTGGAGCTCCCCACTCTGACAGAAGATAATATGAATCTCCTAAGTGGTCAAATCTTGACCGAAGAAGTAGAACTAGCAATTAGGCAACTTAAATTAGGGAAAGCCCCTGGCCCAGACGGGTACACGGGGCAATTTTATAAAACTTTTGCACATCTAATTACACCTATTTTACTCAGATTTTTCAACGAGATTATGAAACAGGGGAAAGTGGCACCGGAGTTTCAGGAAGCAAATATAGTTACACTATTAAAACCTGATAAAGATCCTGCAGAATGTGGGAGTTATAGACCTATATCATTAATAAATTTGGACACTAAATTATATTCTAAAATTCTAGCTAATCGTTTAGCTAAAGTAATACCAACAATAATACATGGGGATCAGGTGGGGTTTATACCGGGTCGGGAGGGACCAGATAACACCAGAAGATTGGTACATATTATGTCGGAGGCTAAGAGGAGAAGGGTTCCCCTCCTCGCCCTGTCATTAGATGCAGAAAAAGCGTTCGACAGGGTGAGGTGGGGCTACTTGTGGGAAGCCATGGAGGGTTTTGGTGTCCCAACTCAATTCATTAGGGCAGTGAGGGCCCTGTACTCTCACCCTACAGCGGTGGTAAGAGGTGTTGGTTTTCAATCAGAGAAAATCTTGGTATCTAATGGAACTAGGCAGGGGTGCCCCTTGTCACCCCTGCTGTTTGCGTTAGCCATCAAACCACTAGCCCAGGCAATTAGAAGAAATGAAAAAATTGAAGGCATAACTTTTAGAGACTCCACACATAAAATTGCGCTTTTTGCAGATGATGTCACCCTAGTATTGACCTCCCCCGAGACATCTTTACCACCCCTCATGGATATCATTAGATTATTTGGTGAAATAAGCTTTTATAAATTAAATATGTCTAAAACAGAAGCGTTAGCAATCGAGATTCCGAATTCAGTAGTTGTAAGTATTAAAAGAAGTTTTGACTTTAAATGGATAGATAATGGTATAAAACACTTGGGAGTATACCTGAGCCCAGATATGGCCACAGTTGTAAAAAGAAACTTTACAGACAGAATGCAAGAGTTCAAAAAGCTTCTGGGGTCATGGGAGTATTCAGAAATTTCGTGGACAGGTAGGATTGCCTCCATAAAAATGTCCTTTTTGCCGAAAATCATGTATCTTTTTAGATGTATTCCTATTCAAATTCCCAGATCAATAATCAACCGATTACAGAGTATGATCTCAGCCTATATATGGAGGGGTAAGAAACCAAGGATTTCTGGAAATATTATGCAAAGAGCATATAAACAGGGAGGCTTAGCACTACCTAATATCTTAGCATATCATGATTCGGCTAGATTCTCACATATTTTGGGGTGGAGTACTGCAGACTCCAGCTCCAGATGGCAAGATGTGGAGAGAGACATTATCCCACCGAACATGAAGTTGACAGACCTAATCTGGATTCCTGCCCACTACCGAAGCAAACTGGGAATAGCACAACCAATAATTTTAGACGCCCTTAAATTTTGGGATAGGAATAGGCATAGAACACATATAGCCCCACATCCGTCTCCCATTCACCCGGTAGTTAGCGTCGCGTGGTGTCTTCAAGAGTCACACATGAATATCTGGCTAAAACTAGGCAGTATCTTGGTCGAAGACATCAGTGAAGGGACAGATCAATCTTTTCTTGATTCCTTTATGCTAAAATACAACATCCCTAAAAAATATTATTTAGAAACACTTAGACTACTCGTTTTTTTAAGAAGTTGGGGACTGCAAATAAGCAACTGGAGAGAAAGAACTAAATGGGAAATATGCTGGTCTACAAATAGTAAACCTGGGGGGATGATGTCCTTTTTGTACTCTTTATTGATGGGAGAACAAACACCAGTGAAAGCCATTTCCCAATTAGCATGGGAGAGAGATCTACGTGAAACTTTTGACCTTGATGTTTGGTACAGAGAGATGATGTTAACCAAAAAATATCTTCATTGTGCTACTCTTTGGGAACTCCAATATAAAATAGTCCACAGATGGCACTTAGTACCCAAGCGACTTCACCAATTTTATCCAAATTCTTCTCCTGCTTGTTGGAGAAATTGTGGACAGATAGGTTCATGGATGCATGTGTGGTGGGAGTGCCCTAGGATCAGGCTATTTTGGAGGACATGTGTGAAACTCCTAGGGGATTTACATTATAATCTACCCTTCTCACCGGCCCTTATCCTGTTACACTTGGGCTCTCCTAGAATGCCTTTACCGAGAAAAATTTTCCTGATTTATTTTCTTACAGCTGCCAAATTGATTATTGCTAGGAAATGGAAACAGGAACTACCCCCTTCCATTCAGAATGTCATTGAACAACTCAATCACATGAAACACATGGAACAATATGTATATAACTTAGCCGGGAAGATTGACCTACATTTCATGATATGGGAGGGTTGGATAGCATTGTTTGGCAACTGATTGAGTAAGCACAACTAATAATAGCTAATAGTAACTTAGATAGTGCATCCAGCGTCAATACCCCCTAAATTTCCTATCCCTATTCTTCTTCCTTCCCTTTCCCCCCCCCCCTTTTTTTTTTTTTTTTTTTCCCATTCTTTGACAAATTGAGAGGAGAAAGAAAATTGACACTTATTGATTTACCTTCTTAGGTTACAATAAGGGCTACTTGATTTAACTTCCTACACTATGCTATTTGATTGTTAATACATTGAAAACATTTTGCACGTTTCATACTATAAGTTGTATAGGTTTTTCTGGATGTAAAAACTTTAACTAATTTAAAGTGTTATAATATATGATATATTGAAAAAAGAGGAAATACAGGAGCATAACTATTATTCATATTAAATGTTTATAGACGCTGTAATTATTTTGTTTTATCATAATAGATGAGATATGAGTATGAGTAATTTGCTTTAACTTATGTAACACTCGTCAAATGTATACAAAATGTATGCTTTGTTGTTGCTTTATCTGTATTGTATTTCTTCAATAAAAAAATTTTGATTTAAAAAAAAATAAAAATATATAATTTACTATAAAAAAATATATAAAATATGATTAAATAATTGAAAAAAACACACCTTTTCTAACTTTGACCCCCAAAATCTGTTACACATCTACAACCACCAAAACCACCCATGCTAAATAGTTTCTAAATTTTGCCTGAGTTTAGAAATACCCAATGTTTACATGTTCTTTGCTTTTTTTTGCAAGTTATAGGGCAATAAATATAAGTAACACTTTGCAATTTCCAAACCATTTGTTTTTCAAATATATCTGTTAGGAATCCCTGAATATCCCTTCACATGTATATATTTTGTTTTTAGTAGACAACCCAAAGTATTGATCTAGGCCCATTTTGGTATATTTCATGCCACCATTTCACCACCAAATGTGATCAAATAAAAAAATAGTTAACTTTTTTACAAACTTTAGGTTTCTCACTGAAATTATTTACAAACAGCTTGTGCAATTATGGCACAAATGGTTGTAAATGCTTCTCTGGGATCCCCTTTGTTCAGAAATAGCAGACATATATGGCTTTGGCGTTGCTTATTGGTAATTAGAAGGCCGCTAAATGCAGCTGCGCACCACACTTGCATTATGCCCAGCAGTTAAGGGGTTAATTAGGTAGCTTGTAGGGTTAATTTTAGCTTTAGTGTAGATATCAGCCTCCCAACTGACATATCCTACCCCCTGATCACTCGTTGACCTCCCTTAAACAGCTCTCTTCCCTCCCCCACCTCACAATTGTCACGTTCCTATATTCAGACTAATGCTGAATAGTAGGTTTTACAAGAAAAGGGGGGGGGGGGCTTATCCAATTACTCTATCAGTTACTCTATTGGATCACTGCAAATTTCCTTCAAACAGCCACGGTGTTTAAGCCAACTTCATCACTTTTCCAGAAAACAGTATTCAAAGTACCATCATGGAGTTATTTATGAGTAAGAAATAATTAGATAAAAAGCAAGTCTGTAAATAGCACTGAGATAATGGGATAGTCTGCAGAGGCTTAGATACAAGGTAATCATTTAAAAAGTATCATAATATAACCATGTTGGTTGTGCAAAACTGGGGAATGGGTAATAAAGGGATTATCTATCTTTTTAACCCCTTAAGGACCGGGCATTTCAGACTAAAACTTCCCCAAAAGACCATAGCATTTTTAGCATTTTTGACATCACTACATTTAAACAGAAATAGAGCCTTTTTTTATATTTACCTATCAAAACTATATAATTATTTTTAGTAGACAACCCAAAGTATTGATCTAGGACCATTTGGTATATTTCATGTCACCATTTCACCGCCAAATGAGATCAAATAAAAAAAAAATTGTTAACTTTTTCAAAAACTTTCTTACTGAATTTATTTACAAACAGCATGTGCAATCATGGCACAGATGGTTGTAAAAGCTTCTCTGGGATTTACTTTGTTCAGAAATAGCAGACATATATGGCTTTGGCGTTGCTTTTTGGTAATTAGAAGGTTGCTAATTGCAGGTGTTAAACAATAACATTTTTTGGAGTAAGCTGTCCCTTTAAATATATTTGAAGCATTACATACCTAAAAAATGTACCTAAAAAAACTGAATAAATGACAAGCTACAAAATTTGATGTAGTTTAAAGGGATATGAAAGCCAAAAAAATTATTTCATAATGCAGATAGGGCATTTGATTTTAAACAACTTTCTAATTTACTTGTATTCTCAATTTTTATTAGTTCTCTTGGTACCTTTTTTTTAAATAGCAGGAACAGAAGCTCAGGAGCCTGCCCATGTGTAGAGCACTATATGACAGCAGTTTTGCAAGAATGTTATCCATTAGCAATAGCACTAGATGGCAGCACTATTTCCTGCCTTGTAGTGCTCCATATACTTACCTTTGTATCCCTTCAATAAAGAATACCATAGGAACAAAACAAATTTGATAATAGAAGTGAATTGGAAACTTTTTTTAGAATTGTATGCTCTGTCTGAATCCCTCAAAAAAATCTTTGGGTTTTATATTCCTTTAACCCTTTCATTGCCAGGACTTTCAAAGAAAAACTATTTTGCTATCACTCCATTTAAAATGAAATAGAGAATTTGTTTTTATTTACCTGTCAAAACTATATATATATTTAAGTAGACAACCCAAGGTATTGATCTAGGCCAATTTTGGTATATTTCATTTGGGTTTCTCACTGAAATTATTTACATACTGCGTGTGCAATCATGGCACACATGGTTGTAAAAGCTTCTCTGGGATCCCCTTTGTTTACAAATAGCAGATTTATTTGGCTTTGTCATTGCTTTCTGGTAATTAGAAGGCCGCTAACTGCAGCTGCGCACCACACTTCTTTTATTCCCGGCAGTGAAGGAGTTATTTAAGTAGCTTGTAAGGTTCATTTTAGCTTTAGTGTAGAAATTACCCTCCCACCTGACACTTCCCACCCCTGATCCCTACCCGATCCCTCCCAAACAGCTCTCTTCCCTTCCTCACCCCACACTGGTCACCACTAGTGTGGGATCGCCCCTTACCCTTCAACCTCCCTGAACCCTCCCACACAGTTTTCTAACCCTCCCCCTCTTAGGTACTGGCAGATCTCTGCTAGTACCTATAAATCCCTTTTTATACAATTTTTAAGAAAAAAAAAACTTTTATTATTCTTTTATTTTCTGTAGTGTATCTGTCCCCCCTTCTCTCCACCTCCCACGATCCTCAGTTAGAGAGCCCCCACACCCATTTTTCTGAAGAGTAGCTCCCCCATCCCTCCTTGTCCCTTTATTTTTATTTTCTGTAGCATAGCGCCCTCCCACTCTTTCCCCCTCTGCTGCTTGGCCACACACCCGACTCCCACACCTCCCGCCAGCACCAGCAGATGATCAGTACACAGTGACACAAACAGTGTCACTGTGTGTAACTATCTGGCATCTGCCCTTATTTGGAACTGTAACACCGATCGCACTCCGGTTCCATATGTGGGCAGATGCCTGGAGCTCAGGAACTCCAGCTCTTAGCTGTAACTTAACATCCGAGACTGCTGGAGCTTCTTGAAGCTCAGAGATATATACATGGTGTGGTACGATAGCCAAAGTACCGCACAAAGTATATATACGCCGATTTGGCAGAATGGCTTAAACACAAAGATAAAATATTTTTTATGGTTTTCATAAAAACATATAGGCTGAGTTTTCTATTTCTCTGAGTGTTAGGTTCCACACACTTTTTATCCTCTTTGCTGCCAGTAAAACACAAACCATAGGGATTTGACCCTCCCTTGACTGCCTGTAGCCCACACAGAGCAGTGTTTTTTAGTATGGAGTGCCCAGATGGGCAGGGAGCACAGTAAGTGGGTGGGACAATGGAGGAGCACAAGAAGCTGGCAGCCCCCCCCCCCCCTTCACAACAAGTTGTGCGGGTGGAGGGGGGGACTTCAGGCAGACAAAGGAAGTAGGCAGGGATAGGGGAGAGATAGGGATAGGACTAAGGGAGGGATTAGAAAACGAGTCAGGGATATTTGGGACTTACTAAGGCAGCAGGATCAGTTCACAGCTTGTCTTCTTTCCCACCCTCCCATCCCTAAGCAAAAGGTCATATAAGAGGTCTTACACCCTTTTTTCTTGTCTTTGTATTGCAGATTGTGAATCAACAATGAGGTCACGGAGGGCAATGAGTCCAGATGGATGAATAAGGAATGTCGTGCTATTCGGTCGACATGAAAATTGGTAAATGTTAGATTAAATATGGCTATCCCCAATTAGCAGGTATCATTCCAAACGGGCGTAACTATTAAGTGATGGTATGGCAAACCCCCCGGTGGGCGGCGGTAATTGGGGGCCAGTGTTGATTTGACCGAGTAACGCACAGGGCGTAAGTGGAAATATAGGTCTACGACCCCGACGGGCGAGCCAGTAATGTTTTCCATATGCGCATGCAGCGTTTTGGTGCGGTGTAAGTTATGCACCTGGTAGGCTGTCTGGGGGAGCATGGGCTCCCTGACCCCCCTTTTGTCAATTGTTGGTTCCGGTTATGTCAAGTTCAGCCGCAATTACGGGGGGTTTAGTTAGGGGACTCATTGCTGTTACTTATGGAATTGATTTAAATAAAGTGACCTTGTTAAATCTGCCACTACACCGGTGTTGTGTCATTATTGGGGATCAGTAAAAGAGGGAAGGTAAAGTAATAATAAATTTGGGTGCAGGGACAAGTTGGCCATACAGCACTTAATAATAACACCCATGGTTGTCAGTAAAAAACACAGAATGCATTTTACCCCAATAACTGCAAGTAACACAGAG
Organism: Bombina bombina; assembly: GCF_027579735.1. Taxonomy (NCBI): domain Eukaryota; kingdom Metazoa; phylum Chordata; class Amphibia; order Anura; family Bombinatoridae; genus Bombina; species Bombina bombina. Next base: position 673,624,266 of record NC_069503.1, on the reverse strand, counting down.
AAAGTGAGCTTTTGTCCGTTAGCTATATATTTGAAATGCACAAAAGAATAAGAGGCCTTTAAAATTTAGCTGCAACTCAAAGGACTTGGATATATTAGTGTCCAATATTTTTGAAGAGATTTTAATGGACAGCTTCATAAAATATTGGACTGTCCAGTTAAATACTGGACACGTGGCAACCTTACGGGACAGTAAAAGCAGATAATATATTAAAAAATAAAATGATCCAAAGAAATAAAGCCTTTCATTTCATGCTATAATGTTGCATTAATATTTACATAGGAACTAATACTATCTAAAAGGATTTTTTTTTCCACCAACCAAATGCAGGTATCAATATTCTATATAATTCCTGGTAAACAAACAGCACAATAATTTGTCTAAAATTACTTGAAAAGGGTTTGCATATTTAACAAAGTCTTATAGCTTAAAACTGCATAATTATCTCAAAGCTTTCTGTTTTATTTCACTGGACTGAAAGAAATTATCTGCTATATCTCAAGGTGACACCAATTGTAAGTTATATTCAGATGTGGTGAATTAAGTATGCATAGAATCCCTTCCAGCTTTGTTGAATTGAAATGCACATGTTAAACTGGATGTATCCTGCTTCTTGCCTATTCCACTTCATACAATTTTCATGCTATTTTGAGAATCTCACCTTGCCAACATAAAGTGGGTCTGTTCCTGTGTACTCTTCCAGAACAAAAAACTGGTTCCATACCCAGCTTCTCTTCAGACGCCGATGTAACAACTGTTTATTTTCTGAAATTCCATCCAATTCGCTAATATGTGAGGTTGTAATTCCAAATGTTGCATTTGTCAGATCCAGAAGCATCATATAATATAAATATAAACACCTTCCATGATATTTTTTTCCATTTCTCATTCTGTTGATGATTCTCATGAATTGTTCTTGTTTTTTTTTTTTTACAAACACACAATAACTTGATAAGAAATATAAGCAGCAAATGTGAAAAGGATGTTTGATCTTTATATTGACTTTGAAAGCAGTTGTAAAGTTATAGACCTATGAAGCTAGAAAAAAGAAAGATAAAAAATATAGTTTTAGTTGAGATAATGACATTTTTTTGCTGTGAAATATGTAGTTACTCAGATAGGTAGAATGATAATAAAATATGAACAGTATGTTTAGGAACAAAGAGGTCTGTTATCTTCTTATATACAACAAAGTACCTTTGGTTGCAGACACACCAGGGGTTGTAGTTAGTGGGGAGGAATTTTTCACTTTAGTAACTTTGATTGCAACAGGGTTCCACTGTTTTATTGATTTGCTAGAGTTAACAGCATGCTCCCAAAAATACAGTATTTATGATCTTAGAAGCCCTTTGAAACTGCTGAACATAAGCATTCACTTCCATGGAAAAAAAAAGATACCTACGAAGCAATTTCCAAGGACAGCTGCATTTTCTAAATATATTTTGTAGCTGCACAATACCAAACCGTTTATTTTTGGTAAACCTGGATCATTGCTGACCTTAATTATTATGTTAAACATACTGGGAAATTCAGATGTCACTTTTTCTTTCAATTTGACATAGCTGCTGTCAGGGTGGCATAGCATAAATCTTGATGGTCAGTTAATCATTATGTAATCCGCTAGCGGTTTCAGTGGTTTGATAGTCGCATGCTATTGTCTGATATCTGTGTAAGTCAGACTAACAGATTTTCTTTCTTAAAGCTGAAGGGTGGGTTTAGGTAAAGGAATTCTGTCCTCCTATGGAGGAATCTTTCCCATCAGTCAAGGGTGCTTTGTTGTCATGAAGTCAGATTAGCTGGTGACCTCACTGTGTGCTATTGAAAGTGGCAGCTTTCTCTTTCACAGCTTTGTGGCGTTTAATGAGGTGGCACCGCGCTTAAGTTACTCTGTCAAAACACTCAGCACATCTTTTATGCTATTAGGGCCTGAGCCGTTCTCTATAAATACCCTATACCTCTGTCTCACTCTGCCCTTTTCTCTCTTATCCACTCTCCATCTGTTCCAGAAGGACAATTATACCCATGTTTATTTATGCTTTGTCAACCGAATAAACAATACATTTTACAACCTTTTTTAGTTTAATTTATTGGTAGCTACTGAACAGCTGCACATCTCTTAAAAGAAATTGTACTCTGTATATTTGTTCATTTTTTTTCTTCGTTCTTATGATAATCAGCACAGCTGAAAAGAGAAAATATAATGAACACAAAATAGATAAATAGATGGCGAGATAGAGATGGATGAAAGATAGATAAATAGATAGATAGATAGATGCTGATAGCTCTGAACTGATAGGTCAGAGCATTTCAAGTATATAAAATAAATTGTTAGATGGAACAGATAGTAATAGTAGCTCAGTAAAGGACAGGAATGACCCCGGACTATGAAGGATTATTTGTAGCTCAAAAAACTGTTGGCTTTTTAAGTCAAATTTTTTCTTTTTCTCAGTTTATTGTATTTTGGGAGTTTGTTTTTCCTTGGTGGAGAGTCACTTCTCTAGGATAAATGATCTGTAGTTTTAAGGTGATGTAGACTTTATATTCTAGTTTTGTGATTTTACTACTCAAGGGAAAAATATGTTTTGTTATCTTAATCCATCATTTTTTGATCCTGAATAAATTCAAAACTATATGTATCCTCACTGCCTCATAAGGCACCATCTTATTACATAATCTTATCACTTTAAGGGTAGATCACAACCCTTTATAAAAGCTTATCAAATACATTATCAACATAATATCCCCGTAGACATTGCTGGTGAATTTTGTAGAAAAGTCATTAAATTAATTTTTCAAAAGGTTTGGGATAGACCCTATAGAATTTACTGGGCAAAAATATACAGATCAGCATCACATCAAACAAAAATATACAGATCAGCATCACATCAAACAAAAATATACAGATCAGCATCACATCAAACAAAAATATACAGATCAGCATCACATCAAACAAAAATATACAGATCAGCATCACATCAAACAAAAATATACAGATCAGCATCACATCAAACAAAAATATACAGATCAGCATCACATCAAACAAAAATATACAGATCAGCATCACATCAAACAAAAATATACAGATCAGCATCACATCAAACAAAAATATACAGATCAGCATCACATCAAACAAAAATATACAGATCAGCATCACATCAAACAGTATGTACTGTAAAGTCAATATAGCCTCTAATGGGCTTTTTTATTTTGTAAATACTTTACCTTAGTCCTTAATTATAAGTGCATGTAGCGAAGACACATTCAATGGCTTTATATGATTGAATACATATTCTATTAAAGTTTATTTTATTTTGGTAATTATAAAAGAATAGAATTTTCTTCAATCATTGCAGTGTTCTTTTTCAAGCAAGCCTAGTGATTAGCGCTGCTGATTCTCTTTGCGCTCTACAAATAACTGATAGTAATAATAATAATAATAATACTGTGTTTGCTTTGGTTTTACAGTCATATTATCTGTATCAGCCTAAAGATTTGTTTTTGACACTTTTCTGAAATTGGGCACTCTAAATAAAGCTGAACTGGAATAGTTTTGAAGTTTTATCATTAAGCAAAGAGTATACCAAGCTCAAGTTACTTTGCAGTATCATTCAGCTAAAATGTACAAGAGGTTAGGGTTATTTATAACCAAGACAGAGATTCTGTATATGCCTATGGTGTAAATGTAGAGGACTTTGCATTCAATATTTGCTCATGAAAATGAGTTGCATCTGTTTGCTCACAGTAATCAAAAATGTGTGTATGTGTATATGTGTGTATGTGTGTATGTGTATATGTGTGTATGCATGTATGTGTGTATGCGTATATGTGTGTATGTGTATATGTATGTATGTGTGTATGCGTATATGTGTGTATGTGTATATGTATGTATGTGTGTATTAGGGATGGGCGAATGTTTCGCAACATTCGAAAAACGGCACGAATTTTAACACATTCGTTCGTTCGAATCGAATTTCGAATGTTTACATAACATTCTAACATTCGATTTTCGAATATTCGGTTTCGAATTTTACGATTACATTCGAAAAAATTCGAATTCGAAAAATTCGAATTTAGATTGTAATAGTATTTCTAATGCTTTTTCTTTAAATGTAATATTCGAATTATGCAATATTCGAATTCGAAAAATTCGAATTTAGATTGTAATAGTATTTCTAATGCTTTTTCTTTAAATGTAATATTCGAATTATGCAATATTCGAATTCGAAAAATTCGAATTTAGATTGTAATAGTATTTCTAATGCTTTTTCTTTAAATGTAATATTCGAATTATGCAATACGTGTATTCGAATTCGAAAAATTCAAATTTAGATTGTAATAGTATTTCTAATGCTTTTTCTTTAAATGTAATATTCGAATTATGCAATACGTGTATTCGAATTCGAAAAATTCGAATTTAGATTGTAATAGTATTTCTAATGCTTTTCCTTTAAATGTAATATTCGAATTATGCAATATTCGAATTCGAAAAATTCGAATTTAGATTGTAATAGTATTTCTAATGCTTTTTCTTTAAATGTAATATTCGAATTATGCAATACGTGTATTCGAATTCGAAAAATTCGAATTTAGATTGTAATAGTATTTCTAATGCTTTTTCTTTAAATGTAATATTCGAATTATGGAATATTCGAATTCGAAAAATTCGAATTTAGATTGTAATAGTATTTCTAATGCTTTTTCTTTAAATGTATTATTCGAATTATGCAATATTCGAATTCGAAAAATTCGAATTTAGATTGTAATAGTATTTCTAATGCTTTTTCTTTAAATGTAATATTCGAATTATGCAATACGTGTATTCGAATTCGAAAAATTCGAATTTAGATTGTAATAGTATTTCTAATACTTTTTCTTTAAATGTAATATTCGAATTATGCAATATTCGAATTCGAAAAATTCGAATTTAGATTGTAATAGTATTTCTAATGCTTTTTCTTTAAATGTAATATTCGAATTATGCAATACGTGTATTCGAATTCGAAAAATTCGAATTTAGATTGTAATAGTATTTCTAATGCTTTTTCTTTAAATATAATATTCGAATTATGCAATACGTGTATTCGAATTCGAAAAATTCGAATTTAGATTGTAATAGTATTTCTAATGCTTTTTCTTTAAATGTAATATTCGAATTATGGAATATTCAAATTCGAAAAATTCGAATTTAGATTGTAATAGTATTTCTAATGCTTTTTCTTTAAATGTATTATTCGAATTATGCAATATTCGAATTCGAAAAATTCAAATTTAGATTGTAATAGTATTTCTAATGCTTTTTCTTTAAATGTAATATTCGAATTATGCAATACGTGTATTCGAATTCGAAAAATTCGAATTTAGATTGTAATAGTATTTCTAATACTTTTTCTTTAAATGTAATATTCGAATTATGCAATATTCGAATTCGAAAAATTCGAATTTAGATTGTAATAGTATTTCTAATGCTTTTTCTTTAAATGTAATATTCGAATTATGCAATACGTGTATTCGAATTCGATAAATTCGAATTTAGATTGTAATAGTATTTCTAATGCTTTTTCTTTAAATATAATATTCGAATTATGCAATACGTGTATTCGAATTCGAAAAATTCGAATTTAGATTGTAATAGTATTTCTAATGCTTTTAAATGTAATATTCGAGTTATGCAATACGTGTATTCAAATTCGAAAAATTCGAATTTAGATTGTAATAGTATTTCTAATACTTTTTCTTTAAATGTAATATTCGAATTATGCAATATTCGAATTCGAAAAATTCGAATTTAGACTGTAATAGTATTTCTAATGCTTTTTCTTTAAATGTAATATTCGAATTATGCAATACGTGTATTCGAATTCGAAAAATTCGAATTTAGATTGTAATAGTATTTCTAATGCTTTTTCTTTAAATATAATATTCGAATTATGCAATTCGTGTATTCGAATTTGAAAAATTCGAATTTAGATTGTAATAGTATTTCTAATGCTTTTAAATGTAATATTCGAATTATGCAATATTCGAATTTGAAAAATTCGAATTTATATTCGAATTCGAAAAATTCGAATTTATATTCGAATTCGAAAAATTTGAATTTATATTCGAATTCGAAAAATTCGAATTTCGAATGTAGACATTCGATATAATTATAAACATTCGAATTCGAAAGTGACATTCGAAAACTGTAAATAACATTCGATTTTCGAATTTTTAAGAATATTCGTTCTTATCGACATTCGAATTTAGAATTCGAATTTCGGTAATAACATTCGTTCTAGATTCGAAATTCGAAAATTTGCACATTCGCCCATCCCTAGTGTGTATGTGTGTATGCGTATATGTGTGTATGTGTATATGTATGTATGTGTGTATGCGTATATGTGTGTATGTGTATATGTATGTATGTGTGTATGTGTATATGTGTGTATGCATGTATGTGTGTATGCCTATATGTGTGTATGTGTATATGTGTGTATGTGTGTATGTGTATATGTGTGTATGCATGTATGTGTGTATGCCTATATGTGTGTATGTGTATATCTGTGTATGCGTGTGCGTATATGTGTGTGTGCGTATATGTGTGTATGCATGTATGTGTGTATGCGTATATGTGTGTATGCATGTATGTGTGTATGCGTATATGTGTGTATGCGTATATGTGTGTATGTGTGTATGCGTATATGTGTGTATGCATGTATGTGTGTATGCGTATATGTGTGTATGTGTATATGCATGTATGTGTGTATGCGTATATGTGTGTATGTGTATATGTATGTATGTGTGTATGTGTGTATGTGTGTATGCGTATATGTGTGTATGTGTATATGTATGTATGTGTGTATGCGTATATGTGTGTATGTGTATATGTATGTATGTGTGTATGTGTATATGTGTGTATGCATGTATGTGTGTATGCCTATATGTGTGTATGTGTATATGTGTGTATGTGTGTATGTGTATATGTGTGTATGCATGTATGTGTGTATGCCTATATGTGTGTATGTGTATATCTGTGTATGCGTGTGCGTATATGTGTGTGTGCGTATATGTGTGTATGCATGTATGTGTGTATGCGTATATGTGTGTATGCATGTATGTGTGTATGCGTATATGTGTGTATGCGTATATGTGTGTATGTGTGTATGCGTATATGTGTGTATGCATGTATGTGTGTATGCGTATATGTGTGTGCATATATGTGTGTAAGCATATATGTGTGTATCCATGTATGTGTGTATGTGTGCATGCGTATATGTGTGTATGTGTGTATGCATGTATGTGTGTATGCGTATATGTGTGTGTGCATATATGTGTGTATGCATGTATGTGTGTATGCGTATTTGTGTGTATCCATGTATGTGTGTATGCATGTATGTGTGTATGCGTATATGTGTGTGTGTGTGTGCATATATGTGTGTATGCATGTATGTGTGTATGCGTATATGTGTGTATCCATGTATGTGTGTATGTATGTATGTGTGTATGCGTTTATGCATGTATATTGATTTATCAGCAAAGTATTAAAATTATTTCATTTTTCTATGAAAACATTTAACTTTGTCCAGCTTAAAGGGATCAAAAGGTCAAAAATGAAAGATGCATGGGTGCCTTTCAATTTGATATATAAGCATTTTGTAACATACTTCCATTAGCAAAACCGCTTCAAGTAAAATGAATTATTGTTTTTCAGTGGCATACACACATATCCTGTGAGGGCCTGTGCACCAGTAGTAAAAAACTGAACCTTCTCAAAGAGTCATTGTTGGCTTGTATGAGCCAAATTATGTCTTCAGAAGCAATACACACCACATACAGCTCTCTGAGCATGCTTGGTGTTTGAATACTGGAGCATGGGCCCTCACAGGATATGTGCGTATGCCACAGCAAAACAGTAATCATTTTTACTAGAAGCATTTTTGCTGATGAAAGTATATTGCAAAGATGCTTATTTTTAAAATAGAAATGCAGCCATGCACATTTTAATTACTTTTCTATCCCTTTAATGCTTACGGGTCAAAATATGTACCAAAAAAGCATTTTATGTAGCTTACGTTTTCAGCTAAACGCTATATTTCTCTGAATTATGGTGCTTATAAAAGTATATGCAAATTCACTTTTACAGAATCCTCTGCTTATGACAACCTTCATGACTTTTACTGACAACCACACGTAAGAAAATTAGATTTACTACACAAAGAATGCCTAAGTGTTCTTGTTTGCAGAGCATTCATTACACTAGAAATGATAATTTATGCATAGTTACCTGTGTGCTGACCAAAATATGCACTTAGAAGTTTTTACATTTTTCTTTTTAAGATTGCACGGAATTAAATAATTGCATAAAAGCCATCAAGTGATTATTACACATAACCTTTTAATATTCTCTCCAATCAACCTGATTCAATACTATTTAACAGACTTAGAAAAATAATGACTTTTAAAGAAACTATAAACCACCTCAATTACTACACTTTTATAGAATTCTATAAGCGCTCCACTGTCAATTTAGCTTTCAGTATGACAGTAGATCAGTCTAGTTATTATTAGATTTATATTTGCTAGTATAAATTACCAGAAGGTTAAAAATTAAAAGGGACACTAAACCCAAATTTTTTCTTTCATGATTCAGATAGATCATGAAATTTTAATCAACTTTCTAATTTACTCCTAGCTTATTGGAGGCTTACATTTACCCACCAATAAGCAAGCATAACCCAGGTTCTCAACAAAAAATGGGCCGGCTCCTATGCATAGGGTTGCCACCTCAGCCATGTTTTCCTGGACACTTATGAGTTACACATGCTGCAGGGTGTGCAGGGAGGAACATGTATTGTGTTTCTGGACAGCACTATTCATATTCCTCCCTGCACACCCTGCAGCATGTGTAACTTATAAGTGTTCTGTATTTTAATGGACAGGTGGCAACCCTACCTATGCATCATATTTCTGCTTTTTAAATAAAGATAACAAGAGAATGAAGAAAAATTGATAATAGGAGTAAATTACAAAGTTGATTAAAATTGCATGCTCTATTTGAATCATGAAAGAAAAAAATTTGTTTTAGTGTCCCTTTAACTCCATATACTGGGGGCATTTACTGATCCACCATTACTCCCATGTGCTTCTAGTTAGCTTCTGGAGTTAAAATTCCTTGTTTTATTTTCTTATTGACACAAGGCAAAAAAAAAAATCCTGTCACCAAAATATTCTTTACCTCTAATCAATCCGCACAAGACCCTTCAACCCAATAGACTAACATATGGGCCTACATTTATGAAGAGCCGTGCGGACAAAGTTCTCATCAGGAGAGCCAGTGTACAACGCTGCCCAGTGCTGTCTATTGTTCGCAACCACGGATGTTTTGGGCATGTTAAAAAGCAGTGGTGGTATGACCGCTATTTCTTAATTTTGGTTGGGAGCTCACATGAGCAAGCCTTCACTGTAATGGCCCCAAAAGCTACTGAGGCAGCTTCATAAATGGGGGCCCATGGAATCCTCTTAACCTAAACTAGTCACTTAATTGACACATTACTTTACAGTCTATGGTGATCCTGTTCTTTAATATGAGCAAAATGTCTTTATCTTTGCTCAAAAAAGTATTATGTCTTTGAAAACTACTGCTTAAAGGGAAAGTGTACTTTAATATGTATCCTCTTTATCGTGCTCCCAAATATCCATTTTACCTACTGGAGTGTAATAAATTGTTTACATATAGCTTGTTCACCTTTGTTTTCTCATTTAAAATGGCTGATTTTGTCTATCTTATTAATCCAACTTATAGTTAACATTTCTAAACTTAAGTTCTGGTTACAAAAAAATAAATGTAAACAAGAAGGTTTAGATAAAATAATGCTCTTTGTGGGGGGCTGTGGCAGAGAAGTATTAACTTTATGGGAGTCATTTCTTATATCTCTGGGACTTCCAGGTTGCACCCTTTTTGTTAGAGAATTCAGAGGGTTCAGTCCCTGTGAAGTCTTAACTATAATTTCTCAACAAGCTGGAGAATTGTTGATCATTGGGCCTTAATCTCAGTGTCTATAAGAGACTATAAACAAATAACAATCTTCACAATAGCTATGAGTTAGTACGAAATTAACATTTGTGGCAGGAGTGTTGGGAGATCAGTGGCTTAAATAATTTTGTAGTGGCATGGGGTTCTTATAACAATCTCAGTCGGCCTGATATGTATTTTATTCATAATTTATTTAATTTTAAATTCATTTGTTTGCTACAACTTCACATTTGATCGGTTTACTTTCTTACAAAGACAACTAAAAGTACAAAAAAAAGAGACTAAACAAACACGATTATTTTTATTTATTTTTGAGCTATACTACTGACAAAGGTATGGTAAGCCCACTTATTACACTTGGTGTAAAATACATTTACAACTTGTGGAATTGGAGAAATGTATCTTACTGTACAAAAAGCTCTTCGTTGGTTTAATTCAAACCAATGTCTTTAATTGAATTAGATCATTATGTGAACTATAAAATCATTCTTAATTGGAGCATACATATTATTTTAGAATAGCATAACATTAATATCCGTTATATAAGATATTAAATTGAAATGCTGGTGATTATCTTTACACAATGATGTAACTAGTTACATACATAATAAACTGTGATAATTATTCATCATACAAAGAAACTAGGATGTCAGGTAAGTGGGTCCCCTGCTCGTAAAATCTTACATTATTTAAATGACATGATAGTAAAGTTCAGCTGAAGTACACTTATAGCATGAGGCTGTCAGCTGACACAAATCTGGCACGTACAAAGATGACACAATCTGCTGATATATAATGTTTTGCAACTTTTTGTCACATTGTCTGTCTTGAATATACTCTTAGTTTACGATGTACAGGCCAGCCTGCTGACATACACACTGTCATTTCAATGTGTGGTGCAGCCTGCAGCTATTATGGGCTGTAAAAACTACTTTTATTGTAGCATAATATAAAAATTAAAACGTGTTCTGAGTTTCTATGTATCATTTTGCTGCCTTGAAGATAACATGTTGTTTTCAATATACGGTACATTAATGTACTTCTGTACTTACAACTAGTTTTTATAACACAATCAGGGATGTATTTTCAAATAATGTTCGTACTTTAAAGCCAGCGAAATATTCAAATATTAATTCTCATCTTAGTATTTTAGTTACTGGATGGTAGCAAGATTGGTGAGACTGATGATTCTAAGTTTCGATTTGAAATACTAGTTTCCAATAAAAATTAATCTGAGCACCAACTTTAAAAAAAAACAAAAGCAAAAAAAAAACAAAAACACATGTAGATGTTTAATTTAAAGAATGTCTTAAAGAACATTTAAAGGGCCATTATAGTTGAAAAATTTACATGCTCTAATTTATTAGTGCATATAATTTTTTTGACCATCGACCCTGCTTTACTGTATAGTCACATGAGTCAGATGTGCAACAAGCGTTAATGATTGGTTCAGCAGAGGGTTCAGCTTTGGACCAGCAATGTACTACAAGTCCCGATTGGAAACATCTACTGTGCATTGAACCCCTTTGCGAAGGTTAAATAAACAGCAGAGTAGGGTCGATAAGCCAAAAATTACATGTTCTAACGGATTAGGGCATGCAATTTTCAAATATAATGACCCTTTAAGTCAAAATTAAACTTTCCTAAATCAGATAGAGCCCGCAATTTTGAACAATTTCCAATTCACTTCCAATATCAAAATATGCACAATATCTGAGGCACTATATGCAAGAATTTACAAACTTATGTTTATGCAATTTGTGATTGGCTGATGGCTGTCACACAATGCAGTGGGAAAGAAAATGAAATTAACTAAATTGATCAGAAAAAAATCTACTACTCATTTGAAATTCATACTAAGGGCCAGATACGAGTAGAGCGCATATGTTCATGTCCAAGCGATAAAGGGTTTATTGCAGGTGTTTGTGCTTATTGGGATTACCACTGGTTGAAAGAAAACGCGATCGCTTGAGCTCAATCGTGATTTATGCTAGAATGATTACCGCAGCTTCAGAGCTCTGGTAATGTTTTGCAAAACACATCAAAAATATATTACAAATATAGTTACCCTCATAATAACACCAGCTAATAAAAATTATTCAAAAAAAATATTGCACACAAAAGTTATAAAGGCTCAAAGTCACTCAGACTTTGCTTGCCCATTTTTTCTGCTTCCAACACATGAAATTAAAGAACTGACTGTTCACTTGCTGCATAATATAGCCCAACCATTGACAGGTGCCATTGTGACAATATAATCAATGTTGTTCACTTCACCTGCCAGTGATTTTAATGTTGTGGCTGATCAGTGTATAACACTGTTGCGAACACTGCTTCCATATAGTTATTAAGACATGTGCACACTTCCCAGCCTATATGTTCTTATGGAAAGGAGCTAAGAATTAAGCTCTTAGTCATGCACATCTCTTATGCAGTGTGGGTGATAAACACATGTTGACTGCAGCTCCTTTCCCCATCACTGTCTCTTTTCTGTAGGCCTTGTGGTGTCACCACTGGTGCCCATGATGATGTCACAAGGAGGTGGGACTAACTTCTGTAGCTGGCAGTGAGAGAAAACTAGCTAGGAAGCTGGGGAAAAGGGCTTCAGAAGTCTGTATCTCTGCTTCCAGGCCACGTAAAAACAGTCTGTCCTTTCAAATGAGGGGTGGCATCTCCCTGTATGTTGCAGGTGATCTTCTAAAAAATGGCAATTACCTACAGCACCATTGAAAATGCTATTTAATCTGAGGGGGGCTCTAACTGAGCCCCTATCCCCCCCACCTGTTTGGACAATAGGGGCAAGTGACCCCTCATTTGAAAGAGTGGAGTCCGTCTTTGAAATAAGGGGTCATATGCCCATATAAGTTGCAAGTGATTGCTGTTAAAATGGTGATTTACCTGCAGAAGCTTTGAAAATGATGTTTCACTAGAGGATGAGTGGGGCTTATTAAGCCCTTATTTCCCCTTCTGTTTGGGCTATAGGGACAAGTTACCCCTTATTTGAAAGTTCATACCCCCTATGATACAGGTGATCACCATTACTACTGAAGAGACCTCTATCTTCCTGTCTGTTTTAACTAGATGGGTATGAGACCACTCATGTGAAAGAGGGAATTTGCCTCTTTCAAATGAGGAGTCACACCTTCCTCTAATTTTCAGGTCATCACCTGCTTCAAGTATACAGCCATACTGTGTTTGAGGAGAAGGAGTGAGCGCTTTTAGAGCCCCCTATCTCAACTCCCTGTTAAACACAAAGGTGCATAAGGCCATAGTCTAAAAGAGGGGACATTTTTGTAATATTTGTATGGCTAGATATTTCATACCTACTAGTTTTCTGCATAAATTTCAAGATGGTGTATAGGGACAAAAATAATAATTGTTCTCTTTTCTGATTTTCACTTGTTAAGTTTAATTGAACCATAAAGTATAAAATCATACATTTTGCTGTTTTGGTAAGGTTTACTGATGCTAAATGTGGGGCAATAAAATGTGTGTTTGAAATATTTAGAAAATAATGACTCCCAAACTGGTATTTAGTATGTACACCACATTAAATGACACCAAAAAATACACTTTTGCATTTAATATTGTGAAAAAAAGTATAATTTCTATGGGTACCTCACAGACAGGGACGAAACTACAGGGGGAGCAGAGGTTGCAAGTGCAACTGGGCCCCTGAGGGTGGGGCCCAACTTAAAAAAAAATAATAGAAAAAAAATTGTATTTTTATTTTTTTCAATAAAAACCATTGACCTGCCACTGCCTGCACTGATATCATGCGAGTGTGACGTGATGCTTCACTAGTGTCTCTGACTACAAGGGTTAGTGTTTCTGTTTTACCCATAAGTGTTTGTACGGGGGGGCTGGACCATGTCACAGACTACTGTGGTCACTATATTAAGTACTGGGGCGGGTAGGGTCAGGCCAGCCATCTTACCGGCAGATTACAGACTGTGTCACTAACTCACTATATACAGTACTGGTGGGTTAAACAGTGTCACTATATACAGTAATAGGGGGTCAGACCATCTCACAGACTGTGGGCACAGGGTACCGCCTTTTGCATACATGTAATCTGATTCACATTTTTTTTCTGTGTTAAATGTAAAAAATAAAATAAAAAAATATATGTATCAAATTCGCATTTTTTTTTGGGGGGGGGGGGGTAGGGGGGGCCCTTCTTAGATTCTTGTTCCTGGGCCCTGTGGTTTCTAGTTACGCCTCTGCTCACACAGAAAAAAAAGATGAAAAGGTAAATTTTATTATAGAGGTAAACTGAATTTAGTGTTTTTTTTAAATTAAGTGTATACTGAAAGTTTAATTTTTACTTCCACATCCCTTTAATAAACAAGTGTAATGGGGGGCGGAGCCTATAGCCGAATCGGCAGGACGCATTTCTGTGGAGCTCTTGACACTAATTATCTTTAAAAACCTTAATTGCATGATTGCTGTTTAAAACAGAGCAAATTTAGGCTCTGCAACAGTCTGGGATAATTGGAAGTTCAAATCCACATCGAGATTGCTGATGGCCTATGCTCTTCAGTTGTGCCAAAATGTGATCGCTACCTTTTGCAAGGCCGACTGTCTGCGTGACCAGGGCTGCCGCATTATACCTCCCCTGGGAAACTGGGTTACAAGGCAGGAGTTTAACACAGCCTCAAAAGACTCTTAAATTGGATGACACCAGGCGAGCTGTACACTAGACATACTTAAATCACAGCTCTATCAAATTCACTTAGTAAGCAGACCAGATGGCGCCAAATATCACTATGACGCTTGAAGCTGTGACCCGATTGCTGGATGAGCACTTTGCGAATATTCTCCATACATGGTCCACTGCATGGGAGGACTTACGAGCAGTTACAGTGCAAAGTGATATCAAGCATTATATGCCCACAGTGGAAAGTGGGGAAACAAACGGAGAAGGTAGAACACGTGAGCGCTTTTCTGATCAAGTGGTGCCCTCATACCAAGACCGAGTTCCGGCTGCGACCAGTGGCATATTCACACCCCAGCAAGCTATCCAAATCGAGGAAGGTGAGACAGAGGGAAGAGGAGATGGTCTTACAAGTATGCCCGACAAGCAAGCCCTGGATTTATCCGCTGAGCACTCTGTAGTGTGGAGCGCTGAAGCTACGGCACAAACATCGCAAGTGCAGGATCAGACTTGGGCCGAGAACACTTTACCTGCTCAAAGGAACACTCAGCGGCATCCGAGTAACTTCACGAAACATCAAAGGATTCCAGTTAAGACCACAACCGCTAGTAAGAAGGATCCCCGGTCTCCCATCGCATGGATTGCGATATGGAGAGAAGTTGAGTTACTAGTACCACACCCTAGTAAAGATCACCAATCTGAGGGCTCTGCCGTTGCCCAATGGAACCATCATTATTACTGTAACTCTCCCATTTCACATCATTTGACTCTGGTAAAGCTTGGAATTGGGTAAGCTGTGCATAATGGGACCGGTATGAATTTATGCCCGTAACTAGGCATATCATAAGCCGTTGGACACTATGTGGGTTAATTTCCGGGACTGTTTATTCAAACTAACACAGCCATGTTTGATCTAAGTACAATTATTGTTATTCTTGGTATTGCTGTTTTTTATTATATCTTTTTTCTCCTTTTCTTACTTATTACTAAACTCTAGCTAGCGAGTACTCCCACCACAGAAATTAATGGAAAAGGTGGCTTCTTAGTTCAGATGCTTGCAGTGCCTTGGGGAGGTGAGATAGACCGTTAGTTTACTGATGCCATGAGGTCAAAGTTTTTAAGCTTCAGTGACAATCTGAAAACTGTCCATAGCATTTATAAACCACTGTATCTGTGAGGACTATAAATATGTGCACTCATATAAACCGCTAGAACATTATAGTTCCAAAACTGCTACTCTTGCTAGGTGGCGGAGTCAATTTTCTATGTACATTTCTAAGTAGACTGCAATTGTTGGCCATCAAATTAATTCCATTCAGGGTTAAGATCCTAGTACCTATGACTTAAATCTGAATGTGTGCTGATACTATAGGTGGATAGTGCCTTAATTAGATTGTTAGAATTGATAGGCCTTATTGTGTATCACAATGCTAATATATATATATATATAAAACTTGGGCTAATATGCAGGTACAAAATATATATATTGTCAATCTCACATTATATTAAGTCTATGCCATTTTAGCAGAGAATGTAACCAGTTCCCAGAGGAGAGTACTACTGTGCATATTTAAGTACCTGATGGTTTGTAGATGTTTTATATGCCCTATGGAGTACATTACTCCTCCTTTAGGAGTCACTTCTACATTATATAGCACCCAATATGATTAGGTTGTTTAGCAAGGTTAACAAGATGGCTCCCTCCAACAAAGTTCAGACTAGCGCTAACCAGATGTTATACTTGACTAAAGTGGAAGGCTCCCTGGTGTTGCTCTTTATATGTTATTATATTTATATCTGGTTATATTAATGTTATTATATTGACAGAAAATGAGGTTATTCAGATGAGATCCAAAAGTGGTCTCCTTAGTTGGTATTTACCTCCAATAACATGTTTATGTCGTTTTGAGGTCCAAAAGTGGCCTCATATATCAGTCCGGAGGTATATGGCATAGTTGGTGTCATGAGATGCAGGACATATGCAGGACACAGCAATGATGGTACAACTCTATTTTATTACAGAGCATAGCAATACACATCCAGACAGGTTGATGGTACTAAACTAACTGCGACACAGACACCGGACCTAAGCCCCGCCCACAAGCTAGTGACATCACATCCTGCTCTCATCACATCTTCCCCTTTTTCAAAGGCAAAGCATACATTCGCATATATTAAATAACAAGGTACACCAACAGGGTATACAACAACATTTTGTTTTAGAACATTATAAAAACAGATAGATTAGAAAACATGAACAAATAAATTACATCCTGACTTGGACATCGGGGTAGACTACCCTAGTCCACAGTGACCATGGGATTATTCTGCCCATACTTCCGGTCACTGTTCTAGCTAAAGTCAGTCCCTGTATCGGGCCGGAAGCCTCACCACTCTTCCGCTTGATGTAACTTTGCATGAACTGTCCTCTGATACAGAAGATGGTGAACAAGAGTCTGCTGGAGGCAAAGATATATCCCCGCTATGATCTTGCTGAGGGGAAGGCACCTCTCTTAGAACAGGGGATCCCACCGGCGGTGGTACTGAGGTATCCGGTTCCAGACTCTCAGGTACAGGCTGAAGATGTCTTCGGTTACGGCGTGTAACCGTCCCTCCCTCTGTAAGGACTGTGTAAGACCTTGGTTCTGGAGAGCGGCCCACTACCGTAGCAGGCGTCTTCCATTTCTTCTCATCATCCAGTTTAATTCTGACACTTTGGCCCGCTTTCAGTTCCTGTAAAGGCCTGACAGAATGTCTCCTGTCGTAGAAGAAACGATAACCCTTTTTGGCCTCTTCATCCCTCCTAAGGACTTCGTCCCGAGGAACAGGGCCAGGCGGCTTGAAGACACCCACTGAGGGTAAAGTGGTGCGAATCTGGCGTCCTAGCATCAGCTGTGCCGGGCTAAACCCGGTGGCTTGAATGGGCGTCGCCCTGTATGACAAGAGGGCTAGGTACGGTTCAGATTGCTTTAGAATGAATTTTGTTGTTTGAACTGCCCTTTCAGCCATTCCGTTGGCCTGCGGATAATGTGGACTTGACGTGGAATGTACAAAATCATATTCCCTGCTGAAAGCACTGAACTCTGTAGAAGCGAACTGCATGCCATTATCACTCACCAGCTCCATTGGAATGCCCCAGCGGGCGAACAAGCTCTTCAGGCGAATGATAACGGCCTGACTTGTGATATCATTCAGGGGTGCTATTTCCAAATACCTGGAATAGTAGTCGTTAACAACAAGAAACTTTTTCCCGTGCAGTTCGCACAAATCAGCAGCTATTTTCTGCCACGGCCCAGCAGGCAGCGGAGTAGACATTAAGGGCTCCCTTCTCTGAGTAGGCCGGCGTTCCCGGCAAAAGGCACATTTAGACACGTGATTTGCAATGTCGGAGCTGATCCCAGGCCACCACACAGCTGTAGCTGCTCTTTCTCTGCACTTTGTAATGCCTAAGTGCCCATCGTGTATCCTGTTCAACATCTCCTTCCTCATGCTGACAGGAATTACAATACGGTCTTGGAACAGCACCAACCCCTCCAGCTCCGTGAGCTGCGACCTCTCTGGCTGGTAAGCATTTAAAGACATCCAGGCTGCCCGGCTCTCGGGCCAGCCATCTCTTATGTACCTTATAACTTCTTGCAGATCTGTGTCCAAATATGTCTCTTTCTTTATCTCTTCCAGTTTCCTTGAAGAAATGGACTTAGAGGCCAGAACTGAATCAACATACACTTTTACATCCGACTCTGTGGAGGATTCTTCAGCAGCAGCCAGCGGGAGCCTGGACAGTGTATCTGCCACAACCAGCTGCTTCCCCGGCACATGCACTGCCTGAACATTGAACCTGAGTAGTCTCATTAAAAGTCTCTGGCATCTCAAGGGTGTTTTGTCGATGTCATAAGAATTGATAAGAGGGACTAGCGGTTTGTGGTCAGTTTCCAGACTAAATTTCTCCAAACCCACTAGATAACGCTGAAAGCGCTCACAGGCCCAAACTGCAGCCAGGCACTCTTTCTCAATTTGAGCGTATTTTGACTCTGCAGCCGTCAGTGTGCGGGAACAGTAGGCGATGGGTTGCAGTTTGTTGTCATTCAGCTGCAGGAGTGCAGCCCCCAACCCATAACTGCTTGCATCAGCACTAACCACAGTCTTTTTTGAAGGGTCGTAGAACCCCAGCACTGGGGCAGACCCCAGCAGGGACTTAGCATGCAGGAACGCTTTTTCTTGTGAGGGTCCCCAGACCCAGGCAACATCTTTCTTAAGCAACTCTGTGATAGGGTGCAAAACTGTAGATAAATCTGGAAGAAACTTGCCCACGTAATTTACAAGGCCCAATATCTGTCTCAGCTCATGTACATCAGAAGGGCTTTTCATCTGTTCGATAGCCCGAATTTTCTCGGGGTCCGGCTTGATGCCATCCCCGTTGATGATATGCCCAAAGTAGCATAATTCAGTTTTCCTAAAATGACATTTTTCTTTATTCAGCTTCAGCCCAGACTCTTTGATAGCCTGCAGCACACAACTCAAACGCTGATCATGCTCCTCCACTGTAGACCCATACACTAGAATGTCGTCCATGACGACTGCTGTGCCCACGTGGCCACTCAGGAGAGAACTCATTTCCCTCTGAAAGATCTCAGGAGCGGAGGATATCCCAAAGGGAAGTCTGCAGAAGCAGAACCGACCTACCGGAGTGATAAAGGTAGTCAGTTTGCGGCACTTTGGATCCAGGGGGATCTGCCAAAAGCCGCTAGAAGCGTCTAATGTGGAAAAGAACTTCGCCCCAGCCAACTTCGGGGCTATATCTTCCAATGTCGGCAGCACAAATCTCTCCCTCTTCACTGCCTCATTCAACCTTTTCAGGTCCACACAGATGCGCACCTTTCCGTTTTTCTTTGCAACTGGAACAATGGGGGCACACCAATCAGTTGCTTCAACAACCTCTTCAATAACCCCCATAGACTTCATGCGCATGAGCTCTTTCTCCACTTGAGGCATGAGCGGGAACGGAATTCTACGAGGAGTAGAAATACTGTACGGGACTGCGTCACTTTTAAGTGCTATACGGACAGGTTTGCAGTTCAGTAGGCCCAACTCGCCAAACATATCTTCAGAGACCTCATTCACTCTGGCCACGAGGCCCAAATCACAGGCTGCTTTTCTGCTCAATAAACTGTTAACACACTGACCTCGGATCACATGCACCCACATGGTGAACTTTTTTTGTTTGTACTCACAGCTGGCGAGAAATTTCCCCACACAATCAATGCGGCCACCAGGACTATGAACATTTGTAATAACCTTCGCCAGCTGGGGCTGTCGAGGCAGTTTCATAAATTCAGCAAAAGACATCACAGTGATATCTGCTCCTGTGTCAATCTTAAAATCAACTTTGGCTCCCATTACAGTAAAAGTAACTTTCCAATCTTCCTCTGAGCTTGTCCGTTCCACAACAGACCCCACAAAAGACACTTCCTGACCCTCCTGGTCACTGTCCACCTGCATCTCCTTAATGTATTCAGTTTTACACACCACTTCAAAATGGCCTATTCTGTTACATTTTCTGCATCTTTTATCTCTGGCCGGGCATATAGCACTCTGATCATGAGCCCGGTAACACCGTGTGCATCGGCCATGTTGCGCCCATCCACTTCTAGGCCTTTCCAGTACTTTAGATCTACCGCTCACACTGTGCCTTTCACTAGTAATTTTCCTAGACTGTTGCACTTCATCCACAATACTCTCAGACCTCAGATCAGCACTTTGCTTTTTCACCAGTTCACTCTGGCGGGCCATCCTAATAGCCCCGTCTAACGTTAAATCAGGCTCTAACTGCAGCTTCAGGGAGACTTCAGCATCTGCAATTCCAATAACTATTCTGTCTCTGATTTGCTCTTCTTTAGCAACACCAAACTCACAGAATTCAGCTAATTCATACAGGCTGCGCACAAATGACTCCACAGATTCTCCCACACGCTGATTACGTTTGTGAAAACAAGCTCTCTCATGAATCACATTTCTTTTGGGCACAAAGTGGGCACTGAGTTTATCCATAACTATATCAAAGTTAACTTCTTCCCCTTCTTGGAAAGTAAAAGCATTGAACACTGGCTCTACATCTTTCCCCATAGAATATAAAAGAGAATTAACTTGTACTTCACCACTCTCCTTGTTCAGTTTGGATGCAATCCTGAAGCGCTGAAACCGCTGACGCCATGTGGGCCAAGCTGCAGGCTGAGAAAAGTCAAAAGGCTCAGGTGGGGTAAACTTTGACATTGCAATCGATCAGAAACAGAAGCGCAGTCCAGAACTTCTGACACCATGTCATGAGATGCAGGACATATGCAGGACACAGCAATGATGGTACAACTCTATTTTATTACAGAGCATAGCAATACACATCCAGACAGGTTGATGGTACTAAACTAACTGCGACACAGACACCGGACCTAAGCCCCGCCCACAAGCTAGTGACATCACATCCTGCTCTCATCACAGTTGGTATACAATTTACTTATTTCACCCTCTTCTTTTTTTTTACATCTTTCTGGAATACATAACATCAATGTACAATGCTATGTCTTATATTATTTGTATTCCAAAATTCATGCTGTGCTATTTTATTATATGCTCCATGTATGCCTTGTTATACCTCAAATCAAACTTAAAAAAAACAAAAAAAAAACAAGTGTAACTATAAATGAAAATACTATCAAGCAATCAACATAACAAAATATTGATTGTTAAACAATGTTAAGTAGAAATAATTGATGTTGCAGTTACCAGTCCTTAGTAATTTGGCAGCGAGTGTGTGATCTAAAACATGTGTGATCTAAAAGACTCCTGGTTTGTATGTTTGAATGTACACTAGAAACAGAATTATTTCTAAAAATGCTTTTGTTTGTAGTACTGGAATTTTATCATGCACTTGATTTGACTCAACTAGTTTTTCTTTTATCGTCATTCATTATTTTAAGATCAAATTATGACATTGTGAAGCAGAATTCATCACATACATGGAAGATCAAATGTTAAAGACAGAATATGAACGGATGAAACTGCTATGATATACACGACAACACTAGGGCTGTATTGTATTAACTTAACCTACCATGCTGTCATAAGTCTAAACCACAGACAATTATAAAGTAAATGGCACTACACACACAAACACACACACATATATCACACATATATATATATATATTTATATACTGTATATATATATATATACTGTATATATATATATATATATATATATATATATATATATATATATATATATATATATAGCACATCAAAATAATGTAATATAGTGTTTGAGGTATAGTCTAAGTCTCTTAATAATTAAACTGTAGAGCCAACTAGAAATGTGCACAGGTGACATTTTTTTGGACCAAATATACAGAAAATTTTGTTTTCCAAATATTCGGCTGCTGTGCTGTTCGGTATTCGTTTCATTTTAAACAAAACAATTACTGAATATTCATTGAACATTTACATTTGTTTTTGTTAAACGAATATAAATGTTCCTTTTTCACCAGTAGCATTACATAGTTACCTCAAGAGCGTTAGAGAACTACGCTAATCCTGACAGAAACCTGGGGTGCGCGTTAATTGGAAGTTTAGCATGGCGGATCTCAGGGCCTGTGCTAAAGGACCTTTACCTTTAGTGCATTATTAGTGCGGCTCTCCCATGCGCTAGAGCTAAGGTGGTAATAAAAAAACAAGTATGTGAAGCACGGATGCCTGAAAAATGTAAAAATATTTTATTGAAGCATGAGAGAAAAAAATAGTATATAAAATCCTTCTTGCAAGTGAAAGATAGCTGGGTGCCGATTTATCATGGCCCGAATGGGGCCAAATACCCTTGTTTCCGCGAGAGCCTTTAGGCTCACCGGAATCAGGAGTTAAGAAGCAGCGGTCTTAAGAATCTGCAGGGGGCGGCATTGCACAAGCAGTTCACCAGAACTGCTTGTGCAATGTTAAATGCCAACAGCATATGCTGTCAGCATTCAGTGATGTCTGGCGGACATGATACGCTACAGAGTATTATGTCCACCAGGCATTGATAAATCGGCCCCCTGGTCTGAAGCGTTTCGGCTTTATGCCCTCATCCCAGACCTACCCCAAGCACTATACAGTTGCAGTCTTATACCCACTGCTTACCACTGATTGATCAGGATAAGACCCAATACCACTGTAATATTTATTTAAATCCGTATGGACAGGTTCAGTCATATTATTAAGAAACTATGTACATTGATAGAAGTCGAATTATGTTTACTCCAATGATAATTTATATACAATATACTGTATACATATACATTGGGTGGATATTGTGCAATCTGCAGCCATGGGGGGGGGGGGGAATTATAGTATATATATATATATATATATATATATATATATATATATATATATATATATATAGCTAGCTGAATACATTGGGTATCCTAATCAACACATTTACAAAGAAACTTTTCCATTAAGCACTTTTCATTGCAATAAAAAACAGATAGTAAACATATAACTACTGCTGTCACAAGAATGGAAAATAAACCATTTGTTTTTTTTTGGGCAAAAACAAAACAAAACCATATCTTTAAAAAAAAAAATTGTGGAAAGATAACAGTGTTTAATTTTTTCCAGCCGTATAAAGCTGCATAAGCCAATTAATAATCTTTTCCCTGAACTAAAAATGTTAGGTATCAACAAAGATAAATATTTTCAGATAAAAATTTTGGATTAAAAAATAATTATAAAGGTAGGGATTGGTAGCAGAAGAAATGATAAATCGGCCCCATAGTATCCATCTCTCAACCCTGTCGTTTAAAAACTGACTTTTTATAAGCACATAATAAGTATATATAGCAACAGAACAAACATTATGAGGCTTTTTAACCTGTTTGTTGTCTATAATGCCTTTTAATTTCCATTATCAATGCCTATACCTTAACAAAGCCATTAGCCTTTAAAACAGGATTCAACTAAATATATTCTCTTAAATTGTTTTAATCTTCGCTGTTTTAACATTTTTGAAAAGAGGATCAGTAGGGACTGGCTAATTATACTTTTAATTATTTCCCATAGGAACATTGTTTTCTAAGATTGTCCCAAATATGTATCCTTTAAGTTACCTGCATAGACACATAGCCATAACTTTTCTTCAAAACAAGTCCCTTGTGTGTCCTTTTCCCCATTGATTTTTTGTTTGCCCATTTAACAACTCAAATAGTCATTAAATTTGACCTTTGAAACTAAAAATGTATTTCTTCCTTAATGTTTTTATGTGCACTGTCCTATTTATAAACCCTTTTCATAAAAAAATACCACAATAAATTGAAAATATGGAGAAAATGTCCACAACTTTAAGATCCACTTTTTTTTACATTTGTGCAAATTTCATAAACTTAAATGTACATGAAACCCCCAAAAAATCTTTCATGATTCAGATAGAAGAAATAATTTTAAACAACTTTCTAATTTACTTCTATTTTCTAATTTGTTTCATTCTCTTGGTATCATTTATTGAAGGAGCAGCAATGCACTAATGTTTTCTAACTGAACACATGAGTGAGCCAATCAGAATCTATATATATATATGCAGCCACCAATCAACAGCTAGAACCTAGGTTCTCTCCTGCTCCTGCGCTTGCCTAGATAAACCTTTCAGCAAAGGATAACAAAGGAAGGAAGCAAATTAAATAATATAAATAAATTGGAAAGTTTTTTAAAATTGTAATCTCTAACTGAATCATGAAAGAAAAATTTTGGGTTTCATGTCCATTTAAAAGGCATCTGAAAGAAATTCAAAACATCAGTTCCCATCATGGAAGTCCATGAAACCATAAAAAAACATTTTGTCTTCCTTTATCCAATCTAAGCACCGCTCTAAAACTTTCCAAATATACTCAGAGATGCTCCTCTGAAGGCCCTTGGGTTGCCATATTCCAAGATCTTTCTATAGTTCAAAGGACCAATACAAGACAGCTCAAAAACCAATAAAGCAATAACTTTTACTCTAGCTAATGCTTCCAGGTCTCACTCACTTTCAGAACTAAACATAACCCCCCACCACCACCACATTGCTTAATAGGGATCCATCCCTGCTTCAAATTATAACATTCAACTCAGCGTAGTGAACTACTGGGCCAAGATGTAAAATATATATATAAATATACAGGGCTTTTTTTCTGCCGGTACGCAATGGTACGCCATACCAGCACCTCATGCACTACGCACCTGGACAGCCCATGAATAGTGGCCCTGGACAGCACTATTCATGTTCCTCCCTGTACACCCTGCAGTATGAGTAACTCATAAGTGTCCAGGAGAACATGGCTGAGGCAGCAACCCTAAGTTACCCCTTTAGGTGTATTTTGGTATATGATGTGCTTATTGAAACTACAACCCACTCAAATAAACTAAGCATTGATAGTAAATCTATTCCTAAATTACAGTTGACAAATGGGCAGCTGCGCTTGTGACAGCATTTCTTCAACTGTCTGTTCACATGACTAGAATTCACTCCTTGAAAACGTATCAGCCATGTGTACCAGTGACACCATGACTGCTTACTATAATTTTTCTGTCAATAGGCAGCAGATTGACAGCTTGTGTCATTCTTTGTCATATTTTGTACATTATAGATACTGTGAGCACAATATATCAATGTATTATACATCAATAAGTAGACATGGACATTCAGATGCTTAGTTAGCATCTAAAGTGTATTGCACTCTCACAAGAGTTAGCTTCTTCCGCGCTTATTTACTAATAAGGCATTTGAATGCCCATGCCTATCAAAGAGTACCGGCACCTTTTTTTCCCCCAAAAAAAGTCCTGTATATATTCATTATATTTCCTTCTTTGCTCTGTGCAGTATACTCTACACATCTAGTCCTATTGGAAACAGTGATGTCTGGTGTACACAACATATAGTAGACAGTTAAGGCCAGTGATGTTTGACGCCTAGGTAGCTGCCTCTGTACATGTTCTATAGATGGCTAGGGAGTATAGGAAAATAGTGAGCTGTGTGGGCAATGAACAATTCAGTAGCATTACACCGCTTATAACATGAAATAAAAATACAGGCAAATTGACTTTAAATTTTTAACAACTTAAGATGCAAAATGTTTTATATAGAGAGAGTAAAAGTGCTATTCATTTAGGGTTGCCATATTGCCGCTTTAAGGGAGGACACATAAAAAATACATGTCAGGGGCTATTTAAAGAAATGTTTTATACAACGTTCCATTATAAGAACCCTGGCAATTGTATTTGACATATGTGACCTCTTTTAAAGCGGCAATATGGCAGCCCTATATTCAAGGTTTTTTTTTGCTTTTGTTTTTTTAAATATCCCATTTTGTTTTTTGAATATAGTGTAAATATATAAATATGTATTAGTAAGCAGCATATGGACTTTCTGAATATGTTCAAGTCCTAGTTTATTTCATTTGTGCCATACATGATATGATATAAATAATCTGGAATGTAAAATTTTTTATGTTTTAGCTATGTGTACAGAGAAACACAATCTCTCATTGTTTAAATAAACTGAAATAATAATGTATTTAACTTGATATCATTAGGGACTGACCAAGATTAGATCATTTTACTAATAAAATGGCCTATAAAAATGTCTGACCTAAATAACAGTGAATAGAAGAGTCATAAGAGTCGCAATATATTTTGCATATTCCCTGTAAGATAAAGTGCCAAAAAAAAGAAAGAAAAAGAAGTGGTTATAGAATTAACTAGTAACTAAAACAATGAAAGACTACAGGTCTGCTAGTATTTTTTTTCTACACAAACATTGAGGCACAAATAATAAGAAAAAATCCAATATTTTAGAAATGCCCATTATTATCTCTGACCTGGAAACTACAATACCAAGCATTTGAAATGAAAGACAGGTCATATTAATAACAATATTGCTATTAAAGTACATTTTATATGACAAAAAATGCAATATTATAACTGGGTCTTTACTTATATTGCAACCTTTTTGTCTATAAAAGTGTACAAAGGCTACATTAAAATTGTGCAAATATTTTTTTTTTCTTCAAATATTGCCCAGACAATTTTTTAATATGACCCCATCTGATTTCCTTTCTTTTAAATTACTTTGTGATGAATGTCCGGTTTTCTGATTGACTGCATGGACTGACTCCCACGTCTTTTCTTAGCACTAAATGTGTAAATGAGCACATAAGAATAGATACAAATGTGGCTTTTGCTTTGGTTAGGCGGTGTGAAGACCTCTATGATCTCAGATATGTTGGTGGTCTGAATCTAAATATTCTTTTAATTCCTATACCACATGTATTATCTGGTTATTTAACTGAAAGTTAAAGAAAACCCTTTTGTAATAGATAGAGAGACGGAAAGATAAAGAAGAAAAGCTTTAGCAACAGAGAGAGAGCATTGCTAGATAGATAGATAGATAGATAGACAGACAAATGTACAGACAGATAGACAGACAGACAGATAGACAGACAGATTGACAGACTGAAGCTAACCACTGAGGTTGTGGAGCAGTGATGTGAAAGTAAGTAACAACTGCTGAGGTACTGGCATGGAGGTAAGTAAGGCCATACATGGAGATGATAAACACAAGCTGTATAAAACCTGTCCCCAAGATCTGCAACAATTTAATAATATAATTTTCTCCTGGCTGGACTTGCCTAGCCTAAGGTTATAAATCCTTATATATTTCATGGGATGCTGCAGTTCCATTTTCCTAATCAGCTTTAGCTTGGGCAAATATTATTTAGAAATGCTCAAACCCCCTTATAAAGAACTACTAAAACTTTCTGACAGAAAGCTTCAATATCATTATTTTTCTTTAGTAATTTATGAGTTGATACATTGATGGGTTGATTCAGACATACAATGGGGCCTATCTATCAAGCTCCGAATGGAGCTTGATGCCCCGTGTTTCTGGCGAGCCTGCAGACTCGCCAGAAACAGCAGTTATGAAGCAGCAGTCACAAAGACCGCTGCTCCATAACCTGTCCGCCTGCTCAGATCAGGCGGACAGACATCGCCCGAAATCAACCCGATCGAGTACGATCGGGTTGCTTGACACCCCCCTGCTGGCGGCCCATTGGCCGCGAGTCTGCAGGGGGCGGCGTTGCACCAGCAGCTCTTGTGAGCTGCTGGTGCAATGCTGAATATGGTGAGCGTATTGCTCGCCATATTCAGCGAGGTTTGGCGGACCTGATCCCCACTGTCGGATCAGGTCCGCCAGACTTTCTTAAATAGGGGCCTTTAACTTTAAAATGAAGTAGTCATTTTAAAGTTTCTGCATCTTGTCTGCAGATAGCTAACTAAACACATCTGGTGAGCCAATGACAAGAAACAGTTGTGTGCAGCCACCAATCACCAGCTAGCTCCCAGCTGTGCATTGGTACTGTGGAGCTGACTTTAAAAGACCAAAATACAGTATAATTGCAAACAATACAATAGTGCTTAAAGTGATTGATAAGAAATTTATTAGAAAAAAATCTATTGCTCATTTAAAATTCAGATTAAAGTGCTTGTAAACTATAATGATTGTAAGCCCAGGATCAAAAAGTAATCTTAAAAACAAGGGTAAACATAATGCCATCTCCTTCTGTATTTAGCATATGGATGATGAATCTGGCTTCCTCCAATCGGTGCGTGCCCCCTTTGGCATCCAGTTCATGTTGCACGCAATGATTAGAGGCAGCCGGATTTGTCATCCATTTGCTAAATACAGTAGGAGATGCGGGAGGAGGATCAGCATTATGTTTACCATAACGCAAAGGTAAGTATTTAAAAAAATAAGCATCTTTGCAAACTTTAATGAATTAAAGTGCCTCTGTTTTTAAGATTATGTTTTGATCCTGGGCTTTAATTCATTAAAGTTTACAATAACTTTAATCTGAATTTTAAATGAGCAATAGATTTTTTCTAATAAATTTCTTAATTTCCTTTAATTTGCAGGACCCATGTATAAAGTGACCATCATTCAACTCCAGACTCATTTATGTATAAACCAGTGGTGTTGCAGGGGGGGAGGCAATAGCCCCCAGCATAATCACTGGCCCAGATTTGTGCCCCCAATGATGGCTTCCCACCACCACTCTGCCCAAGAACTGTGGCAGCTCCAACTAGCCCTGGCAACAGCATACCTAACCCCGCTCACAAACCACCCAATCCTACCCGCGACATACCCAGTCTCACCCTCACTTAAATCACCAGTGGGCCACTTGGAAGTACTCCCCCAGGAAGAAATTTCTGGGAACACCACTGGTATACACTTTGAGCTTTTGCACTTGCTCAGTAGTAGCTGGGGCATATTAAAAGACTGAACAATTTGATATTAGAAGTAAATTGGAAAGTCTCTTAAAACTGTATGCTCTATCTGAATCAGGGAACTTTAATTTTGACTTTAGTGTCCCTTTAACTGTGTTTTTAACCCCTATGCAGGAGTTAAACTAATAATTATATGCAAGCAACAATAATAGATAAAAAATATATTTCACATTAGAGCATTTTCTTTTTACACTTGTAAGTCTTTTATAAGTCTGTGAAAATAATTTGAGCCCAAAAAAGATCAGTTCAGTTAAGTACAGCAAGCTTATATTTCACTTGCACTTAGCTTATATTTCACTTGCACTTAGCTTACATTTCACTTGCACTTAGCTTACATTTCACTTGAACTTAGCTTACATTTCACTTGCACTTAGCTTATATTTCACTTGCACTTAGCTTACATTTCACTTGTACTTAGCTTATATTTCACTTGCACTTAGCTTACATTTCACTTGCACTTAGCTTATATTTCACTTGCTCTTAGCTTATACTTCACTTGCACATAGCTTACATTTCACTTGCACTTTTTTACATTTCATTTGCACTTAGCTTACATTTCACTTGCACTTAGCTTATATTTCACTTGCACTTAGCTTACATTTCACTTGCACTTAGCTTATATTTCACTTGCATTTAGCTTACATTTCACTTGTACTTAGCTTACATTTCACTTGCACTTAGCTTACATTTCACTTGCATTTAGCTTATATTTCACTTGCACTTAGCTTACATTTCACTTGCACTTAGCTTATATTTCACTTGCATTTAGCTTACATTTCACTTGCACTTAGCTTACATTTCACTTGCACTTAGCTTATATTTCACTTGCTCTTAGCTTATATTTCACTTGCTCTTAGCTTATACTTCACTTGCACTTAGCTTACATTTCACTTGCACTTTTTTACATTTCACTTGCACTTAGCTTACATTTCACTTGCACTTAGCTTATATTTCACTTGCACTTAGCTTACATTTCACTTGCACTTAGCTTATATTTCACTTGCATTTAGCTTACATTTCACTTGTACTTAGCTTACATTTCACTTGCACTTAGCTTACATTTCACTTGCATTTAGCTTATATTTCACTTGCACTTAGCTTATATTTCACTTGCACTTTTTTACATTTCGCTTGTACTTGGCTTACATTTTACATTTACATTTTACATTTAGCTTATATTTCACTTGCTCTTAGCTTATATTTCACTTGCTCTTAGCTTATACTTCACTTGCACTTAGCTTACATTTCACTTGCACTTAGCTTACATTTCACTTGCATTTAGCTTATATTTCACTTGCACTTAGCTTACATTTCACTTGCACTTAGCTTATATTTCACTTGCATTTAGCTTACATTTCACTTGCACTTAGCTTACATTTCACTTGCACTTAGCTTATATTTCACTTGCTCTTAGCTTATATTTCACTTGCTCTTAGCTTATACTTCACTTGCACTTAGCTTACATTTCACTTGCACTTTTTTACATTTCACTTGCACTTAGCTTACATTTCACTTGCACTTAGCTTATATTTCACTTGCACTTAGCTTACATTTCACTTGCACTTAGCTTATATTTCACTTGCATTTAGCTTACATTTCACTTGTACTTAGCTTACATTTCACTTGCACTTAGCTTACATTTCACTTGCATTTAGCTTATATTTCACCTGCACTTAGCTTATATTTCACTTGCACTTTTTTACATTTCACTTGTACTTGGCTTACATTTTACATTTACATTTTACATTTTACATTTAGCTTATATTTCACTTGCTCTTAGCTTATATTTCACTTGCTCTTAGCTTATACTTCACTTGCACTTAGCTTACATTTCACTTGCACTTAGCTTACATTTCACTTGCATTTAGCTTATATTTCACTTGCACTTAGCTTACATTTCACTTGCACTTAGCTTATATTTCACTTGCATTTAGCTTACATTTCACTTGCACTTAGCTTACATTTCACTTGCACTTAGCTTATATTTCACTTGCTCTTAGCTTATATTTCACTTGCTCTTAGCTTATACTTCACTTGCACTTAGCTTACATTTCACTTGCACTTTTTTACATTTCACTTGCACTTAGCTTACATTTCACTTGCATTTAGCTTATATTTCACTTGCACTTAGCTTACATTTCACTTGCACTTAGCTTATATTTCACTTGCATTTAGCTTATATTTCACTTGTACTTAGCTTACATTTCACTTGCACTTAGCTTACATTTTACTTGCACTTAGCTTACATTTCACTTGCATTTAGCTTATATTTCACTTGCACTTAGCTTATATTTCACTTGCACTTTTTTACATTTCACTTGTACTTGGCTTACATTTTACTTGCATTTAGCTCACATTTCACTTGCACTTAGCTTACATTTCACTTGCACTTAGCATATATTTCACTTGCACTTAGATTACATTTCACTTGCACTTAGCTTATATTTCACTTGCACCTAGCTTACATTTCACTTGCACTTAGCTTACATTTTACTTGCATTTAGCTTATATTTAACTTGCACTTAGCTTACATTTCACTTAGCTTACATTTCACTTGCACTTAGCTTATACTTCACTTGCACTTAGCTTACATTTCACTTGCACTTAGCTTACATTTTACTTGCACTTAGAATATCTAATTCTTGTAGTTTTCAAACTGTAGTTATATCACGGAAGAATCAGTGTCACTAAACTGGGTAATAACTTATTTTATTTACCAACAACTGCTAATTTGTTTAAGGTTGTGTGCAAAGGGTATAAATGCCAACCTATACTAAAAGTACTATATTGAAAAACAGAATGAATACTAATTGTAGTAGTAGTAGTACTATTATAGATTAAATTAACATAACAGTAGAAAATGGAGTAATAGTGTTTATAAGTATAGTATATATATGTATGTATGTATGTATGTGTGTGTGCTTAAGCCTGTTACATATATGGTAGATAGATAGATGATAGATAGATAGATAGATAGATCTTTTTGGATATTATCTCATAAAAAAATTAGATTACATTTTTCTGTGAACAAGACAAATACAAAAATATCAACATAAGTTGCCTCTTTATCTTACAAAAATACCCACATTTTTATCATCTTACTAAAGTTAGTATTTATGAGTTTCAATGTTAAAAAATGCCACTTTATAAATATTCAGTATGAAATATATCCGTGACTGCATATACTACTAAATATTGGCAGAAATAAGAAGATTATTACTAGCAAAACATTTCAAGTGCTGTTGCAATGTAATACATTCAGAAAACTGTTTAAGTGGAACCAAAAAATACATCTTTAGCCATGAGAATTGAAGTATCACATATTTAATTCTCAAATAAAGGTACACAAATCATTTTACAATTCATAATCCTGTCATAGCTGATGGACATGTAATGGTTTATAACTACAAAACAGGATCATGTTTTTATTCTCAAGAACAGAAAGATAAAAGTTCATTACGCTATCAGCATCAAATGTTAAAGTTCAGAATGCATTAGTCTTGTGAAGGAAAAAAATATTATTATAATCGAATTGTATAGCGCTGGAAAATTCTGTAGCGTAGAAATGTAACTTACTAAACATTGTCCAGTTTTATAGACAGCTGCAGAGGCATTTATGGGACTTTTGCTGTGCAGACTTGCTCATCTCAGAGATGGCTAAGGTAAGTAACCCTATACCTGCTTGTTCGGGTAAAGTGACAGCCTTGCTGTTGTGCAATTACTTGCCTGAGAGCATGGGTGGGAGGCACAAGCAGTTGCTTGTGCACTAATAAGTGCAGAGCTTCGTGATCACTGCAAACATGAGTGGACTAGATGGGAACCTTGTCCGCCCACTACATGATAAATATATGAAAATTCTGGCACTTATAGCAAAAACAATAAGATGTATTCAGAAAACTCTAAAGTCTGTTGAAAGTTTAGTTAAGGGCAGTGACTTCAAACTGACTTCAACTTGTGCTATTTACTACAACAACAAAAAAAGAGGACATTTAAAGAGACATGAAAGTAAAAATTAAACTTTCACTATTCAGGTGGTGCAATTTACATCAAAGAAACACTACATATGTTGTTCCACACTATGTACAGGGCAATTTTTTGAGAACCTATTTCCCATGGCCAAATATGAAAATGCACCCCTTCCCCAATACTAAAGACCCCCTGGACCTTCCATGTCTCAATGAGTGACAACTCTATGCATGGGGAGAGGGAAGTGCTTTAGAAATTTCACTTTTAAAGTTGCCACGGTGACAGTAGTTTCATGTTCGAAAATAGCATGCTATATAAACAGTACATACACACGGTTCAGATATATATATGTAAGGACACGCACAAACACACATGGGCAAGGATGCACATGCAAGCACACACAGCGGAGGGATATACACGTGCACACACATATATGCAAGGCTAGACACATACACGCAGGGCTAGGCACAGACACACACACAGGAATGTCTCCTATTTTTTTTAAAAAAGAAAGTCTAAAATCACAGTACTGTGGGGGTGTATTTTTTATATATTTATTGCCATATTATTTTAGCAATAAACGTGCATTGAGATTTTTAAAATAACTATGTACCACAGTTTTTTGCTCCAATCCACTTTATTTTTTCTTTATAGGGATAGTTTAAATTTGACTAGACTGTCCTTTTAAACAATGAGATAGACACCACACATATACATGCAAACACACACACAAAGACACACATACACGCAGGTACACATACATAGGAACACTCATACACACATGGACAAATACACCCACACAGGGACAAATACACTCAGGAAGAAATACAGACACACACAGGGACAAATACACACACACACACACAGGGACAAATACACACACACACACACAGGGACAAATACACACACACACACACAAACAGGGACACATACACACACATGGACAAATACACACACACACACAGGGACCAATACACACACAGGGACAGATACACACATGGACAAATACACTCAGGAACAAATACAGACACACACAGGGACACATACATAGGAGCACTCATACACACATGGACAAATACACCCACACAGGGACAAATACACTCAGGAACAAATACAGACACACACAGGGACAAATACACACACACACACACACAGGAACAAATACACACACATGGACAAATACACACACACACAGGGACAGATACACACACATGGACAAATACACTCAGGAACAAATACAGACACACACAGGGACAAATACAAACACACACACAAGGGAGCACATAAGGACACACACACATGAAGGGACATGCAGTCTTCTTTAATACTTAAAGGGACATGATACCCACTTTTTTTCTTTCATGATTTAGAAAGAGAATGCAATTTTAAACATCTTTCTAATTTACTTCTATTATCTAATTTGTTTTATTCTGTTGATATTCTTTGCTGAAAAGCATATCTAGATATGCTCAGTAGCTGCTGATTAGTTGCTGCACATGGAAGCCTCATGTGATTGGCTCACCCATGTGCATTGCTTTTTCTTCTAATAAGGATATATAAAAAATGAAGCAAAATAAATAATAGAAGTAAATTGTAATGTTGTTTAAATTTGTATGTTCTATCTGAATCATGAAAGAAAGATGTTGGGTTTAGTGGCCCTTTAACAGCACACTAGTGACACCCT
The DNA here is from genome assembly GCF_027579735.1 of Bombina bombina. Lineage (NCBI taxonomy): Eukaryota > Metazoa > Chordata > Amphibia > Anura > Bombinatoridae > Bombina > Bombina bombina. The sequence goes on along the minus strand of NC_069503.1, from coordinate 673,589,604 downwards.
CCTGCTCAATTACAATTGAAGCTAGGAAGCATCTGTGAAGTAGTAGCAACCAAACCCTCCCCCTTGCAAACACTAGGCCAGTGGCAGTGAGTTTGCAACAATTCTTTTTTTCCTTTTTTCTCTGCAGCAGTGCCTGTTACAACTTTCCCCTGCACTGCTGCTTTACTGCCACTCCACTAGCAGTGTCTCTCCTTAGAGCTGGTTCCCTGAGGTAAGGCAGGGCAGTTATTAAAAGCTTCACTGATCTCTACCCTCTTTCAGAAGCCTGCTTGCTGTGAAGCCTGCACACGGTAATAAACTGTCACATGATACCCCAACTGCCTTTTGGCAGCTGTAAAAAATAAATACTATTAATGATGAAATAAAACCATAACCCAACCCTTTTGAAAATGATTTGTGTATGTTGTTGTGGAGGGAAGGGCAGTTTCCCGTATCGCCTGAACCTGAAAAGGCCTTGCCTATGTAGTCTTAAAGGGACATTGTACACTAGATTTTTCTTTCCATAAATATTTTGTAGATGATCTATTTTTATAGCCCATCTGGGAGTGTTTTTGTAACAGTGTATAGTTTTGCTTATTTTTCAATAACGTGATTATTTTCAGACTCTTAACCGAGTCCCACAGATATAGACATGTGTTTACACACTTATGTTGGCTCCTGTTCATATTATCTGTCTTTTTGTTTGCAGGGGAGTGTCTGCACTTTTTGTTTTCCCAGGCCCTTTAACCTAGCGTCCCAGCCTAACCTCTTCAACATTGCTAAACTCGGAGCTTCTAAAAACTTTTTAAAAGGTTTTATAGTGGATTTTTAAATCAGTATCTGTACATATTCTTTTTTTTTAGTAGTGTCTATTACATTGAGTTATATAATTGGTGTACACTGTCACTTTAATCACTATATGGCAGAAGAACTTGCAGCAATGTATATTTTATTAAAACATTCTACTAAACACTGAAACACTGCTATCATATAGTGCACAAAACATTTTCAGACACCTGAGCCTATTTGGATTTTTTTTTATTGCATGTGCTTTCTGAATCAGTAACAATTATTATTTTTTTTACTTTCATGTGTCTTTAATGAAATCAAACTGACTTTCAAATGACTTGGTTTTAACCAACCGGCTGGCATCCTTACATAAGTTGCATTCTGACTGGCTGTTAAGTACTTTCTTAATTTTACAAGGTAATTGTTTAACCAATTCAGTAAGCCAATTTAGGAAAAGTTTATCATATGAGGTATCTACAAAAATGCCCATTGATTTTACTTTGATTTTCTATTGAAAATCATTAGATAAACTTTTCTACAGGATTGAAGAATCAACAGATAATGATGAAGAACAGCTTTATTTTTAATTTAAAACTATGTATGCATTTTAAATACATTTTTCTATGTTAACCCAATTGCTTTTATAATTTGATAATTGTATTGTCTTGCCCACATTAACCTAAGAACACTGGCATAACATCAGCCATTATGCTTGTAGCAAGTTGGCAGATGAAGTTTTGATATCATTGACTTTGTCCATAAAGCTGACTAGATGTGGCAATTCATTTGCAAGTGACTGCTTTGTGGATAAATGACTTGATAAATACTTTAACAAAGAAATGTGCTGGTTTGCTCAGAAAGCTGACGACCCAGCAAGTTGTGTGGCCATAAAGGATGACTTCACAGCAATCTCGACTACAGAATATCAAACACATAGGCTTTCCTCTGTGTTGGCTTTGTCACATGACTTTAGAAAAGTCAAGCCAGTGCAATCTCACTTATTTGTGAATAGACTTTTTTATGGACACAATTTTTTTTTTACATGTTTTAGAGAAAATGTAGTGTCAAGAGAAATAAGCTTGTGTAATTGGGGTAAAGTCTGCATTTCTTGTTAGAATTTTTACAATAACATAATTCGCATTTGAGCATTGGTTCTTAACTCTTACGTTGTCTATTTACTGAATTATAAAAACAAAACAAAAAAAGTGAGAACTATTCCAGGCTGAAAATTCTTCTTTCAAATATTTCCCAATAGTGCATTTCAAATGAAACCTAAAGCACTTTCACAGTACACATGCTTTTGCAAAAAATGGTTCTAGAAAAAGTTTTGTGATAACCTCTACTGTACATGCAACACACCAAGCAAACAACAGTAAGGTAGGTGCATGCACAACCCTATTTCCCACATGCTGCAAGTGCCAGTGGTGATTCATTGCTTGATATTAATGCTGTTCAGAACATGCACACAACTAGCTGTATGCTTTAGTATAATTAAAAAATGTTTCAAGTCAAATCAGACACTTGTGCATTTGAAATTTCACTTTTATTTTTCCTTTACAATGTCACTTAAAGGGACATGAAACCCCAATTTTTTTCTTTAATGATTCAGATAGAGCGTGTGATTTTAAACAGCTTTCCATTTTACTTATATTATCTCATTTATTCTGATCTCTTGATATCCTTTGTTGAAAAGGATTCCTAGGTAGGCTCGGAAGTCATTGATTGGTGGCTGCACATAGATGGCTCATGCTATTGGTTCATCCATTGGGTTAACTAGCTCCCAGTAGTGCTTTGCTGCTTCTTCATCAAAGGATACTAAGAGAATGGAGCAAATACGATAATGTAAGTAAATTGGATTCTATGGGGCCGATTTATCATCGGTATGTCCGAAAAGATCCGTTCAGCGAATCATGTCCGACACACATCTATGAATGCCGAGAGCATACGCTGTCTGCATTTATCATTGCACAAGCAGTTCTTGTGAACTGCTTGTGCAATGCCAGCCCTGCAGATTTGCGGCCAAACACTCTTATTGAGCATGTGTAAGAGTTTGCAGTATACACATATATGAGCCCGTAATTCAATGATGGCAGTCATATTAAACAAGGGGGTGGGGTAATGAAAGAAAATTTTGAAATATAACAGAGAAAAATGTACTGCTCATTTGAATATCAGTGTTATTGCATTGTTTTTTTATTATGTATATGTTGATTGTGCAATTCTGTATTTAAAGTGAAGGTCAATTTTCATGTGAAAGTGCCCGGTTTTTAAGAAAACTATTAAAAACAGGGGCACTTTCATTCATGAAAATTGACATAGCACCGTATTTTAAAAATACTTACCTTGTACTTCTGAAACGCCAGATCGCTGTTCATAAACGATGCCCCGCCTGCTTCTTCCTGGTTTACTTACCCAGCAATGACGAAACCGGCTTCCTCCAATCACGGCGTTGCCTCAGGCAATAATCTCCCCGGGAGGAAGCCGTGATTGGAGGATGCCGGAATCATCATTGCTGACGTATGAAGAGGCTTGCCACGGGCTGGTGAAGCACTGGAGCGGCTTCAAGAAGAAAAGGTAAGTATATTTTAAAAAACGGCTGAAATGTCAATTTTCAAAAATGAAAGTGCCCTTGTTTTTAATAGTTTTTTTAAAAACCGGGCACTTTCACATGAAAATTGACCTTCACTTTCTTTGACACTACATTATCCAATTCTTTACATCGGAACTTCTGAGAAAGTAATTACACTCTAACAAATTCCACCATATATAGTATAATATTAGAGTTACTTTATACTTAGATAACTTGAAAAACAATTAAACACACATATATACTTTCTTTACAAAGTTTAATTAAGACATTCAATATAAAATGCACTAAAGAAAACATATCTTTAGAAAATCCGATTTATTCACACAACCTGCTTGTAAAATCAATGTCCTACCTAGTAAATCTAGCTTTTCAATGTACGTTCTCTTTCTAAGGAGCTAAGTAACTGCATGTTAAAAAGCCAGAGAGGATCATTAGGAAGCATTGACTTGTGTGTGTAATTACTCTTAGGAAAGATTTTTTCATTTAGCAAGAACTAATCTAAAAAAAGGAACACCGTAGGAAGAAATTAAATTTAAAATAGATTAAAGCCTTATTGCATTAACATATTTGCGATATGCCACTTAAGATTCAGAGCTAAAGTAAATATTCTCTCTATATTGCAATGCAGCAGCAGATATATTAGATTTTTTTTGCAAATCTAACCACCCCTGCATTTTTAGTTTTGTGAAAAACAAAACAAAACAAAAAAATCTAAGTTTTGGTATGAAAGGCCAGAACTTGCTCTTTGTGTTAAAGGGACACTGTACCCAATTTTTTTCTTTTGTAATTCAGAAAGAGCATGCAATTTTAAGCAACTTTCTAATTTACTCCTATTATCAAATTTTCTTTGTTCTCTTGCTATCATTATTTGAAAAAGAAGGCATCTAAGATTTTTTTTTTGTTTCAGTACTCTGGACAGCACTTTTTTATTGGTGGGTGAATTTATCCACCAATCAGCAAGGACAACCCAGGTTTTTCACCAAAAATGGGCCGGCATCTAAACTTACATTCTTGCATTTCAAATAAAGATACCAAGAGAATGAAGAAAATTTGATAATAGGAGTAAATTAGAACGTTGCTTAAAATTTCATGCTCAATCTGAATCACAAAAGAAAAAATTTGGGTACAGTGTCCCTTTAAGGGAATCATGGTTATGAATTCCTGATGTTCCTTTTTTTCACAATTTGCAGGATGATTCATTTGGAAAAGTGAGTGTACATCAAGGAGACTCTGTGACGTATCTACAGCAAAAAGCCCAATTCTCTACTATTCACATAACCAACACTTGAGCTGCTTTGTTGCTTATGCAGAAATGGCTTCTGCTTTTGCTAATGAAAAGGGACAATCTCATTGATACCTTGTTAGAGTTTCTGTGGAGAGTACAAAACAGATACACTGCAATTCCCCTGAAGCTATTTGAAATGAATCCAATTAATAAACTGCAATTTCTTCATAGAAGTAAAAGAACTGATTCTCATTATTTCCTGCCTTCGAGCTTGGGTCCATAGTCAAAAGCACATATATACATAAAAGAAAGTAATAACGTGCATGTTTGATTTAAGTACAGTGCACACATAATACGCATATCTACTTATGAAATATTTGAATCTCTAAAGTAATAGGGTGTAATGCAAGTTGGATGTCTGCTCTCTGAAATCCCCTCCAGCAAAGCAACATTTTTCATCCCAATTAGTATTTCAGGGAAAGTGCTTTTGATTCTTCCAGCATAGTAAATCGACATTATGTGTTCATGAATGGAAAACAATCAACCTCATTATTCAGGCTTGGTAAAGATAATAGGAACAGGCTTTTCCATCATACTGTCACAAAAGGTGAGAGGGAAATTAAACTCAGAAAAAAAAAACATTAGCCAAGAGGAATCTTCATTTTTTTTTTTTTTACATATAAATCTAATGCATTTGTTCTCAGACAAGTAACAATAACATTATAATCCCCCATACATTCTAGTCGTGACAGTAGCTAATTTTACTTTAAAAACCATCATATAAATGATCCAAAAAAAACCCCATGCATTTGTGCATTTCCACCTTTGCTTGTCAGTATTAACTATATACATTCACTTGTTAGCAGCAGCTAACACCTTTACAGACACATGCACAGAGTGAATCAAATGTTTAGAAATAATAAAAAAATAAAAACAATTGAAGCTACTGTTGCTTTTATTGCTCCAGAGAAGCTGGAAGCAAATCATTTTAATCCACCACACTAGCTAGTCATCTGAACCAATTTCTTTTTAATCTGCTTCCAAACAGCACTGTGGTCCAGTCAGTCAAAGGGAAGGCAGAGGGGATTAATTCTTCCTACACACATTTTCATAAGAATAAGAGAAGCAGCAAGTTTTCTTTACCCGTGTATAATCAATCACTTTCTCATTTAAAGTTGTGGAACAATGTAGGTAAAGAAAGATATATGCTATGCTCTGAATATCATTTGCCGTTATGTGCACTTGCAAATATGCTTGCTCTATACAAATTCTGCCTTAAAAATATGCCCGATTACAGTGCAGCTCTTACTAATTATTTAACACATTTCTAAATTTGCATATACTAGAAAAAAACAGAAACTATTACTAGAATATAACTGAAACATACCTGTGTTTGTGAAAATCTCTTGATTTATTTAAATATGAATATCTAGTCCATTTAGTGTATCGTTGTCAGCTTCTTTAAACAACCCACTTGCTTCAATGAGTCTTCTAGTTAACACGCTAAAGAAAACAAAAGTTGCATATTCAATTCTGGTCTAACTTTCAGTGAGGAGAGAATTTCAAATGAATACACCAATCAGAGTTCCTGCCTGTAGACTGATTCTCCCCCCCACCTCCCCTTACTCCAGCTTCCATCCCACCCCTTGTCTGCTGAGCAATTCCTGAGAGAAATACGTAAGGAATCTTTGCTAAATAGAAATCTGCTGCATGTGCTCAGTAATTATCAAAAGGAGAAATCAACTAAATATTTAGATATAGTAACAAGCATACTTCCTTGATCAAACACATGCAGTACTATTTTTGTCCAAATCTTATGATAATGTGAAATAAATGAAAATGTAACTATGAACTTTGTAATCTTTTTATGCTCCAAATACAGGTACATGATTCTGTTTGCAGAAAAAAATGTGCATGGCTTTGATATGCAAAAGCCTATAATGTTCTTTTATATCAGTATTTAATTGGAAGTTTTCTGAATCTAATTAAAATAACTGTTCTTTTAATGTCGTGTAGCCTTTTATGCAAATAAACAATACATTAGGTCTGCCCTTTTAAATCATTGTTAATTAAGAATTACAGTACTTCTGGATAAATCTGTCATTATTATTAGTCAGTTTTTTAATTTCTCCATGAAACTTGTTACTATTTTAAGCAAAATAATATTGCAGAAAGAAAGCCATTTCTAGCTCTGCCATTGTATCAGCATATTTTATTTGTGGAATGTATTTGGTCTTTAATCTTGATGATACACAAGGGCAGTGGGTACATTTCAGTGGTGTTGTTTTCACAAATTCTGCTTCCAATGGAAACTAAAGGCTGGAATTCTGTTTGCTTTGCAATATTTAATACACGTCTGATTAATTGCATTTCTTTATTAAAAGAAAACAGCTTACCTTGCTTGAGAAGGACATATTTTAAAGTGCATTTCCAGCACATAAAATAATTTAAAATATATGGAAGGTACATTGCAGTAAGCAGTGGATTTAGCCTCAGACACTTTATTTTCATAGTAGAATGTGTTATACATATCTAAACTAATTGTCCATGTTTATTATAGGTGCATAAAATTGAACAGATTTTTTTTATGAACATATTTTATATATAGCAAACTAATGTAAATCATTAAGCATTTTTTTCCTCTGGAAAATAAAAAGGCAAACCCTTTTTTTTTACTTCCAATTAAATAAAATGAAACGCACATTGTGTTTTTTTTATAGTTTTTTTTTTAAATCTTTTTCTAATGTTTTGATCAGTGTGCTGAAAGTTTTATAAAAATCGTATGGGATTATAATCTGTGATAAAAAAACTAATTTTGCCTTGGGCCAGAGAACACAGAAAGATAGCAAACGGGGGCATTGTCAAAAGCTATTTTGTCTTACTTCAGCAGTCTAGCTCTATGAACACTGCATGTCCCTCCAGCAGTAGAGAGAATACCTTTAGAAAAGGCAATACTCAATAAGTAATGACAGAAAACTGCAGGAGATGATAGCGTAGTTACAGTGCCAAGCAGACTTAGTTTGCATGCTTTTCAAACAAAATGGTGCCCTTAATGCTGACTCCATTACCCTAAATTAAAATAAATATATCAGCAATAATAATAAAATTAAAAAAAAGTCATGAAAATTATTTTAGCTTTTTAAATAAAGCTTTTTCAAAAACATAATAAAAAATGATTCAGTTAAAAGGGACATAAACATGTGAAAAAGAAAAAAATGCTTTCATATGTTAAGAGTGTTTAATTATTGCACTGGTGTTTCCATATAATTATATGTTTAACCCACAAGAGAGAGTAAAACACACAGTTACAGTCATCTTGAGAGCATCAATGCACTACTGGGTGCTAGCTACACATATCTGCTGAGCTAATGACAAGAGGCATATGTACATAGCACCGAATCACCAACTAGCTCCCCATAGTGCATTGAGCCTACCTAGATACACTTTCAAGAAAGAATACTAAGAGAAGGGGGAAAATGTGATAATAAAAGTTCACTGAAAAGTCTCTATTTATTGCATGCTATATCTAAACCACAAAAGTTCAATTTTGACTTGAATGTTTCTTTTTGTCCTAACACTGTTAACCTGGGTGTAGACTTATTTCCAGGGCTGGGTCTAGACATTGTGCTGCCTTTCTCCAAGACTAAAATGATGCCCCTAAACTTTCTGCATACTTCAGTCTAAACCCAACCAGTTAGTTGTCTCGGAGATTAAGGTTTTGCTGATTAAAAATTAATTTAAGAACATGCAGATTGGCCATCATTTAAGTTTAATTTATCTTTAGAAACACTGTTATTCAGAGCCAGTCCTGGAAAAAATACATTCTATTTCAGAAAACTTCAACTGAAATTTAGCATTTTCTTTAATTATGAATGTATGCAAGAAACCACGATAATATTAGCAGTACCATGACTTTGTCACCAGTAGAAATCTTACCACATTATACTTGTTGCCAATATCTCAAAATATAATTTATGCTCATGACATACTGTAGACAGCAGGGCACATCTAATCCTTTACTAAATTGCTCAGTCTGTTCTATGTATCTTATTCTTTTGACCCAAAATGATGCCATTGGATACCTCATTAGAAAAGCTTTTCAAATGATTATCTACAAAATTCTGCAAATAGTTTAATGGTGAATTTTGTAATTTTTTTAAAAAAAATATTAGATAAAATTTTCTTAAGGATTGTGATTGATCCTTATGTGTTTGACCCTATCAAATATACCTAGCTGAATGCATCTGGTGAGCCAAAAATTCCTGCTGCGTCCACCTTAAAAACATCTAAAAAATTCACCACTTCCTCACACAAGACACAACTAAGATTGTAATCGACTCTTTCATAATTTCCTGTCTTGACTATTGCAACTCCATCCTCTCCGGCCTCCCTTACAATCCATAATAAATGTCTCTGCCAGGCTAATCTTCCTTACACTTTGCTTCTCATCTGCTGCACCTCTCTGCCAGTCCCTTCGCTGGCTTCATCTAACCTCCAGAATAAAACACAAAATCCCGACTAACTTTTAAAGCTCTCAATAACACTGCTCCACTCTATATCTCCAACCTCGTCTCCTGATACTCTCCCAGCTGTCCCCTTCACTCTGCTCATGACCTCATTCTCTCCTCCTCTTTTGTTACCTCCTCAGATTCCTATCTACAAGACTTCTCCAGACTGGCCCCTATTTTGTGGAACTCTCTGCCTCGCTCCACAAGACTCTCCCCTAGTTTTCAAACTTTCAAGTGCTCCTTAAAGACTCTACTATTCAGGGATGCATATAATATACACTAACATTTTCCTATCTGAGTTCCTCTCATCCTTTAGTTATCCCCTTGATCCCCCTTAGCATTTAAGCCTACAAGCCTAGTTTCTTTGTAGATCACTTTTATGAGAGTTGATTTACAACAGTGAAACTCCTGGCAGGGTCCTCTATCCTTTTGTCTCCCATATTTGTTACCTTGTTTTTAGCGCTGCAGAATCTGTTGGCGCTCTACAAATAACTGATAATAATAATAAAAATAATAGTCACCAACTAGCTCCCAGTAGTGCATTGTTGCTGCTGAACCTACCAAGATATACTTTTCAACAAAGACTAGCAAGAGACCAAGGTAAATTTGATCATAGAAATACATTCAATGTCTTTTAAAATGACATGATCTACCTGACCCATGATAGTTTAATATAAATGTTCATGTCTCTTTAAAGGGATACTAAACCCAATTTTTTTATTTCATGATTCAGATAGAGCATGAGATTGTAAGCACCTTTCTAATTTACTCCTATTATCAATTTTTCTTTGTTCTCATGCTATCTTGATTTGAAAAAGCAGTACTGTAAGCTTTAGAGTCAGACTATTTTTTGTTCAGCACATGGGTAGCACTTGCTGATTTGTGGCTAAATGTAGCAAACCAATCAGTAGCTCTACCAAGGTGCTGAACTAAAAAATGGGCCGGCTCCTGACCTTTTATTACTGCTTTTTCAAATCAAGATAACATGAGAACAAAGAAAAATTGATAATAGGAGTAAATTAGAAAGTTGCTTAAAATAGCATGCTCTATCTGAATCATGAAAGAAAAAATGAGGGGTTAGTTTCCCTTTAAGAATCACTGCTTTAACGTATTATCAGGAATCTTAGGTTTTTAAAAACTGTCTTCCTCTGCTCAAAAAAGGGATCTTTGCTTCTTGAGTTTTTTATTTTACTTATCTTTCTTTTTGTTCATTATAATGAGATGAAACAGTACACTGAATGTAACATGTATAACTACAACTCTGTCTCTTACATACTATTTTAATTACTGAATCTTCTAAAGAAATATTAGTAAGATTTGAACTCTTACTGAATAGATGTTTATAGCTTCTGGCAAACGTATTTGTGGTAAACATGTTTACAAAGATATACAGAGTCTGTCTTCTGCCAACCCCAGTCTGAAGTGCAATTATAGAACAGAAGCAGTGTTTAATGAATTGATAGTTTATTCAAATTGCTGACCAATATACCATATTGCCTGTATAGTAACTGCAACAAATTACAGTAATATTTAAACCATTAAGTAGTTAAATAATAAGCATGCCCATTTTTATCTGCTAATCTGATTAAAACTATCACCATAGAATATAAAAATTACCCTTTAGACTACCAAGCTTTTATGCTTGAAGACACATAAGCTTTTTAATGCATAAAACACTGCTTTCTGACAAACTATTACTTTTTTATTTTTGATGCACTCTCATTCAATTTCACTAATCCGCTTAATGCTGAGGCCCTATAGCCTTTAATGCACTGAAATAGATTGTCCCATGATAGAGAATAACTATGAAGAACAAGCTTTCAACTCCCAAGTATAAAAAAAAAATCAAAAAACCATCAAAACAACTGTCCAAATTCAAAGATCTTTTAAAAAATATTGTGATCAGGCAGTCAAAACAGTTCATCCACATTATATGAAATTCAATTTTATATTCCTGCTTTTAACTTTCTCCCTTTTTGTCCTCTATCAGGTTTGCAATAGGCCAGTATCCCAGCCAATATGTCAATACATGCTTCAGTAAACGTAAAGAAAGAAGGAGATCTTTTTGTTTGGGGCCAGGATGACTGGGCAGGTTTACGCATCAGCAAGCTGTGGCTTCCCTCTCAGTAGGAGTCTTCAATAATTGCCAGAACAAATTATACTGGGGCAATCTGTCCCCTTTTTCCCTTTCAAACCAGAAAAAAAAGTGAATGGAACTGAGAAACAACACCAATTTCCACTGCTTACAATGCAGCGTAGAAATAGATTTGATACAGTCAGAAAGGAATCATGTTCCAGACAACAGTCGTAGGCCAATGCTGGTTTCATGGGTAATAATATGGACTTGTTTTGGAGGTCTTTAAGTTTTGTGGGTTGACAGAGCATGAAAAGCGTTTAAATTTCTACATGTAGCATTATGTTGTGCCACTTCTTTTATCCTCTTGGTTCTTTGTAATGGTAAAGTAAAAGTAGTAAGCGTAACCTAATTAAAAAGTGTAGTAATGATTCCAGTTGTATGTTTAGAATAGGAACACAGCAACATGACATGGGACCACAGGTCTTTGGTCCTGGAAATAGAAATCTGAAGGCAACAATAAATAATTTTTGCTCTGTTCATTATCTACTCACTTGAATGTCGAAGATTTTATATTGAAGTATAACGTTTATGATACCGCTTTAATCTTGTCAAGTAAAAAATAATGTTTATTTCCAAAACGTACTCATATTTAAGTCTTAGCAAATAAACCTGACTTTGCATATTATAATTTATCAACCTAGTTTTCCACTCAATAATAAAGTTAAAGCATGATTTAGACTTGTTTTTTTATTATTATTTTCAATAAATATTATGTAAATGTTCTTTCTGTATGATGCAAAGTAAAATGAAAGAAAAATAAACATATTTTATGTATATTCATTCCATAAATGTCCTTTAGTAGCAAGAAAGAAAATGATAAGAACATAGGAACTAGGAAACTGCTGAATAATATTTAGAAAACTTGAGTAATAAAACAAATTATAAAAATGTGTTGGATAGGAGAGCACTTTGGGGCATATGTATCAAAGACCGCTGCTCCATAACCTGTGCGCCTGCTCTGAGCAGACGGACAGACATCGCCGGAAATCAACCCGATCGAGTACGATCAGGTTGATTGACACCCCCCTGCTGGCAGCCGCGAGTCAGCAGGGGGTGGCGTTGCACCAGCAGCTCTTGTGAGCTGCTGGTGCAATGCTGAATACGGCAAGCGTATTGCTCGCCGTATTCAGCAAGGTCTGGCGGACCTGGGCCCCGATCCGATATGCAGCTTCACCCGCAAAAGCCGGCGACGCCAAATTTTGCGCTGGTTTGGTAATCACATATACAGTGTAACATAGTAGTTACGCTCGTATATTTCTGCCTTCGGCCGTAGTTTTTTGGCCCATAGACAGGTATACCAAACCAGCGCAGTTTCGTATCCAATATACAGCGTAAGGACTTACGTGGCAAAAATGGAGAAATCTTACTCCATTTTCACCTCGCCACAAATTGCAGGCGTAGTAAGCCTTACGCTGTGTATTGGAGCCCTGTAACTCCCTAAACTAGCTGCAAAATAAAACCTAACACCTAACGCATGCGCAATGTCTATCTACCTGTCAACCGCGATCCCCGCCGCAATCCCTAATAAAGTGTTTAACCCCTAATCCGCCACACCCGGACCCCGCCGCCACCTACATTAAATGTCTAACCCCCTAATGTGAGCCCCCTACACCGTTGCCACCTACATTAAAATTATTAACCCCTAATTTAATCCCCCTACACCGCTGCCATCTATATTAAAATTATTACCCCCTAATGTTAGCCCCCTACACCGCCGCCACCTATTTAAACTATATTAACCCCTAATGTGAGCCCCCTACACCGCCGCCACTTATATTAAAATTATTAACCCCTAATCTAATCCCCTTATACCGCTGCCACCTATATTAAATTTATTAACCTCTCATATAATCCCCCCTATACTGCCGCCACCTATATTAAATTAATTAACCCCTAATCTAATCCCCCTATACCGCCGCCACCTATATTAAATTAACCCCTAAAATACTAAAATTTTCCTACCACTAAACCTAAGTCTAACCCTACAAATAGCCCTGAAAAGGGCTTTTTGCGTGGCATTGCCCCAAAGTAACCAGCTCTATTGCCAGCCCTTAAAAGGGCTTTTTGCGGGGCATTGCCCTAAAGTAATCAGCTCTTTTACCAGCCCTTAAAAGGGCTTTTTGCGGGGCATTGTCACAAAGTAATCAGCTCTTTTGCCTGTAATCTAAATCCCCCTATACCGCCACCACCTATAATAAATGTATTACCTCCTAATCTAATCCCCCTACACCGCCGCCACCTATATTAAATATATTAACCACTAATCTGACCCCCCTACACCGCCGCCACCTATATTAACTATATTAACCCTAATTATATTAGGGTTAATATAGTTAATATAGTTATTATATTATATATATATTAACTATATTAATCCTATCTAACTCTAACACCCCTAACTTAATTATTATTAAAATAAATCTAAATAATATTAATAAAATTAACTAAATTATTCCTATTAAAAACTAAATACTTACCTATAAAATAAACCCTAAGATAGCTACAATATAATTAATAATTACATTGTAGCTATTTTAGGGTTTATATTTATTGTACAGGTAACTTGGTATTTATTTTAACTAGGTACAATAGCTATTAAATAGTTTTTTTTTGTTTTTTTTTATTATATCTTTTTTTATTGATTTTCAAAAGATAAATGACAGCATGAATATAATCAAGAAAGAGCGGGGAAAAAAACCAAACAAACTCAAGCCAATCAAACAATCAACAAAAACAATAAAGAAAAACAAGAAACATAAATAATGAGGGGGTTTTCCCCTATGTTTTCAACCATACAATTTTGATTTAAATCTTTGTTCTATCCTATTCTGTCTAACCCCTCCCCGGTTCCTTAACACCCAATATAAATTTTCTGTAACGAAAACCAATAACTATTCTCATTATAGTATTATATTATATGTTCTATATGTTATTATGTCAATACATCGATATAGGTGAGTTCAACACAATAGTTAGTCACACATTCTCTATCGCCCTATTCTTATAGTACTACTTATTTTGTATTAGTTTTCAGCAAGCAGATGAGGGCCATGATAAGTTACTCCAAGGTCATTATTATCAAGAATCATCAATTTTAATCTTTGAAATTTTCAGAGAGCATTGACTTTTGTCTTTGTTGATTGACTTATCCTATCTAGCCCGCTTTTCCTAGCTTCTTATAATTCTTTTAATCTTGTGCAGCTAGATGTTGTCGTTCCCTTCACAATCAGATCTTATATCCAAAGTTGTACTTAGTTGGAATCAAGGAAGCACCTAGTCTCCATGTAAATATCAGCCTTTACTATGATGAAACTAGTTATCTTGTGTTCCCCAACCTCCCTCAGTCTGGTCTGGCGTGAAGCCAAAAATCAGGCAAAGCTCCTTCTACTATTAGAGTCATAAAGGCTAGTGTATTAACTAGTGGAGTTATGAATTGAGATTGTATAGAGCATGGCCAGGATAAGATAACAGTTTTCCATTTAGCAAAAAAGTGTCTAAGTTGTCTTTCTGAAGTTGGTTTCAGATCTCATAATTCAACACACATTTGTTGTTTCACCGAATTAGAGAATTCAGCCATTCCAGGGGCATAAGGGGATCTCCATTTCTTAAAAATTAATCTACGTGCCGCGAGTATTGCTATATTTATCAGACACAGTTGTCCAGTTTCTATCTTGTCATTACTTAAGAGAAAGACATGAAGTGGTGTAATTTTAAAGTTTACACTTAAAAATTTATTTAACTAGAAATTTATTTTATTCCAAAATTGTTTGATTTTTGGACAAGCCCATAAGCAATGTAGCAAGTCAGCCTTCTCTTTATTACATTTGCAGCAATTATCCAGATTTTTTCCTTTTGCCCATTTACTTTTTCTAAATGGGGTCAAATAGAAATTATTGATTACTTTTACTTGCGTTTCTCTCCAACTGATAAATGAGGTAGCTTTCTCGGACAATTCTATACTATTTTGAATTTGTATTGTTTGGATTGTTGGTAAATATTGGGTTAAGTTGTCTTTAAGTTTGTTTATATGTTTTAATCCCATTTTGGTTAATAAGGCTTTATACCAGTATGAGAGAGAACGCTTTCCAGCTTTATAAAGTTTAATCCCTGAGTCTACTTCTGCTTTATTCCAGTCAGGGTCAGTCAGGGATGTTATTTGACTGAAATAATTCCGTATTTGTAAATATGCATAGAAGTCCCTAGATGAGAGGTTATATGCATGAGTTAATTCCTGAAATGAATATATTGCACCCGACCCCTCTTTGTTTATCTGAACTATGTGTATCAAACCCTTATTTCTCCATCTACTGAATACCTCACTTTCTATTCCTGGACTGAAATCCACAGTGCCTATAATTGGTAGATATTTAGATATCTGATAAGAGTATCCCAATGTCGTCAGGTATTTCTGCCAGGCTTTTATTATATTTGCAAAGGTACTCATCTGAGATATATTGCTTGGTAGTCTGTTATAAGGTTGGTGGAGAATAGATTTCAAATTAAAAGGTTTTAAAATTTCTGACTCTAGTCCGTAATATGTTACATAGTTAGCTTCCGTTATCCAGTCTATTCCAAACTTAATTAATGTTGCCCAGTTATATAATTGAATATTGGGGAGTGCTAGTCCGCCAAATTTTTTAAGTTGTGTGAGTTTCTCAATTGACATACCATGTCTTTTTTTCCCCCATATAAATCTAGCACATATTCTGTTAAATCTATTTATATCTCTCTTTGTAATAAGTAGAGGTAAGTTTTGTAATAAGAAAAGTAACCGTGGGAAAAAAAATATTTTTAGAATCATTATTTTAGCTGATAATGAAAGATATTGAATATTCCATGTTTTAATTTCAGTAGAGAATTTATCGAATAATTTATCAAAATTGAGACCATACCACTCTTTAGGATCTCTCCCTAAGCTAATTCCTAGATAGTTTATATTCTCCACTTCTTTAAAAGGGTGTTTTGTATAGCTCTTTGTTGTTTTATTTATCCATAAAATTTCTGATTTTTTAGAGTTAATTTTATAGCCCGAAAATTGACTGTAACCTCTTATTATTTCCATAATTTGGGGGATACTAGAGTTGGTATTTTGTAAGAATAAAATTATATCGTCCGCATATAGTGAGACGACTAAACTTTGTTTGCCTAGATTAATCCCGATTATTTCATTCCTTAGTTTGACCGCAAGAGGTTCCAAAGCTAAGTTAAAGAGCAAGGGTGACAATGGGCATCCTTGCCTTGTCCCTCTATTTAGTCTGACGTATTGAGTTAACTCTCCATTGATTAATAGTTGTGATCGTGGTTTATTATAGATGAGTTTCAGAAACTGGGTCAAGTTCCCTGAAAATCCAAAGTTACTGAGTGAAGTAAACATATGATCCCATACTATGGAGTCAAATGCTTTTTCAGCATCGATTGTGAGTAGAGCTAAATCTGTTTTTTTATTTGTGTTAACATATTGTAATTTATTAAAATAGTGTTCTAAGGTTAATAGAACCCGACGAGTGTTACGGACTACATTTCTTCCAGGCATAAATCCTTATTGGCCTTCGTGAATTATCTCACCTACCACTTTCTTGAGTCTGTCGGCTATGATAGACATGCAGAATTTATAATCATTATTGAGTAGTGATATGGGTCGATATGATCCCACATCTTCAGGAGGTTTCCCTTTTTTATGTATTAAAGTTATTATGGAATCTGTGAAGTATGGTGATTTCATTTCATTATGAATGTAATATGAATGATACAATTTTGTTAGGGTTGGTATAATGTCCTCTTTTATGATTTTATAGAATTCAGCCGTTAGACCATCCATCCAGGTGCCTTGTTTGTTTTAGCTTTGTTAATCGCCAACTTGACTTCTTTCTCTGTAATAGGTATGTTAATCTGCTCTAGTACATCCTGAGATACTTGTGGTAATTTAACTTGATTCCAAAAAGCTCTTTTCTCCTCTAGGTTAAGCGGAACTTCTGAATAAAGTTGATTATAAAATTTATAAAATTCATTGCGAATTTCCAAATTTTTTGTGTATGATTTAGACTCAGATTTAATTAGCGTAATCATATTTTTACTTTTCCTGGCCTTAATGAGTTTAGCTAAGTGTTTCGCAGATGTCCCCTGATACCCCTGGAAGAAAGCTCTTGTTTTCATATCTTTTCTGACCCATTTATCTCGCAAAAATGTTTCCCTTTCAAGTTTGGCTTCAATGTATCTCTTCCATGCTGGTGTGGTTGGATGGCTTAGATATTTATTATACATATTTTTAAGCTGGTTAGCCAGTTGTAGTTCCCTATGTTTATTTTTCTTTTTAATTTTTATCATGTATGCTTTAATTTCACCTCTGAGGACTGCTTTCCCGGCCTCCCAGAAAACTTCTGTTTTATCTACATATGTTTTATTTAGGGAGTAGTATTCCTGCCATTTTCCAGTTAACCAATTTGAAAATTGCTTGTTATTTATCATATAGCTAGGGAATCGAAATGTATTAATATTATTTCCGCGTGTTTGTGGGCATTTAATTTGCATGGTAAGAATTGCATGGTCAGAAAAAATTATCTCCGCTATCTGTGTTTCAATATCTAGAGCCGTTAATGTCTCTTCTATCAAGAACATATCTATCCTTGAGAAATTTTTGTGTGATTTAGATTCACATGAATAGCTGCGCGTATCTGGGTTATGTAACCGCCATATATCTTTTAGGGTCAAGGATTTAGCAAATTCTCTGAGTAGCTTTGCCTCTCTTTGATATGCATATTTATTTTTTAAACGGAATCTATCTAACTCAGGGTGCATTACTAAATTAAAGTCCCCTGCTACGATTAAATTTTCGCCCATATAAGATGCTAATTTGTTCTTCATTTTATCCCAGAACTGCGTATCTACTTTATTTGGGCCATAAATATTGCAAATTGACCATGTCTTTTTTATCTATTTCTAGCTGAATAATAATGTATCTGCCTGCTGGATCTAATTCTTGACTTATTATCTTGTATGTGATTTTATTGCTAAACATTATTGCAACTTCACATTTCCTCTTCTTACATGGTGTCGCAATAATCTCTGCAACCCAGTTGGCTTTCAGCTTGGGGATTTCTAACTCCTTCAAATGTAGCTCCTGCAGAAGGACAATATCTGGTTTACCCTGTTTTAGCTTTTTTAGTATGTGTTTGCGCTTGATGGGGGAAGATATACCTCCCACGTTCCAGGAAGTTATATTAAGAATTGCCTGCATTTTGTTTGAGTTTTTATAGTTAATAGATATTGACCCTTCTGACTTTGAATAAAGCTACCTATATAATTATTTAGAAGGGAAGGAAACAAGAACATCATGAGCCGTCCAAGTCCGAGAGAATAAAAGGAGTGAACCAATAGCAACAGTACAGAATTTGTCATTGCTATGAAAATAATCAACAGCACTAATATAAATATGTATAAGGTGTCAGTAAGAGAATTCGCTTCTATCTCCCTGTTCACAGAAATAATTAAAAAGGTCTTTTTTAGATAGACTGTGTTACCAAAGTTTATCCCATTCATTATATTTGATGGGAAAGATAAAGAAAAAAAACAGATCTTCTCGCATAGATCAGATCTCATTTTATTTGGATCTTAATTTTTCTTTTATTACAGTACGTTAGAACTTCTTCTGTGGAATTTAAAACTGTGGAGCCCTCTGCCTCTGAAATTATTATCTTCGCTAGGTATCTTAAAGTGGCTTTACAGCCTGCATTTAATAATTCTGTACAAATTGGTGCC
Organism: Bombina bombina; assembly: GCF_027579735.1. Taxonomy (NCBI): domain Eukaryota; kingdom Metazoa; phylum Chordata; class Amphibia; order Anura; family Bombinatoridae; genus Bombina; species Bombina bombina. The sequence goes on along the minus strand of NC_069503.1, from coordinate 673,570,621 downwards.
ATTACCTTTCTTTTTGATGTTGTATCTACCGAATAATCTTGAAAAATATATATTTGTTTTGAGCCTAGCATTAGAGGTTGTGTTTTCTTGTATTGTCTCATTATGTTTATTTTGTCCTGGAAGTTCAGGTATTTTATTATAACCAGCATACAAAGAGAGAAGCGCTCTACCAGGAACGAACAACAGCTCAGTGGCTTGTTCTATGGCGATTTACCACCCGGAAGCAGCCTCTTTTAGACCAGTGTGCTTTTCACAGAAGAAAACTTTCCTGAAGTATATCAGTCTGATCCCGCCAAATAAGGTCAGTCCAGCCCCGAAATACCAGGCAATTCTCCTCTGAACAAGGAACATGACAACCCCAGACGATCGTTTCAGCCTCCTATGGGCCTCGTCAGTGAGGTGCAGCCACATTCCTCTAAGCACACTGGGCAAGGAGTCCACGTCTGGTTTCCCCCATCACCCATAGGGAGACTTCCCCAGGGTCATAATAATTTGCATACAAAGAGAGAAGCGCTCTACCAGGAACGAACAACAGCTCAGTGGCTTGTTCTATGGCGATTTACCACCCGGAAGCAGCCTCTTTTAGACCAGTGTGCTTTTCACAGAAGAAAACTTTCCTGAAGTATATCAGTCTGATCCCGCCAAGTAAGGTCAGTCCAGCCCCGAAATACCAGGCAATTCTCCTCTGAACAAGGAACATGACAACCCCAGACGATCGTTTCGGCCTCCTATGGGCCTCGTCAGTGAGGTGCAGCCACATTCCTCTAAGCACACTGGGCAAGGAGTCCACGTCTGGTTTCCCCCATCACCCATAGGGAGACTTCCCCAGGGTCATAATAATTTGCATACAAAGAGAGAAGCGCTCTACCAGGAACGAACAACAGCTCAGTGGCTTGTTCTATGGCGATTTACCACCCGGAAGCAGCCTCTTTTAGACCAGTGTGCTTTTCACAGAAGAAAACTTTTCTGAAGTATATCAGTCTGATCCCGCCAAGTAAGGTCAGTCCAGCCCAGAAATACCAGGCAATTCTCCTCTGAACAAGGAACATGACAACCCCAGACGATCGTTTCGGCCTCCTATGGGCCTCGTCAGTGAGGTGCAGCCACATTCCTCTAAGCACACTGGGCAAGGAGTCCACGTCTGGTTTCCCCCATCACCCATAGGGAGACTTCCCCAGGGTCATAATAATTTGCATACAAAGAGAGAAGCGCTCTACCAGGAATGAACAACAGCTCAGTGGCTTGTTCTATGGCGATTTACCACCCGGAAGCAGCCTCTTTTAGACCAGTGTGCTTTTCACAGAAGAAAACTTTCCTTAAGTATATCAGTCTGATCCCGCCAAGTAAGGTCAGTCCAGCCCCGAAATACCAGGCAATTCTCCTCTGAACAAGGAACATGACAACCCCAGACGATCGTTTCGGCCTCCTATGGGCCTCGTCAGTGAGGTGCAGCCACATTCCTCTAAGCACACTGGGCAAGGAGTCCACGTCTGGTTTCCCCCATCACCCATAGGGAGACTTCCCCAGGGTCATAATAATTTGCATACAAAGAGAGAAGCGCTCTACCAGGAACGAACAACAGCTCAGTGGCTTGTTCTATGGCGATTTACCACCCGGAAGCAGCCTCTTTTAGACCAGTGTGCTTTTCACAGAAGAAAACTTTCCTGAAGTATATCAGTCTGATCCCGCCAAGTAAGGTCAGTCCAGCCCCGAAATACCAGGCAATTCTCCTCTGAACAAGGAACATGACAACCCCAGACGATCGTTTCGGCCTCCTATGGGCCTCGTCAGTGAGGTGCAGCCACATTCCTCTAAGCACACTGGGCAAGGAGTCCACGTCTGGTTTCCCCCATCACCCATAGGGAGACTTCCCCAGGGTCATAATAATTTGCATACAAAGAGAGAAGCGCTCTACCAGGAACGAACAACAGCTCAGTGGCTTGTTCTATGGCGATTTACCACCCGGAAGCAGCCTCTTTTAGACCAGTGTGCTTTTCACAGAAGAAAACTTTCCTGAAGTATATCAGTCTGATCCCGCCAAGTAAGGTCAGTCCAGCCCCGAAATACCAGGCAATTCTCCTCTGAACAAGGAACATGACAACCCCAGACGATCGTTTCGGCCTCCTATAGGTGGGATCAGACTGATATACTACAGGAAAGTTTTCCTCTGTGAAAAGCACAATTGGGCAGAAAGAAGCTACTACCAGGTGGTAACCGGGCCATAGAACAAGCTATTGATGCTGCTGTTCGTTCCTGGCAGACTGCTTCTCATTCTGTTTTGCGTTTTATTATAACCATTCTTGGTCTAGTATTCCCATCTGGGTATTTCCTAGTAGTTCCTGTTCTATGTGCTCTCTCAACAGGTATTCTATCAATAGATGACTGTAGCCCAAGTAGTTGAGGCAGCGTAGTTGCCCCAAATGTTAACAGATCTATAAATTCTGGACTCTCTGGAAGTCCAACTATTCTGATATTATTCCTACGGGATCTATTTTCGAGATCATCGACTTTAGCTTGAAGGTTGTTAATCTGACTGACATAACTTGAAATATTCTGCTCTTGTATATTGTATTTATCTTCTATGTTAGACACTCTAGATTCAACTTCTACTAATCTTTTTGAAAATTGTTTGATCTCAGGTGATAGCCCCGCTATTTCTTTCTTTACTGACTCGAATTGCGGAAGGATCAATTCTGCTAACTGATTGTCATTTGTTTTTCAGGACTACTACCAGTATATGATTGTTTTTCAGGCGTAATGTCTGGGGTTTGATCCAGTGTCATTTTGCTTTTCTTATCCTTTTTGAGTGGCATTGCCGGGGATCTAGGTTTAGTGGTTGTGATAAATTTTTCCATGTATTATATATTAATATCAAGTATACTATTTATTCAGTTTTCCAGTGTATGTAAATTGGTGTGCATAAAAACAAACAAAAATAAATATATAATTAATGTGTAATTAATGTGTCTGCAGAGTGAAAAAAAGAAAATCTAAGTGTGTGTAGAAAATGTGATTCTGAGAAGGAAGAAGAAAAAAAAAAGAAAAGGTTCCTTTTCCTTTTAAGTGTATGTGTATGTGACAACGATAGTGAAGGAGTGATCACAAAAATGAAAGTGAAGGAGGAGAAAAAAAAAAAAGTGGCTTGTGATAATGCCCAGCGCCCCTTTCTTATGCAAGAGATATTTACCTTGCTATACCTGTTACTACAATCCTATCCACACTATTTAGGTCTCTTGCTTTTGTTAATGCTTTGTCTGTGTTACTATTGTTCTAGTTCTGATAAAAAAGAAAACAAAGTATCAATTTGTATGTATTATTCTGCCTTTTGTCTATATACTAGGAAAAAGTTCAAAAAATCAAAATAGTATGACTGCAATTCAAACCATATAATGTAGATAAATAATAGTTTGCATTCCTAAACATTCATGGCCCAACAATAGTTACTATGTTCTGTTCCACTTAGTACAGAATTAAGTTATGGCTTGGCTTATACAAAAATAGGACCCTTACACATTTTAACCCTACTACAGTCAAATACATTAGCAATAACACATTGAATAAAGTTTGACAAAAAAACAAAAAAAAAAGAAAAAAAGGAAAAAAAAAACTTTTCATTAGCTAGGGGTTTAGTCTCCCAGTTCTTTATTATACCCCTTAGTCTCTCTTTGGAAAAGATCCTTTTATGTTGAATTCAGGGGAGTTTATTATTTTGTAGGACTAGTGAATTGAAAAGGGTAGCAAACCAAAAAATAGAAATTGTTCATTTATCTTAATCTGTAACTATCTAAATTGAAGATAGTTGCATGTCCCAGCTGGTTTGTGGGTATATTAGAAACACCCAAACATCCTTTTTCCGTATTTTATCTTCCTTTAAGGCTGAATAGACTTTTATTTTGTCAGCAAACTGGGGCTTATCATGCCAATCCTTTGCCAGCCCTAGATATGAGAATATCCTTCAGAATATTGTGCGTCTCAACTGGCAAATGTGAAAATTTAGTAATTAACTGCCCGCCAGGTGCTTTTGCCCACCAGAATAGAGATGCCCCCAAAATTTGTATAGTAGGTTGCAAAAAATAAAATGACCAAGCAAGTCTAATGTAGGTTCCGCATTGAGAAGTATTAATTCTTGAAAAGTACAAGTACTTACCCCCCTTCTTCTTCACGGCTCTCTGGCTAAGTGACTTACTGTATGGCCGCTGTTTGGGAGACCTCTCTCCTGGGCAGTCCTCCACCCATGTACGATGCACCAAGCCTTTCCGCTCCTTCTTAGCAATGCTTGGCTGTAGTCAGCGTATTCCTGACAGCGTGTTCCGGCTCCCGGGTGCAGTCACTGTGTCGCGTGCTGACTTACTAGAAGGGGAGTGTGTCGAAGCCTGTAATCACCATCGGTACTGCTCTGCTCACCGAAAAAAAGACCGCCTTCCAGGAGGCTGCTTGTCTGCATTTGTCTCATCAACCTTCAGTGCAGATGTCGGCGCTTGCTGGAACTATTCGGTTTTGACTTGGGGTAACTCTTACTTCCTCTGTTATCTTTACTTTAGTTAGAATTGTAGCTGATGTTACTTGCTTGCCTGTATCTGTTAAGGCAGTTCAGTGTGTGTGGCTGGGCCTAATCAGCCAATACCGGGCCAATAGACTTCCGTCGGTATCTCCTTTCCCCAGGCAGGGTATGTATTTCCCCCGGCAATAGGGCATTAATGGTAAATGGTAAGGGCTCTGATGGTAGTCGGCTCTTATAAACAAGAGAGCCAGAGCGCACGCTGCATTCAGGACGCTCCTCCTCACCGGAAGTCGAAGCTATTAAATAGTTAATAACAATTTAATAGCTACCTAGTTAAAATAATTACCAATTTACCTGTAAAATAAATCCTAACCTAAGTTACAAATACACCTACACTATCAATAAATTAAATAAACTACAAATATCTAAACTAAAATACAATTAAATACACTAAACTAAATTACAAAACCCCCCCCACTAAATTACAAAAAATAAAAAAAGATTACAAGATTTTTAAGCTAATTACACCTATTCTAAGCCCCCTAATAAAATAACAAAGCCCCCCAAAATAAAAAAAAATTCCCTACCCTAATCTAAATTACAAATGTAAACAGCTCTATTACCAGCCCTTTAAAGGGCCTTTTGTGGGGCAATGCCCCAAAGTAATCAGCTCTTTTGCCTGTAAAAAAAACAACAACCCCCCCTTCATTACAGCCCACCCCCCACATACCCCTACTCTAACCCACCCAATCCCCCCTTAACAAACCTAAGTCTTACCCCCAAGTGCTCCTTACCTGTCCTGAAGACCGGCAGAGAAGGTCCTGTTCCAGGCGGAGAAGTCTTCTTCCAGGCGGCGACCTCTTTTTCTTCCAGGATCCAGCCGGCACGGAGCGGAGGAGTTGAAGACCGATGACCACGGAGCTGAAGACCGTCCATCTGGAACTGAAGACCGGCGATGCTGGAACTGAAGATCGGCAACGCTGGAACTGAAGACCGGAGCCGGAGCGTTGAGGATCCTCTTTATATGATCGCCCCGTACACTGAATAGGAATTCAAGGTACGTGATTAAAAATGGCGTCCCTTGAATTCCTATTGGCTGATTTGAGCCTTCAAATTCAAATCAGCCAATCGGATGAGAGCTACTTTAATTCTATTGGCTGATTTGAATAGCCAATAGAATAAGAGCTAATGTAATTCTATTGGCTGATTAGAATAGCCAATGGAATTACAGTAGCTCTTATTCTATTGGCTATTCAAATCAGCCAATAGAATTAAAGTAGCTCGCATCCGATTGGCTGATTTGAATTTGAAGGCTCAAATCAGCCAATAGGAATTCAAGGGAAGCCATTTTTAATTGCGTACCTTGAATTCCTATTCAGTGTACGGCAGCGATCGTATGAAGAGGATCCTCCAAGCTCCGGCTCCGGTCTTCAGTTCCAGAGGTCTTCAGTTCCAGCGTCGCCAATCTTCAGTTCCAGCATCGCCGGTCTTCAGTTCCAGATGGACGGTCTTCAGCTCCGCGGTTATTGGTCTTCAACTCCTCCACTCTGCGCCGGCTGGATCCTGGAAGAAGAAGAGGTCGCCGCCTGGAACAGGACCCTCTCCGCCGGTCTTCAGGACAGGTAAGGAGCACTTGGGGGTTAGACTTAGGTTTTTTAAGGGGGGGTTGGGTGGGTTAGAGAAGGGGTATGTGGGTGGAGGGTTGTAATGGGGGGGGTTGTTGTTTTTTTACAGGCAAAAGAGCTGATTACTTTGGGTCATTGCCCCACAAAAGGCCCTTTTAAGGGCTGGTAATAGAGCTGTTTACTTTTGTAATTTAGATTAGGGTAGGGAATTTTTTTATTTTGGGGGGCTTTGTTATTTTATTAGGGGGCTTAGAATAGGTGTAATTAGCTTAAAAATCTTGTAATCTTTTTTTATTTTTTGTAATTTAGTGTTTGTTTTTTGTAATTTAGTTTAGTGTATTTAATTGTATTTTAGTTTAGATATTTGTAGTTTCTTTAATTTATTGATAGTGTAGGTGTATCTGTAACTTAGGTTAGGATTTATTTTACAGGTAAATTGGTAATTATTTTAACTAGATAGCTATTAAATAGTTATTAACTATTTAATAGCTATTGTACCTAGTTAAAATAAATACCAAGTTACCTGTAAAATAAATATAAACCCTAAAATAGCTACAATGTAATTATTAATTTTATTGTAGCTATCTTAGGGTTTATTTTATAGGTAAGTATTTAGTTTTAAATAGGAATAATTTAGTTAATATTATTAATATTATTTAGATTTATTTTAATAATAATTAAGTTAGGGGTGTTAGAGTTAGATAGGGTTAATATAGTTAATATATATAATATAATAACTATATTAACTATATTAACCCTAATATAATTAGGGTTAATATAGTTAATATAGGTGGCGGCGGTGTAGGGGGGTCAGCTTAGGGGTTAATATATTTAATATAGGTGGCGGCAATGTAGGGGGATTAGATTAGGGGGTAATACATTTATTATAGGTGGCGGCAGTATAGGGGGATTTAGATTACAGGCAAAAGAGCTGATTACTTTGTGACAATGCCCCGCCAAAAAAGCCCTTTTAAGGGTTGGTAAAAGAGCTGATTACTTTGGGGCAATGCCCCGCAAAAAGCCATTTTCAGGGCTATTTGTAGGGTTAGACTTAGGTTTAGTGGTAGGGAAATTTTAGTATTTTAGGGGTTAATTAATTTAATATAGGTGGCGGCGGTATAGGGGGATTAGATTAGGGGTTAATTAATTTAATATAGGTGGCGGCAGTATAGGGGGATTAGATTAGGGGTTAATTAATTTAAAATCGTGGCGGCGGTATAGGGGGATTAGATAGGGGTTAATAATTTTAATATAGGTGGCGGCAGTGTAGGGGGCTCACATTAGGGGTTAATTTAGTTTAAATAGGTGGCGGCGTTGTAGGGGGCTCACATTAGGGGTTAATATATTTTAAATAGGTGGCGGCGGTGTAGGGGGCTCACATTAGGGGTTAATATAGTTTCAATAGGTGGCGGCGGTGTAGGGGGCTCACATTAGGGGTTAATATAGTTTAAATAGGTGGCGGCGGTGTAGGGGGCTCACATTAGGGGGTAATATAGTTTAAATAGGTGGCGGCAGTGTAGGGGGATCATATTAGGGGTTAACATAGTTAATGTAGGTGGCGGCGGGGTAGGGGGCTCACATTAGGGGGTAAAACAATTCATATAGATAGCGGCGGTATAGGGGGCTCAGATTAGGGGGTAATATAGATAATGTAGCTGGCAGCGGGGTCCGGGAGCGGCGGTTTAGGGGTTAATATATTTATTGTTAGGAGTGAGAGGGGGGATTGAGGATAGAGGGGTATACGTGTCGGGCTATGTTTGGGAGGCGTGTTAGACAGTTACGGGTGATTCAATAACTTAGTCAGTTTGTTTATGCGGCGGCAGTTTCTAAAGTGCCGTAAGTCACTGGCGACTCCAGAAATTTGTACTTACGCAGATTTCTGGACATCGCTGGTTTGTCAGACTTACGGCACTTTAGCATCTGATGGCGCCGTATATAAGATAGCTTGAGTTGTGAGCTGAAACTACGGGCGGCGCAGGTTTCCATGCTTGTGCCAAAACCTGCAACATATATCGGATCGCGGCCCTGATCCGCTCTGTTGGATCAGGTCCGCCAGACTTTCATAACTAGGTGCCTCTGCCTCCTTTTAAAAATACCCAGGCATATGTCCATGGGTATTTTTTAAATAGTGGTACAGCGCAATAGAAATCTTGGGCCCTATAAAGAGATAAGACCTTAGATACAGAAAACAAGGTTTTGGAACAATGGATTGAATTTCCACGAAAAATTTCAGGAGATAATTACAGGGAGTGCAGAATTATTAGGCAAGTTGTATTTTTGAGGATTAATTTTATTATTGAACAACAACCATGTTCTCAATGAACCCAAAAAACTCATTAATATCAAAGCTGAATAGTTTTGGAAGTAGTTTTTAGTTTGTTTTTAGTTATAGCTATTTTAGGGGGATATCTGTGTGTGCAGCTGACTATTACTGTGCATAATTATTAGGCAACTTAACAAAAAACAAATATATACCCATTTCAATTATTTATTTTTACCAGTGAAACCAATATAACATCTCAACATTCACAAATATACATTTCTGACATTCAAAAACAAAACAAAAACAAATCAGTGACCAATATAGTCACCTTTCTTTGCAAGGACACTCAAAAGCCTGCCATCCATGGATTCTGTCAGTGTTTTGATCTGTTCACCATCAACATTGCGTGCAGCAGCAACCACAGCCTCTCAGACACTGTACAGAGAGGTGTACTGTTTTCCCTCCTTGTAAATCTCACATTTGATGATGGATCACAGGTTCTCAATGGGGTTCAGATCAGGTGAACAAGGAGGCCATGTCATTAGATTTTCTTCTTTTATACCCTTTCTTGCCAGCCACGCTGTGGAGTACTTGGACGTGTGTGATGGAGCATTGTCCTGCATGAAAATCATGTTTTTCTTGAAGGATGCAGACTTCTTCCTGTACCACTGCTTGAAGAAGGTGACTTCCAGAAACTGGCAGTAGGACTGGGAGTTGAGCTTGACTCCATCCTCAACCCGAAAAGGCCCCACAAGCTCATCTTTGATGATACCAGCCCAAACCAGTACTCCACCTCCACCTTGCTGGCGTCTGAGTCGGACTGGAGCTCTCTGCCCTTTACCAATCCAGCCACGGCCCATCCATCTGGCCCATCAAGACTCACTCTCATTTCATCAGTCCATAAAACCTTAGAAAAATCAGTCTTGAGATATTTCTTGGCCCAGTCTTGACGTTTAAGCTTGTGTGTCTTGTTCAGTGGTGGTCGTCTTTCAGCCTTTCTTACCTTGGCCATGTCTCTGAGTATTGCACACCTTGTGCTTTTGGGCACTCCAGTGATGTTGCAGCTCTGAAATATGGCCAAACTGGTGGCAAGTGGCATCTTGGCAGCTGCACGCTTGACTTTTCTCAGTTCATGGGCAGTTATTTTGCGCCTTGGTTTTTCCACACGCTTCTTGCGACCCTGTTGACTATTTTGAATGAAACGCTTGATTGTTCGATGATCACGCTTCAGAAGCTTTGCAATTTTAAGAGTGCTGCATCCCTCTGCAAGATATCTCACTATTTTTTACTTTTCTGAGCCTGTCAAGTCCTTCTTTTGACCCATTTTGCCAAAGGAAAGGAAGTTGCCTAATAATTATGCACACGTGATATAGGGTGTTGATGTCATTAGACCACACCCCTTCTCATTACAGAGATGCACATCACCTAATATGCTTAATTGGTAGTAGGCTTTCGAACCTATACAGCTTGGAGTAAGACAACATGCATAAAGAGGATGATGTGGTCAAAATACTCATTTGCCTAATAATTCTGCACTCCCTGTAGAAGCACAGAGTATCAGACAAAGATTAAGTTAGCTGGAACATGGTATTTAAGCTATGCATGTCAACATAACAAAATTAATAAATGGGCAATACTTGATGTTTGTAATAATACACAATAGCAAGTACAAATCACACATTCTGAGAGAGCTTGACAGCTGGGCCTTGGCATTCGACTTGTGAGTGTGCTGTCATGCAGCCTAAAATGTCATACTTTTTACAAATTTATCTAAAGCTGGCTGCTTGTCTTGTGCACACTTACTTTATTTCTACTAGTAAATTGGCTGATTTTTTTTTAATTATTATTAAAACCAATTTCCACTGTACAAATGGTGGACTGTTTTAGCCAACCAAACTAAGTATAAATAATTTCATAGTAAGTACGATCTGATATTCAAAGATTCTCCAGCTTGGAGAGAAATTATAGTTCAGACTTCCAAAAGGCTGAACTCACTGAATTTTTAAAAGAAAAATGGAACTCTTCTTTATGGAGAGATCTCTCTCATTTATGAATGTAAAGCAGAGACAAGCCCAGTGCAATATAGCACTGCATGATATGAGAGTTTTGTTACACTTACACTTTGTGCTTTCTATTTTATATTACTATACATTTCAGATTGGGTCCTTTAAATATTATTGCCTTTAAGCTTTGCACTTTCTCATTTGTAATTAAATACATTTTAATGTTGGTCTAGGAGTGATTTTACACATTCTGATTATGCTTTTAAAGTTTCTGTGTTACTTTAATAACTTAGGATCATGCTTTCATATAATAACATGGCACTTTGTATTTTCTCCATTGTTAACTGACAGTTTCAGAAAGTGGGAAGGACAGAGCAGTACCCTGGGATGAACAGAGGAGTTCCCAGGCTATGTCTGTCTCTCACCAGCCATTTTGTAAGCATTTTAAACAAGCTGGTCTCACAGTTTTGTCTCGCCAGCTATATGCAGCTGAAGTTTGCTCAAAATTCACAATACATTTATTTTAACTAACAGAAAAGTAATAGATACTAAAATATAGATACAAGCAAGTTAAATTGTAGTGAAAACATTTCAGTTTCATTTGGAATGTACGCCAATGTAGCATGTTTATCAGCCTCGGAGGTTCTCCAGTTACCTTCTCTCTCCCAGGTGAAATTTTGTATCCCAGAGAGCTTCATTGCTTTCTATGGAAGGCATCTCTCATCTCTCTGGGATTTCCAGGTTCCTCCCCTTTTCTTAGACTATTCAGTTAGTCAGCACTATATTCTCTCTCCAAACTAGAGAATGTTTGATTATCTGGCATATAGAAAGTAATGGCGTACTCTGGGAAACTGAAGCTGACTGTTTTTCAGTTTTAATTTAAATAAAAATATGCAAAGTTCAATTTTATAATATAATATCATTTATAAAATATACAGTATATATATATATATATATATATATATATATATATATATATATATATATATATATACTGTATATATATATATATATATATATTTATATATATATATATATATATATATATATATAAAGTATGAGCCTAATTTGTTAAAGTTACTCAGAAACTGTGACATAATCAGAATTTGAAAAATCGCAATCCTAAATACACTTCTGTATTCAAATTAAAATAGAAGGTGCAAAGATTAAATGTAATAAAATGTAATCTAAAGTGCAAATTTATATAAAATAGATAACCCAAAGTGTAAATGCAGCAGATGATATTGTTATTTTAGCCCTTGTATAGTGATGCAGAGTATATTAGATACTAATACTAATAAATAGAATAATAATAATAATTAAAAAGCTACAGATAGAGTAACTGTTCAATTGAAAACTTTATACATAGGTAATTGCTATAGTACATCTTAGCCATGCTCTTTAGATGTACAAAAACATTATTTCATCACAATTTACACCTGAGGAGCTAATCTGTGATCTGAAATAATACATATAAAATAACAATTAAGAACTCACAAGTTTGATTCACAGAAGATCTGACACATCACCACCATTAATAACCTTTTTCAAGTTGCTGTCTTAACCAGTTGGCAATCATCCAATCTTGAAAGTCTTTTAGACACGTATGGGGATTGATGCTAAATCCTTTGTTTGTGAAGCAACAACAGAAGGAGCATTTTCTAGTCAATACTAGTGTTTAAGGGCAGAACTTCAGAAGTAAGTGTACTACAAACAGCATCAGAATAAAACACCTCTCAGGGAAATTTATAAAAGATTGATGACACAAAGTTGGATCAAACTTGTGTCAAAATCACACCTATTAAAAATAAATGTGACCTGCATGCAATATGATCTGCACAAACTATGAAATATATAAAAATTCAACTTTTTAATTGTGTTTATTTTGTTTATGATTTGTTGGTACAGTTGCATTATTTTTAATTGCTTGAGTGTCAAATGTGTATCGTAAAAATTCAGAATTGCCTAATAGGGTACAAAAATCACCATCAGCAACTGGTTTAATTTGAACATTTATTAAAAAATAGTAAAATATTATATTCAGTTGATACTTCTAATTTAAGAATATTTAACACTGAATGCTTAATTATCTATAGGTCTCTGGGTTTGCAAGTTTACAGTACTATGAAGACCCTGGTAAAATTCTTTAAAGGCAATTTTTATCCTGAAAACAGCGTTTCACAAAGGGGCCTTTCCTGCATTTCACAATGTGAAGCAATATGAATACATTACAAAAAGTGTAATTTAACATACCATGAAACAAATAAAATATTATTAAGAAAAAATGTAGTAAAAATCATTGTTAAATTGCATTACAAATTGTTCTGAAAAAATAATATTAATAAATAAATAATAAAATATTGTATCGAAATTATGCAGGAAAAACATATTTAATTCCCACTGTAGAAAACTACACTGCATGTGCAAAATTGCTGTGAAATTCCTAATTATAAGTACAAGTATAAGTGCATTGTTTTCATTACAGTCAAATGTGTTTCCAAGCCTCTAATGGTGTGCTGAGTAATGGTTTTCAATGGGCATAGATCAGAGGTTTTCAAAATCTAACACAGTGGGCCTCCCATTTGGCGAAACTTTCCAGATGAGCCCCCCCCATGCTTGTAATGTACAGGGAGTGCAGAATTATTAGGCAAGTTGTATTTTTGAGGATTAATTTTATTATTGAACAACAACCATGTTCTCAATGAACCCAAAAAACTCATTAATATCAAAGCTGAATAGTTTTGGAAGTAGTTTTTAGTTTGTTTTTAGTTATAGCTATTTTAGGGGGATATCTGTGTGTGCAGGTGACTATTACTGTGCATAATTATTAGACAACTTAACAAAAAACAATTTTTTTCAATTATTTTTTTTATTTTTTTTTTTATTAATATTTCTTTATTGATTTTCCAACATATTCTTTTTACAATCCAAGTAGATACATAGTGATGTAGTCAAAAAGAGGTTCTCCACAAATCCTATCTTAGTCAAACAATTATAGTTCACAGTTACAGTAACTTAGGAAAACATTGATTCACAATTTCTCTTTCATATATCAAGACTGTAGAGTTAGAAGCCCCTGAACCATCACAATGCATCAGTGATATCAAAAAGAAAACAAATCCATATTTAACAATATTAAACAAAACAACCAATAACTTCAACTAATACTTGCAGAGGTCACTATCTTTTTCTCTTAATCTCTGAATGGGTAATGTATTGTGTAAAGACCTGTTAGCGCATTCCAAAGGAGAGAATGAGGTGTATAAGGTTAACATAGGTGTAGAATCATCTACTTGTACTACCTGGAGCCCACGTATGACTCCCAATAAAACATAATTTCGCTATACAATGTTAAACGGTTAGTTTTAAGATAGAAGTATCTCTCTAACATCAGGGTGCACTTAACTTTTTCTAACCATGTTTCAATCGTGGGAATTTCCACAGATCTCCATGCAGAAGCTATAAGTTGTTTAGCTGCATTGAGCATGATATGCCCAATGTTTCTCCTAATTGAACACTTAATCTCCTTTAATACATTAAATAAACAAACTAGTGGAATAGGAGTTAAATTACTTGATAATGCCTTGTTTATCTCATCTATTATTTTCACCCAGAAAGGTTTAATTTTTGTACATGTCCACCAAATGTGACCCATGTTACCCACCTCCTGCTTGCATCTCCAACATTTTTCATTAGCTGAAGGAAACAAATACTTCATTCTGTTTGGTGTAAGGTACCATTTAAACAATATTTTGTAGTTTGTTTCTAGTGCGTGTGTTGTGTGTGCGGAATGGGCTATAATTTGGAAAATGTTATCCCAAGTCTTAGGATCTTGTTTCCCCAAAAGTTCTCTCTCCCAACCTTTTACATAACTATGTGGTTTGGGGGATGTAACAGTGAGCAGTAATTTATACAAAATAGAAATTATCCCTTTTTGTGGATCTTTGGAGATACACATAAGTTCAAAGGTTGTTGGTGTTCTTAATAAATTTGTCCTATTTCTGTGTGTCGTTATATAATGGCTGACTTGGTGGTATCGTAACCATTGGTCAAAAAACTTGTTGCCCAGGTCCCCTAGTTCAAGCCTGGGTACTAGTTTACCAAGTTTGGTTATTAATGTTATTGGAATATGTCCCTTCAGGCTGTTATCGCTTATTGTAAGATATTCCTTGCCCCCCGGGAATTCTGGATTTGCTAAAATTGGAGTTAAGGGTGAATAAGTACTAGATATGCCTTTATATTTGTCACGTATGTGTTTCCAGTCCGAAATAGTATTCATTATTGTGGAAGAGTGGGTGAGTTGAGATTTTAATAGTGAGTTGGGTAACCAACATAACCCCCCCAGTTGGGATATGCCTGAGATGTCGTGTTCCATTTGTACCCAGTGTTTTGAATCTGTGGGGTCGTATCTACACCACTCTAGAATTCTTTGTAGTGAAATAGCTTGTTTATATAATAATATGTTGGGTACCCCTAGACCTCCCATATCTTTGTGTGCATACATGGATGACTGATTTATTCTGGATGGTCTTTTTTTCCAAATAAATTTAAATATCACTTTTTGAAGTTTCTGTATGTAGGTGTTGATGTTCGGGAGTGGTAGTGTCTGAAGGATGTACAGGATCTTTGGTAATAATACCATTTTGACCGAATTTACCCTTCCTATCCAAGAAGTGTTTTTTGACATCCATGATGAGGCCTGATTTGAGATGTTGTTTAATAGCTTAGAGTAGTTGATTGTTCGGATTGTGCTTAAACTGCTTGAGAGGTATATCCCTAGGTATTTAATGGGTTTCTGTTGTACCACAAAGGAGCATTTGTTCTGAATGGTGGTTATGTCAGAGACAGATAAGTGTAATGGAAGTAAATGTGATTTATCTGCATTTATCAAGAAGTTTGAAACTGTTCCGTACTCCAGCAGGGCTGTCTGCACCGCGGAGAGAGAGCTAAGAGGGTTAGCGATAGACATTAAAACATCATCTGCAAACATAGAGAGTTTATATTCCCTCTGGTTGATTTTTATACCTTTTATAGAGTCATTTAGTCGAATTTTACATGCAAATATTTCCAATGAGAGAATGAATAATAGTGGGGAAAGTGGGCAACCCTGTCGCGTCCCGTTTCGAATTTCAAACTGTTCAGAAAGCGTACCGTTTACTCTAATTTGTGCTGTGGGAAAAGAGTATAGGGCCATAATTTTGTTTATAAAAGGGAGTGGTAGATTAAATTTAATAAGTGTAGTTTCTAGAAAGGTCCAATCTAATCTATCGAACGCTTTCTCAGCATCCGTAGATAGCAATACCGATGGGATGTTATTCTTATTAATATATTCCAAAATGTTTAAGAGTTTGACAGTATTATCTCTCGCCTCTCTCCGCGGCACAAACCCCACCTGGTCTGGGGAGATCAGTGTCGGTAGCAGTTTATTAAGCCTGGAGGCCAAAATCTTGGCATACACCTTCAGATCTATATTTAACAAGGATATCGGGCGAAAATTAGAGGGTGTATCTGCTTTTCTGCCTGGTTTAGGGATAATAGTGATGTGTGCTTGTAGCATGGATTCTGGTAGAATGTCTCCATCATCAACCTGATGGAAAGTCTTTAATAAGTGTGGTGTTAGTAACTGGGAAAATAGTTTATAATATGACCCGGAGAAGCCGTCTGGACCCGGTGCTTTTTCCGGTTTCAGTGATCGTATTGCTGCACTAACTTCCTTGCTATTTATTGGTGCTTGTAACATCTCCCTGTCTGATTCAGAAATTGTTGGGACTTGGACGTTATCTAGATATGTCATGCATTTAATTTTATGATCCGTACTTGACCTTTTGGGAAATAGGTTGTATAAAGTATGATAATAAGTTTTGAAAGTGTCTGCAATTCGTTTTGTATCTTCAACCTTCTCACCACTAGAATTATTTATAGAGTGTATATATGATTTTGCCTGTCTAGTTTTAAGTGATCTGGAAAGTAATCGTCCAGGCTTGTTAGCCTCGCAATAAAATTTCTGTTTTAGTTTATATGCTGTGTTTTGAGCTTTTATATGTAGGTGCGCCATCATTTTAGATCTGTAAAAATTTAATTGATGAAGAATGTCTTCGTTGTGTGGGTGAAGTTTGTGTAAGTAGTCTAGATTTTCTAATTCTTTTGCTATATGGCGGTATTCCTCTCTCTGTTGCTTAACTTTATTTGCTTTAATTTTAATCAGAATTCCTCTTATATAACACTTATGGGCTTCCCAGATTGTGGAGGGGATCATATCTTCCTGTACATTTCTAACAAAAAATTCCCTTATTTCCATTTCCATTGTTTCTTGTACCTGTGGGTCTAGTAATAAAGACTCCTCCAATCTCCATGTAGTGTCCCTTAAAGGAGCTGAAGGCCAATTAATGGAACACTTAACCATAGAATGGTCTGACCATGCTGTATGTGAGATACAAGAATTGACGGCCTGTGCCAGGGTGAGATGGTCAAGTAATATAAAATCAATTCTTGAGTATGATTTGTTTGGGTTGGAGAAAAATGTGTAATCCCTTAGTTTAGGATGTGACACTCTCCAGGGGTCATGAAGGCCTAAGATTCTGATAAAATTCCATATGGATTTAGACGTCGCTTTTGTTATGTTTATTTTAGGATTAGAACTGTCAAGTTTGGGATTAATGGGCAAATTAAAATCTCCCATAATTATCAGTTGACCCTTTTGAATGTCTTGAATTTTGGGCAGTAAAGATTTAAAAAAGGCCGCTTGTCCCTGGTTTGGTGCATATATGTTTACTAATGTTACCATCTTGTTATAGAGGATACCGCTAATAGCTAAAAATCTGCCCTCTGTGTCCTTATTTTGATCTATTAGTTTGAATGGTATTGATTTGTTAATAAGAATGCTTACTCCGTTAATCTTTTTGTTATTATGTGTACTGTGATAGTGTTGAGTAAAGCTACTGTGGATATATTTCGGGATTGACCCCTTTTTAAAATGGGTCTCCTGGAGTCCCACTATCTCCCCTCCTTTTTGTAATATATCTCTTACAGCTATTGACCTCTTTTGAGGAACATTGAGACCTTTCACATTCTGCGATAATATGTGAACACAAGTGTCAGTCATCATTTTACCTCACCTGCTCCTGTTCCGTATCTATTGAACACAATTCCCATATACTTAATATAATTTCTATGCAAGAAAAAAAAAATTAACAAGTAACCTAAACACATCTTAACATTATAAACATGAATGAACAAAATAATTTTCAACCTTTGAAAATAACAGAGGGAAGTGGCTAAGAAATCCAAATTGGAAA
Source organism: Bombina bombina (assembly GCF_027579735.1). NCBI lineage: Eukaryota > Metazoa > Chordata > Amphibia > Anura > Bombinatoridae > Bombina > Bombina bombina. The sequence goes on along the minus strand of NC_069503.1, from coordinate 673,552,934 downwards.
TCACCTAGCCCACTAAGCACTTGAGATAAATACATAACACAAAGTGTTTCTTTTTTTTTTTTTTTTTTTTTTTTTTTACCTGTAGCTGTATTATCATGACTTAATGCAATAGAAACTTAATATAGTCTAGAGTCCACATACTCCTGTAACCAGGGTCTTAAAGGATACATTAGAATTGTTTAATGCTCAGCCCAATTGGGCACTGGGATCCAAGAGTGGGGTGTTCTTCAATCTTTTACTGTGAACCGTTTGCCACTCTTTGCGTTGCGGCATAGGAGGTGCTCGAGGGTTGGCTGCTGGGTTAGAATCCTGTTTTGGGTCAAGATCCGGTGGTGGAGGAGGAATTTCCAACTTCTTGCAACAATCCTCTATTTCTAATGTTGAGGAACAAGTTGCCCTCCTGTTCTTCCAAACTACTATCAGTTGAAAAGGGTGTCCCCATCTATAGTTTATGTTCCTGGTTTGAAGATGTTTAGTGAGCGTAGATAATTCTTTTCTTCTTGCAAGAGTTCTAGTTGATAGATCAGCAAAAAATTGAAGGGTTATGCCATCTTTTTGAATGGGACGTTTTTCTCTTGCCGCCGTCATAATTTGCTCTTTTATCTGGTAGTTAGTGATTTTGGCTATTACGTCCCTGGGGGGAGCTGAATCAGGGGGTCTAGGTCTCAGGGCCCTGTGGGCTCTGTCGATGCTCACGGTAGTGTCATCTGTTGGGTCTCGAAGTTGAGAAAACAGAGATTGAAGATATTCGTGTAGGACTGATATATCAACCTCTTCTGGTATACCCCGTATCCTGATGTTTTGCCGTCTGGATCTGTTTTCTAGATCCTCTATTTTCTCTTCAAGCTGTTTGATGGCTTGGTCTTGTTGGGCTAATTGGTTGCTCGTATTTGTTATACATGTGCTGTGCTCTTGAATATTTTCCTCTAAATTGGCTACCCTGTTACCAATTTCTGCGACATCTTTTTTAAGTTCAGAAATCTCTTCCTTAATGCACTGTTTCACTTGAACAATAAGTGCAGAGAAATCTTGTTTAGAAGGAATAGAAGATATTATAGAATGTGGTACTGTTACCAGGCTATCCTCCTCCTCCGATCCAGAATCTGAGGAATTAGATGAATGTTGTGGTTCTTGTGACAATAAGGGAGCTTCTATTTGCTTCCTAGGAGGGGCTGCTTTAAGATATTTATCCATTGACGGGTTGTTTTGGCTAGAGCTCTTAGTATGTTTTCCTTTCTGTGAATTTTTCTTAGGAGACATTTTGTTGGGCGGCACAGTGTCTAATTTCAAAATCTGTGAAAGTGGTACACGTCACACCTATTTGTTAGCTTATCAAACTAATATATTTATGGTGTATAATTGTGACACCGTTCTAATATTTGAATTTTATTGCCCCAAGTATAATGTTTCAGGAAGTCTCTTCTAAGAAATACCTCTTGTAGCCAGGGTTATCACCTTTTGATACGACAAAAATGTGTAATTCCCAGTGTTATGTTTAGGATGCAGTCTCTGAATTGTAGTTGTTATGAGGGAGGTATGTCATATATTCACATAAACATCGTTGTGGTTGTTATCCCCCTCTAGTTAAACGTGGAAGAAATGGTCATCTTTTTATTCCCTGTCCCCCAGACAGCTGTGTTATGACTTATGTTGTGTTGCTTAGATAATTTTTATTGCATATCATTCATGTAAAAATAGGGATCAGGACCCTGTGCATCGAACAATTAGCCAAACATTTATCCTTTTTTTTTTTTTTTGCAATATTGTAATGCTTAAGCAGAAAGCGGTAATCTTGTTAGTTTATATATGCAGCACTCATGAGATGCATTTACATCAGTGCCCCATGTTCACATTATGTCCTGGGCTTCAGATGTGCCCAACACTATGGGAGAGATAGCCTGTGCCCTGAGCTGCGGCCCGGTCTGAATGTTTGAACCTACTGCGTAGGCTATTTAAAATGGTGGCTAATCCGGTGTCGGCCCGTTATCAGAGCGCGCAAACTTCAGCAACACTGTTCGCCAGAGAGCTCAGGAAACTTAACTCCTTACCGGGTAAGTGTCATCGGTACATGCCGGGGGACTGTCTCTTGCAGAATATGGGTAAGCGATAGTCCGTGTTTTGCTTGTGGCTGGCTTTGTCTCAGGTGCTGCGCAAGTAGTTCGGATTCAAATTCATCCCTGATCGTGCAAACTTTGTTTTCTGCCGGGTCGCGACTGTTCTGTCACATATCCCGGGTATTGGGTCAGCCTCTTAAGGTGTTTATTAGCGATCCTATGCAGTTAAAATAGTACTTTAGTGGGCCATGGCATCGGAGCACACCTAAAGTGCGGCCATCATTATCCAATGCCGGCTCCGCCCCCTCTCAATTATTTATTTTTACCAGTGAAACCAATATAACATCTCAACATTCACAAATATACATTTCTGACATTCAAAAACAAAACAAATCAGTGACCAATATAGCCACCTTTCTTTGCAAGGACACTCAAAAGCCTGCCATCCATGGATTCTGTCAGTGTTTTGATCTGTTCACCATCAACATTGCGTGCAGCAACAACCACAGCCTCCCAGACACTGTTCAGAGAGGTGTACTGTTTTCCCTCCTTGTAAATCTCACATTTGATGATGGATCACAGGTTCTCAATGGGGTTCAGATCAGGTGAACAAGGAGGCCATGTCATTAGATTTTCTTCTTTTATACCTTTTCTTGCCAGCCACGCTGTGGAGTACTTGGACGCGTGTGATGGAGCATTGTCCTGCATAAAAATCATGTTTTTCTTGAAGGATGCAGACTTCTTCCTGTACCACTGCTTGAAGAAGGTGTCTTCCAGAAACTGGCAGTAGGACTGGGAGTTGAGCTTGACTCCATCCTCAACCCGAAAAGGCCCCACAAGCTCATCTTTGATGATACCAGCCCAAACCAGTACTCCACCTCCACCTTGCTGGCGTCTGAGTCGGACTGGAGCTCTCTGCCCTTTACCAATCCAGCCACGGGCCCATCCATCTGGCCCATCAAGACTCACTCTCATTTCATCAGTCCATAAAACCTTAGAAAAATCAGTCTTGAGATATTTCTTGGCCCAGTCTTGACGTTTCAGCTTGTGTGTCTTGTTCAGTGGTGGTCGTCTTTCAGCCTTTCTTACCTTGGCCATGTCTCTGAGTATTGCACACCTTGTGCTTTTGGGCACTCCAGTGATGTTGCAGCTCTGAAATATGGCCAAACTGGTGGCAAGTGGCATCTTGGCAGCTGCACGCTTGACTTTTCTCAGTTCATGGGCAGTTATTTTGCGCCTTGGTTTTTCCACACGCTTCTTGCGAACCTGTTGACTATTTTGAATGAAACGCTTGATTGTTCGATGATCACGCTTCAGAAGCTTTGCAATTTTAAGAGTGCTGCATCCCTCTGCAAGATATCTCACTATTTTTTACTTTTCTGAGCCTGTCAAGTTCTTCTTTTGACCCATTTTGCCAAAGGAATGGAAGTTGCCTAATAATTATGCACACCTGATATAGGGTGTTGATGTCATTAGACCACACCCCTTCTCATTACAGAGATGCACATCACCTAATATGCTTAATTGGTAGTAGGCTTTCGAGCCTATACAGCTTGGAGTAAGACAACATGCATAAAGAGGACGATGTGGTCAAAATACTCATTTGCCTAATAATTCTGCACTCCCTGTATTTCTTAAAATTGCAGAAATACGCGTGTACACACATGCGCACACACAAGCTCATACACACACACTCTCATACACACAGACACACACACACTCTCATACACAGACACACTTTCATACACACACACTCTCATACACACTAGACATGTGCAATTCATTTCGTCCAAATTTCTTTTTTGGCTGAATTTTGGCCGATTCAGAGATTCGAATGAATCAGAATTTCCTAATCGGCACCATAAATGAAATTCCGAAAATTAATAAATCAGTTTCCGAATTTTCGGATCCATTCTTTATTCATATTCGGAACTTTTCATTATTCTAATCTAAACCGCAGTTTCCTAACATAGCCAACACTAACTAAAACACTAAATAAACCGTATTAACCTCTAAACCGCAGTTCCCAAACATCGCTGACACAAACAAAACCTCTTAACCTCTAAATTGCAGTTCCCAAACATCACGACACTAACTAAACCTATTAACCTCTAAACCGCCATTCCCAGACATCGCCGACACTAAAACACTAAATAATGCTATTAACCCCTAAACCGTTGTTCCCCGACATCACAGACACTACCTTAACCTATTAACCTCTAAACCGCCATTCCCCTACATCTCCGACACTAACTAAAACACTAAATAAAGCTATTAACCCCTAAACTGCAATTCCTCGACATCTCCGACCCTAACTAAACCTATTAACCTCTGAACTGCAGTTCCCAAACATCGCAGACACAAACTAAACCTATTAACCTCTAAACCGCAGTTCCCAAACATTGCTGACTCTAACTAAACTTATTAACCTCGAAACCGCAGATCCCCGACACTAACTTAAACACTAAATAACATTATTAATCCCTAAACCGCCGTTCCCCGACATTGCCAAAACTAACTAAACCTATTAACCTCTAAACCACCGTACACGCACATTGCCAACACTATCTAAAACACTAACTAAATCTATTAACCCCTAAACTGCCGCCCCCACATTGCAACTACCTAAATTAAACTATATTAACCCCTAAACCTAACACCCCCTAACTTTAACATAATCAAAATAGACCTAAATTAAAGTTAAAATTATTAACTAACTCCCTTTTAAAAAATAAATACAAACTTACCGTTGAAATAAAAATAAAACCTAAGCTAGCTACAATATAACTATTTACTAACTACCTAGTTAAAATAAATACAAACTTACCTGTGAAATAAAAATAAAACCTAAGCTTAAACTAAAAAAACCTGATTACAAAAAATAATAAAACCTAAGATTACTAAAAATAAAAAAACCTAAGATTACTAAAAATAAAAAAACCTAACATTACAAAAAAAATTAAAACTACAACTAAAAAAAAAATAAACACGGCTAAACAACGCGTTTCTTGGCCGCAAGCTCTTGGCCGTTTCATCAGGTAATAACTAGCTCAAATTAAACACCTTGTTTTTACCATACTCGGATCTCTGAACTTTTATCACGATCCTCTGATTTCGAAGCCTATTGCTATATAGGAGCAAACCACACCTACATTGTTTTGCCTTTCACAGCAGCGCATTCGGCGTTGCTAATCACCTTCCTCTCTGCAGGTGCATATCCCACGGACAGACATAGATTGGAGCAGTAATCCACCCGGCTGTGGATATTCAGCTGTCCTGCTCCTGTCACCAACAAGACTTCGTCCTTCCAGCGTACTGACTGCTGTTTAAAAGGTCAGCCTGCTCATTTGCACTTCTTTCACTAAGAGTGCCACTTCACTTGTGAGTACCATTTCACTTGTCCTTTTCCACATCGTTGCACATTTGCGTATGATTACCACACCATGAGGTGCTTTCTTTTTGTTTTAACATATTATTCTATTCAGAAGTATTTATTTTGAAATAGGTAGTTTGTTAATAATTGTAACTTTAATTTAGGTCTATTTTAATTATGTTAAAGTTAGGGGGTGTGAGGTTTAGGGGTTAATATAGTTTAATTTAGCTAGTTGCAATGTGGGAGGGCGGGAGTTTAGAGGTTAATAGGTTTAGTTAGTTTTGGCGATGGGGAGGTACGGCGGTTTAGAGGTTAATAAGTTTAGTTAGTGTTGGCGATGTAGGGGTACGGCAGTTTAGGGGTTAATAGGTTTAGTTAGTGTTGGCAATGTGGGGGGGGGGGTTTATGGGTTAATATCTTTATTTAGTGTCGGCGATGTGGGTGACAGCGGTTTTAGATAATTTTGTTTCGGCAATCGATGGCAAATTAGTAATGTTAAGTTAAATCGTTTTTTTTGGATCCTTTCATTTTTTCTGATCCATTCTTTATTCATATGCATTATTCTATTCTGAAGTTTAGAATAGAATAATGAATATGAATAATGAATGGATAAAAAATAACGAACAGATCGAAAAAACGATTTAACTTAACATAACTAATTTGACATAACATTTTTTTTTTAACTTAACTAAACTAATTTTTGGAAACAAAATTATTTATTTAACTAATGAAAACCAAATCAAACAGATTTTTAGCGTTTACATGTCTAATACACACACACACACTCGCATGCACACACAGTCTCATACACACACACTCTCATACACAATCTCATACACACACACACTCATACACACACACTCTCATACACACTCTCATACACACACACACACACTCATACACACACACTCATACACACTCTCATACACACACACACACACTCATACACACACACTCTCATACACACTCTCATACACACACACACACACACTCATACACACACTCTCATACACACACACACACACACACACACACACACTCATACACACACACTCTCATACACACACTCATACACACACACACACACACACACTCATACACACACACTCTCATACACACTCTCATACACACACACACACACTCATACACACACTCTCATACACACACACACACACTCATACACACACTCTCATACACACACACACAGTCTCATACACACACACTCTCACACACACTCTCATACACACACTCATACACACACTCTCATACACACACACACAGTCTCATACACACACACTCTCATACACACACACACACACTCATACACACACACTCTCATACACACTCTCATACACACACACACACACACACACACACACACACAAACAATCTGGATATTTTAAGAAGTATGACTGCACTGCATGAGCTCACACCATGTTCAAATATACAACATTATATGGGTTACAGCTTTCAGGTTCTCCCCAAATGCCCCAAAAGAATAGTGCATTATATTTGGTTATTGCAGATTACCTTATTACAGGGACTGTATCTGCACAGCCACCTTTACATTGCAGGCATTCATCCTTCCAGAATGCACCCAAAGCCTGCCCGGAAACCCTCCAATCTGTGTGCATCCTATAGTACAGCTAAAATGGATCAGCTTAGAACGCTGTGCAAGGTCTTGTTCAGTGTACCTTCTCTGCCACACTCCACATTGAATTAGTTAGTTATCGTGGCACTGTTCGCTTTTCCTGCGCCTCCCCTAACCTGCTCTCACGCTCCCCCGGGGAGGCACGCCACACAGTTTGAAAACCGCATGCGTAAATTAACGTTCTGTGCCAGGTTTAGTATATTCTCTAAACATTTTATGATTTGACTGTGTAAAAATATGCAAAACACTTATTACTCTAATAGAAAAACACCTGCATACAAACATACAGCAAAATTACAAGTTGTGCGGTACGGCTATACCGCTGAAAAATTGGCCATTGCGTGCAGAATATGCAGGTCTCCTGTATTACAAGTTGCGGTGGTACGGCTATGCCGCTAGCATTTTAGCCTTTACGCAACTCTCCATTCCGCACTCAAAACACTACCTTTTGAGTGCTTGATTTTCTTTGCGCCTGTATTACAGGTTGTGCGGTCCGGCTATAACGCTAGTGTTATAGCTTATACCGCTGCAATCCATTCAGCCTACGTAAACTAGTAGTTATGGTTTTGCAAAACAAAAATGTTTCACAAAACTCATAACTAACATGTTACAAAGTACACTAACACCTATTAACCCCTAAACCGCCACATTGCTACTAATAAAATAAACCAATTAACCCCTAAAATGCTGGCCCGCTACATTGCTACTACTATAATAAACCTATTATCCCCTAAACCACCAACCCACACATAGCTACTACTATAATAAACCTATTAACCCCTAAACTGCCGGCCCCCACATCGTTACTAATAAAATAAACCTATTTAAAGCAATAGACCTAATTAAACTATTAACCCCTAAACCGCCACCCCACGCATCACAAAATACTATATTAAACCTATTAACCCCTAATCCGCCGACCCCCCCACATAGCCAACACTAAATAAACCTATTAATCCCTAAACCATCGGCCCCCCACATCACTAACACCTAAATAAAGTTATTAACCCCTAATCCGCTGGCCCCCACATCGCTACTACTATAATAAACCTATTAACCCCTAAACCACCAGCCCCCCACATCGCTACTAATAAAATAAACCTATTAACTACTAAACCGCCATCCCCCACAACACAGTAAACCTAATTAAACTATTAACCCCTAAACCGCCATTCCCCCACAACGCAAATAACTAATTTAATCACTAAGCCCCCTAATTTAGCACCCTCTAAATTAACCACAATTACATAAAATAAAAAAATACTAAGTTAAAAGTAAAAAAACCCCCCTAAGATTAAATTAAAATAAAAAGATCTAAAATTACAAAAAATAAAAGTCGAAAATTACAGAAAAATATAAACCAAATTATAAAAAATACAAAAATTAGAGCTAATCTAATACCTCTATAAAAATAAAAATAAAAACACCCCCTAGTCTAACACTAAGCTACCAATAGCCCTTAAAAGGGCCTTTTGTAGGGCATTGCCCTAAATTAAACAGCTCTTTTACATCAAAAATGCAAATTAACCCCTAACAGTAAACCACCCAACCCACCAAACCCCCCAAAATAAAAAAACCTAACACTAATAAAAACCTAAGCTACCCATTGCCTCTAGAGGGGCATTTGTATGGGCATTGCCCTTAAAAGGGCAACCAGCTCTTTTGCAGCCAATTAAAATAAAACAAATCCCTAATATAAAAAAAACACCCCAAAAAATAAAAAAAGCCTTAATCTAACCCCAAATAGGTACTCACCATACCTGAAGTCTGGCTGTGATTTGAATCTTTCAACCAATAGGAATGCAAGGTACCCCAAATATAAAACGGCATTCAAGCTTAAGTGTGCAGCAGCGACCGCATGAAGAGGATCCTCCACGCTGGATGGCTCTGTGGCTGCTGGTCCTGTTCCACGTTCGCCTTCGCTCCATGACGCCTTCGCCCTGGATGAAGATAGCAGAGGTCCTCGTGCTGGATGAAGATGTTGTCGCCTGGGAGAATAGTGAGTACCTATTTCAGGGTTAGACTTTTTTTTATTTAATCTTAGTTTTTTTCTAAGTAATGGTAGGATTTTTTATTTTAATATTAACTTAGCATTTTTTTATTTTATGTAATTGGGGTTAATTTAGGGGGTGTTAGGTTAGGGGGCTTAGTGATTAAATTAGTTATTTGCGTTGTGGGGGATGGCAGTTTAAGGGTTAAAAGTTTAATTAGGTTTATTGCGTTGTGGGGGTGGCGGTTTAGGGGTTAATAACTTTATTTTGCTGTTACCGATGCGGGGGGGGGGCAGCGGTTTAGGGGTTAATAGTTTTATTATAGTAGTAGCGATGTGGGGGGTAGGCGTTTTAGGTGTTAATAGGTTTATTTAGGTGTAAGCGATGCGCAGGGGGCAATGGTTTAGGGGTTTATAGTTTTTTTATAGCAGTAGCAATGTGGGGGTCCGACAGTTTAGGGGTTAATAGGTTTATTTAGGTGTAAGTGATGGGGGTGGTGGTTTAAGGGTTAATAATTTTATTTAGTGTCTGCGATATGGGGGGCGGTGGATTAGGGGTATTTTGACTAGGGGTTTATGTTAGGGTGTTAGGTTTTTACTTAACTTTCTTTTCCCTATAGACATCAATGGGGATTGCGTTACGGTGATCGCCATTCCGCGATCGCAGGTGTTAATTTTTTCTAACACTTTCTCTCCATAGATGTCTATGGGGGAAAACATGCACAAGCACATCAAATCAGGCCTTGGGTTTTGTGCGGTATGGAGCTTATCGCACCATACCGCACAAAACACAAGAAGGTTTTTCAATAACTTGTAATGACAGCGTTATGGAGAGTGCGATACCGCTCATTTTTTTGCGTTATTTACGCACCCGGTTTAGCGCACAACTTGTAATTTTGCTGATAGATAGCAAAATATTATATGCTTACTTGGATTATCTGATGTATTTAATTTCCTTTTCCCAGTGAAGTCTTCCTTTTCCAGGAAGCACATTACTTACTAGTGAAGTACCTTGAGGGTATCCCCTGTGAGTAGTGGGGGTTCTATGGGAGGGAGCAAGGGGTGCACCTTTGGATGAACTTACATAGACACTCAATCAAAAAACACTGTGAAATAAAATACTGTATCCCTGTTGGTCAGCATTTCACCCAACCTGACCACTCCATCCAAAACCTCAAAATCAAGATTCTCAAAGGCAACTTCAAAAACACCATGGAAAGAAAAACCTTTGAAATTAAAATAATAATGCACTTCAACTTGCTAAATTCTGGACTAAATGTGGTTTCTTAACCCATCATCAAAAATTTTTGTAATGTACAGTACTTTTATATACTGTAGTCAATTGCATTGTATATTCCACACTCTCTATGCATAGGTACACAGGTGAGCCTATGTCCACACTTTTGTCATAATTATTGTTCCCCTTTTTTTTCTTTCTTTCCTTTCTCATTTTTTGCTTTATATTCCCCTGTATACCTAATTTCACATCTTTATACATATTAATTCTATGTTGATATATAACTTTATGTCAGTATATGCTTTGTGTATAACCATATATTTCCCCTGTCTGTTATCCTTTACTGACACTGTCTGCCTCTGTCTCCTAAACCCCCCTCATGATTTTTTACGACACCTCCTCCTCCCCCTGCATCTCTGTAACACTTTCTGTCTTTTTAGCCATCCTATGTTTTAAGATATAATATGTAAATTCCATCAAATTGGTCAGTATTGCTTCAGACTTGAAAAAGGAAGACTCTCTTCTGAAACCTTGTCATCTTATAAATGTATAGTTAGTCCAATAAAAAAGTATCATTGCTCAATGCAATACTCTTGTTATTTTGATGGTATGGTTCCAAACAAGAGCGCTAATATGAGAGAGAAGGAAATAGCCAAAAAGCAGCCAGAGACTATAATATATGGGCCTCACATCAGTCCAAGATTCTGTATCAGATACACAGGCAGATAAATGATACAGTTTATAAGTACACTAATGGAAATATGCACAAAGTCACAAAAAGTGTACTGTAAATGATACAGTGTAACAATAAATAGAAAGTAGGTGAAATTCCTACTTACAGGAAAGAACCTCAATCCTATGAGCTAAGATAACGGCTCAGATACAGGAGGCAAGTGGAAATCACACTTGATGTCCAAAGAAGGTTTTTCAAAGGTAGGGAGACCCACTTCAATAAGGGGCAGCGGCAAATGGATTGAAGGTTGTCAGCGACGGCTCATAGACACTCAGGCGGCTCAGTTAGGGGACCTTCCTTAGTATATTCTCATCCAGTCATGTAGAGAATGAAAGAGGAACACAAAATGCACAAAAATAGTGAAATACCATTTTATTGGGTTACAAATATGCGCAGATGCAAGAAATACACTTACAGAAGATGCCCTCAATCAGATATGAGGTAAGGGTACGGCCTGATACAAGCGTGAGATAATGTGCTTCAAGTGAGGCAAGGTACTGTAAAGGCACTGGAAAAACACTGGGAGACCCGCTCGATCCTAACACGTTTCAAAGTCGCAGAGGACTTCTTCATCAGAGGAGTGTGGCAGTTTGATTCATTGTTACACTGTATCATTATCAGTACACTTTTTGTGACTTTGTGCATATTTCCATAAGTGTACTAATAAACTGTATAATTTATCTGCCTGTGTATCTGATACAGAATCTTGGACTGATATTTTCATGCTAACCCTTGCATGTTTTGTTTTTGCTCATATAGTTGTTATAATTGTTACTATTGTTATAATTGTTCTGGTTTTATCGTGAAAGACATTTTTAATATTTCCTCTACCCCCATAGCCTCTTAGCTCTGGAAACACTCTCTTTGTTTGTCCATTATTATATATAGGTATAGATATATACAGATATATATAGGAATATCTATTTAAAAATACTAAGATCATATTCTGCTATGTGCAGAACATTGGAATGTGAAAAATTTACTGTAAATACACTGTATAACACTTTATTAAACATGAATATTGCATAAATATGCTTTTACATGTTTTCATCTACTTGACTGCAAAGGGCTCCAATGCACTTCTAAATATGTCTATACATACATGCATATATATCTATATATATATATATATATATATATATATATATATATATATATATATATATATATATATATATATATTTATATATATATATATTTAAATTGTGTGTGTGTGTGTCAAAAAAGGTTGTTTGTCTTAAGAGTGCAATGCAAAAGCATTGGATAAGCCTGAGCCTAACAAGTCTGGATTTACTTCTCCAAATGAGGTAAGTTTGGCTATTTACAAGATGTTAATTAATTCAAAACATTCTCACACACCAGATGCCCTTTGCTACTTGTAATTTTAACTCATAGAGATTTTCACCTCTTTTGTTTATCTGAATTAGATTTTAGTCATAACCTGTCAAATATGTAACCAGTGCCTCCCATAATATTAAGAAATATATAATGGTAGGTATTAAGCATTCATGGAGTGCTGCACCGCATATATAGTGTACTATATGATTGGCTACGTACAAAAGTGTGTCTCACAGCAAAGGCATGTGTCACTCTTTTTCCTTAACCCTAACTGTTCTTAAACTCATTATATGACTTCCCTGTTGTATTTGAGGCTTAGGATGAATGCACCCTATTGCTTAATTTTTCTAGACCAATATATTTTCTACCCTAACTACATTCCCTATGTCTTGTTACTCAATTCCATTTTGTAACCATGCCAGTATAGGCTCACACTAAGAAAGTGCTGCTATTAGCCCAGATTTAAGTTATACCCAATATAATAGCTGGACATGGCAGAGTGAGGTATGAGTGGGATAAATGTTTGGTATATTCATATACTCCTGGTACTAATTAGATACAGACTGTGGTGGTCTGACCCAGTTCAGCATGGTATCAACCGACAAATGCTAGAGCAGAGATTAGCTTTATCTATGTGGTTTATTGTACTGCCATGTGGCTGTTGTTTTATTTTACTGAAATTAGCTCTGCCCTGAGCCCAACTTTAAAACCATGGCAAACTTATACCTTTTGCTTGTTGGTCTTGTGTGGTTGCCCCACCGGCTGCCGAGGCGGTGTTCCATGTACAACATAATCCACTGCATTTTAGTATAATAGACTAGCTTCAATGGTTACAACACACTGGCTGTTCTGAGCTATTTATACATATGCAGTCAAGATTCAATACCATAGTCCGACTGTTTGACACACTGATGATGTGATGTGCTGTGTAGCCTTACCCCAAAGCATTTGTTGGGTTTCTAGTGCAGACTGGACCTGCACTAATGCTATTATCTCCCTACCCACATAAACTACATCGTATAGAGGAGTTTAGTCTTTGGGCTCCACTGGATTGGGTGCAGCTCCAGTCCAGCATCTCATTAGCTCACTTTTATACAACTATTTGCATTTCATGTCCTCATGAGTTTCTCCACATAGATTAACATACTTGAATTTCCACCTCCTTCCCCCCATACATAATAAACCTCCTATATATGCGGTTTATCTATCCTATACTGCAGCCTAACTATTCTCTTTATAAGTTAGCCCTGCAATATAACATAATACTATTCTTATTTCCTTACTTAGTTTAACAAGATTGTCTAGTAAGCTTTTGAAGTTATTGCACCATATTTATATCTTCTCTTATATTACTTATATTTAGGAAAAGAACTCCTCCTCTATAGTATTTGAAACCCCACAGGGTCCACGAGTGGCCCCAATTGTTATTGGAGGAACTATCCTTGTTAAAAAAAAAAAAAAAGAGGTTCTACCTTTACATTGTACTATCATATTTCTCCTGCTTTACACTTTTCAATGTTATATATTGTTACTGTCTCCACAGGAGAATAATTGGCGGATTGTTATTTCTACCTTGGTGTAAATGAGTATATTATTGTATCTGTTGAAAACCTCAATAAAAAAAATTATTAAAAAAAAAAAAAAAACATTCTCACACAAACATTTATTGCAAGGCTGGTGAATGTTTTTATATTTAAAAGGTGGTTTCTGTCCTTTTAAGCGCACTGTGATTTTCTGATGATTGACAAATGAATTTTACAAATCAGCTGGTGAGATCTGTGACATTTATCTGTTTAATAACACTCTTGCAATTAAAAACAAACCATAAAATTAGATTGCTTTTAGAAATGTGATACAAAGTTTCCAACTGAAATAGCCTGGGCATCTGTTAAGGCATTTGGGGCTCTAGTTATCGTTATTTTTTAAATACGACTTTCAGTTCTCCTATCAGTTCTCCTCAGCTCGCCTTTGGAGAGGCGCACATGTGCGCCAATATTTATCATAAAACCGGTAGTATTTTAACGCCAATTTCCAAGGTCGAGATGCAGCGGATTAATTATAAATCTCGCCATTATTATTACAAATGCGCCTTATTTATCATTAAAAATACTCCAAATTTCACTTTTTATTCATATTATAATTTCTTTTTTTTGTATTTTTTATTTAAATACAATTGTACCCTTGGCTGTGTATTACAATATTTATACAAACCTATATTACTTTTAATTGTAAATACTCCTGTGTAAGAAAGCTTAATTTTTTTTAACAATGCTACAATAATAATAATAATTAAAAACACCTGTTTTAAACAATAATACCTTTATCTCCTTCGACACCCCCTGCAGACCTTTTGACTCCAATAGATATTCAAAAATGTCACTTGTGCTACATGTCTTACATTGCTGTAATATTGCTAGCTTTACACTGTTAATCTACTATTGCTTCACAGATAGTAATGAATAGGACACCAATATATTGAAATCATATATTTATTTATAAAAATAATATATAAAATAAAAATTGTTTTATTCACATTCATCATTGTAAAAAAAGGTAATATACATATTTAAAATTAAAAATTTTCAATTTTCAGGCGCATTTTACGCACGGTTGAGTAGTTTTTAATGAGTCCCGTTTCAGCTTGAAGCAGGACTTCTAATAGTTCTTTTTTATTTATCAAAATGTTTTGATCTTCAGGAACTAAAAAAATAAATAAATAACAATTCAAATAAGGACATGACTTTAAAAAAAAATATTATTTCTTAAAATTGTAGATCTAAATTTAAACACAACACTAAAGCATTATCTTTCAGGAACCATCAATATCATTGCCAAAGTTATATAGTTATCTTTAATTTAAAATTAATTACCAATGAAATTGCAGCCAAAAATTAAGAAAAACTCCATCTTCTCTCAGGAAAATAAAGGAGTAAATTCAATGTTCTCCACACTGGTTATGGAGAACTTTACCGGTCGTATTTGGAGGAGAATTTTAGGTTCTCCTAAGGCGCAAAATAATGATAAATCAGAATTTCAGCAATTAGTGAGGTGTATTTCTAAGCTTTTTTTGGCGCACATGTGTGCCTTGGCAAGAGGGAATAGAGTGGGAGAATTTTGCGGTCGTATTTGCTTAATTTTAGGCGTATTCTGCATTGATAAATAGGAGAGAAATTACGACAGCGTATTTATAGGCGCAAATGTAGGAGAATTAGAATGATAAATAGAGCTCTTGGAGTTGCACAAAAATATTTTCAAGAGGTGGCAAGTTATGCTTTCCATGTGGACCCATTTTGCACTTCTCTGCTGAAGTCATGTTTAGGATTTTGCATTTATTGAATAAAAAAAAAAAAAAATTAAATACATTTTTATTGAGGCAAATAAGTACATAAACAAAATGAAAAATCACAATCACTGTTAGACATCCATTTGTTAACAAGTCTCTGGTTTAAAAAAATAAAAAAGAAAAGAAACAAAACAAAAGTAGAATAAAATCAACCAAAATGTAAAGATGTCTAAAGTGTGGTGGTTTCTCGGGATTGCATTATGAAGCCTCATTTTCTATGTGGTTTATATATAGTATGCGTGACTTGGAGAACTAACATGTTAGAGATACTTAAATAAGGTGCAAATAACGCAAAGTTCCAGTTTTAAAGTGAACTACTGAATAAGTGCTATAAGGAGCGTGAAAATTTGCAGAGGTTACTACATGTGTCCTAGGTAGGGAAGTGAGTACATAAACTATAGCGACATTGAAAGACAGAGAATAAGAGTCCAAATCCAAATGGTATCTTGTTTTTCAACCGTGAACATATGTAAGGGTTAATACAATCAAGATGTTCTAATGCACATTTACTCTAGCACCCTGTATCTTACACCATACTAACCGAACATGAAACAATCAACCAGTGGATGTCAGGTTCACAGAACATTTAAAAAATATGCTAAGCAATATACATAAATCTGTGTTCTATATTTCAAATAACTATGTTCTCTTGTACGCCATTGGGTAAACAGGAAATCTGAGACTCTTCTGGGTAGAGCAATGACATTCTAATGTCTAAAAAAAAAAAAAAAAGGAAATTAAATATCTCAGGTGGCACTCATGTACAAGTTAAACTGCTAGAGGGGGATCTACAAATCTAGTTGGTTAAGTTGGATTATAATTGCCCATATATTGGATAATAAAAATGAACCCTACAAGGAATCTCCAGATTCATTTAGAGGTGTGAATGTAGATATGGCATTAGACATTGAATTACAGTAAGCGTAACGTGCATTATATGTCAGTACATCAAATCGGAAGATTGTCATCAATAGCTGCGATATAATAGTAAAGTGTTCCAATGTCTACAACATGATGTTTAATCACAGTTAGTCCCCAATCATCTGAGAGCCTGGGACCAGGTCATCACCAGCAATAGTGCTGTTTTATCCAATGCCTATTGCTTTGTGATAACAGGGAGATGTAGCTTTAATCCACACAGGCTGACTTTCAAGGTGTTGACAGTTCCAGCGAGAAAACTTTGTGCTTAATGGCAGGACATATGGGAACAGTGGCAAACCGCTCACAGACATATCTTCAGCAGTTTTCGACCGAAAGACCTCCGTATGCTTCCAGGTAAGGCCTATCCGGAACCCCCTCTCGACCGGCCGCATTCTCCAGAGGGTCCGTTATTGGCTAAGATGTTAAAGCTTGAACATAACGAAGACAAGGTATGTAGCTGCATGGAGTCACACAGAGTCCCCTCAGTGTCTCTAGGTGGGCTATCTGAGTGAGCAGCTACATCTGAATTACAAAGGTAATTGCTGACATAGACTGCTGCGGACTGTAGTAACAGGGTGTTTGGGTCTCGCTCTGGGCTGAGAGTCATGGCGCCCCCCACATCACCATTTCTTTTAGATCTCAGTTCCGCCCTAAGAGAAGTATGGTGCTATTTCATCTTATATGCAAGTAGGTGTAGAAGAGCGTTTATTTTAACTTCCATTGTGGTCTATTATAATTGTGCTTGCTATCCGTGTCTTATCTCCGATATTGCTCACCGTTCCGGCAAATAGAAGTTCCTCTGACTTTATATAAAGTGGACAATGAAACCACTCTACCCCCTAAGTATAAAACCGGGGGGGGGGGGGGAGATGGTAAGATGGTGTTGTAGGCCGCAGCCTGTAGTGTTAGCTGTTTAGGACCTTCAGGTTTGGAGAAATCCAGAGAAATAGCATCATTCGATTACGAATCTTTTCTTTAGTAGATGTATATAGAAAATTGCTGGGTTGTAGTTTAGATTCTAAATATAACTATAGAATTGTTCAAATTAACCTCGGAGCAGCTAGAAAACAGGTCTGAACATGGCTGCGGCTTAGACACGCCCCCTCACATTTATTGAATTTTAACTTCACTTTTGTCAGGTATCAACATAATCAAATGTCTTGATCAGACCAAGTACTTTTAGAAAATACCTTTATTTTGCAGAGATGCTCCAAAATGGCAAACACCACCAAGTGGATTATAAAAAGGTTATTTTTGTGTGTTTTTTTGCTTAGCTTATATAGTAAATATCAGCAGGGATATTATTATTTCCTAAATATTACAAACCAATATTTTGTAGTTCCAAATGTAGTATCAGCTTAGCTTTCCAAAATACCTAAATTCAAAATGCTGTATCAATGTTTTACAGTTAATACTGGTAATTGAAAACAAGAAGCTATAATTTAATCATCTGGTGACATGAAAATAAGTTGTAATAAACTATTAAAATATTATACATATTTTAAAACTACTGTGGGCCAAAATACAAGTGGAGCACTATTTAACACTCCCGCTCGAACATTAACTTTGCTAGAAGAACACCCTACTTGCGGGCAAACCCGATTGCATATTCTAGAGTGCACAAACCCGACATGAAAATATGAATATGTCAGATGTTCTTCACTTATAGAAAATGTTTTAATTAAATGTTAAATGTTTTAGGCTGTATATATATTTATATATATATAACAATATCCGTTAATCCCACTTGGGGAAAAAGTACGCTGCACTCACCGGTCTTCAAAATCAGGTTCAAGTTTTAATATTTCTTCATATCAAACAACAGCAAAGGAAGGTAGTCCCCAAACGTTTCGGTGCCAACAGGTACCTTTTTCAATGGGTAGAAACAAATCCTCTATCCTAATAGCCTCTATTGAACCCACATACCCACTTACCTATTTATATCTCTCAGTGCAAACGAGACTTCGGGTGCTCGCAGGACGACGCTCAGAACCCGGGTCATCATTTCTCCATCAGAGTACAAGCGCATGGCTAATTTACATAGTCACGCCTGCTAGTGACGACAATGTCAATACGTCACGCTCATAACACGACGATCATGTTTGGCTTCACCTCGATAGCACCGGGAGTCCCACTATAACTACTAACATTTTTAAAAACAAAACATAGAAAAACATATAAAACATCAGTATGTTTATGTTATAGATATAATCCAACATACTGTCTAATCTTTATTATTAAAAGTGTTAAATAACACTAAGAGTCCCTCTTTGCATTATTAACATTATATGTAACAAATACAGTTCTACACTATCCTCATCTTTATAAATCAGATATGTGTTTAAGTAATAGCACCTCTTTCCATATATTATATTGGAGAAGTTTTTGTATAATGAATAATCAATGTGCTTCAAAACCCATTGGGATATGGTAGAAATGTAAGGTGCACGCAACAGAAAACACTCACTAAGTTGGTTTTTCTTTGATTTAAAGGTGTAGTCCATTCATTGGTGAATCATGCTTGAACTCAATTTCCAAATACCGAAGGCTACCTAGATCGATCAATCATAGCAGCATCGCTAAAGGAATACATTATAGTCCAATTGTGCATTTAACCCTTTTGGGGTCACAGTGTCAAGTCGATAGATCCAGGATGCTTCCACTTGAAGAAGTCATTTATTTCTGTCTCCTCCCCTCCTCAGGGGGGGCACATGATCAATTAGCATAGTTCTCATGCTGTCTGCCGTATGTCCAGCTTGGAAGAAGTGCCTGGCAACTGGTTGACCTTATGTCTTTTTGTCAATTGCTGTTCTTATTGCGTGACGGTGGTTCGCCATCCTTTCTCGGAAGGTGGTAGAGGTCTTACCCACATAGACAAAAGAGCACGGGCACATCAGTATATAAATAACATAAGTACTGGTACAGGATAGTCTATGCAGAATTTTGTATTTTTTCTCTGTTCGAGGGTGATGAAAGTGAGCTTCGGTGAGCATGCTATTGTATGTCGTACAATCCGTAACTTCCTCTTTCCATCCATCCATGTGCCTTTCTCATAGCACTTGACAGGGTCATTATGGACCAGAATGTCTTTAAGTTAGATGCTATCTTGTAGACAATACGAGGAGCTTTGATCTGTGTAAATGGGAGTGACTTATCTGTTTTCACAATGTCCCAATTTTTCTTCACTGATTCCTCCAATGTTCTGGACAGGAGAGTAAATGTTCTAACAAAGTTGATCCTGCTATCTGCAGTATCCATGTTATTTGGTTTTTTTTGTGGCTGTAACAGTGTTTTTTGATCATATTGTGACAGTTTGACATATGTTTTTTCAAAGTCCTTAGCTTTATAGCCTTGTTGTTTCAATTTAGACTTCATCTCTTCTTCTTGAGTGCTCCTCGTATTAGTGAGTGTATTGTTGTGTGCCACCCGCATAAGCTGAGAGGAGATAACCCCTTTTTTTGATGTTAAGGATGGTAGCTGGTGGATAGTAATAATGAATTCCTGTCTGTAGGCTTAGAGTAAAGAGATGTAGTGAATTTATACCCTTCATTATCAGAATTTATGGTGATATTTCGGTCTAGAAAAGGAATAGTATTATTGCTATAAGCAAATTTAAAACATATTGTTGATGTTATTTTGTTGAGGGTATCCACCCAATAGGTTAATGAGTCAACTGAGCCTTTCCATATTAGGAATACATCATCTATATATCTGATGTATAGTTTGATGTTAGTTACTGACAGGACATTCATGACAGTAGTTTCATACCAAGACATATAAAGATTGGCATATGCAGGAGCCATATTTGAGCCCATAGCAGTCCCTGCTACTTGTAGAAAAAAATCCTTTTCAAATTTGAAAAAATTCTTCTCAAGGCAGAAGGTAAGTAATTCCATTAGGAACTCTATGGGCGGTCCTGCATATGCCAATGATGTACCAACCATCGATCTGACAGCCTGTACACCACCACCATGAGGGATGACAGTGTACAGACTTTTTACATATGGAGTAATAGGATCAGCGCTTATGATAGCAAGGGGAATCTAGCAACTAAAAATAATAGATAAAACAGAAGAGTATTTGTAATAGTAAAAAATATATTAATTTATTTAAAACATGCAAGGATATCTAGCTTTAGCAGATAATATACGAGGACCGGTCACTTACACAGTATTAAAACATATATGTTGTAAACTTATAAAAATAGATTCTTAAAATGACAATAACAATCTTGAACATGTGTTTAAAAGCTGCTTTCTATTTTGGAAGTTTTGCGACTAATTTCCAATGTTTAAATATATAGTATGTCTCTGTTTGTAAGAGTCCTTTCTTTGAGGGAGATACTATTTGTGCGTTTGTGTCATCTTTTAAAACACTTTGCCTCTTTCCTCCAATACAGTTCTGGGACGTTGTAATTATACCCGAACTCCTACTTTTAGCAATTTAAACATTGGAAATGAGTCGCAAAACTTCCAAACTAGAAAGCAGCTTTTAAACACATGTTCAAGATTGTTATTGTCATTTTAAGAATCTATTTTTATAAGTTTACAACATATATGTTTTAATACTGTGTAAGTGACCGGTCACCGTATATTATCTGCTAAAGCTAGATATCCTTGCATGTTTTAAATAAATTAATATATTTTTTACTATTTCAAATACTCTTCTGTTTTATCTATTATTTTTAGTTGCTAGATTCCCCTTGCTATCATAAGCGCTGATCCTATTACTCCATTTGTAAATAGTTTTTTATATATGCAACCTTTAGGGAGAGTTGCATTTTAGGAACAGCTTGAGGTTTCTGCAGGGTAGCGCTGTTTATATATTCACCTTTTGCATACAGTGTACAGACTGTCAACATCCATGGTAACCAGTAAATCACCAGACTCCAACCAATCTGAACTCATCAATTTCCTAATCAGTGAAGGAGAATCCAGTATGAAGGAAAAAGATTCATTAACAACTGGTTGTAGATGGTAATCTATGAAGACAGCTACCTTAGAACACAATGAGTCCCGGGCAGACGCAATGGGTCTGCCAGTGGGTCTTATCAACGTTTTGTGTATCTTGGGCAATAGGTACAGTACAGGTATCACTGGGAAAGGTGTAGTCATGAAATCAAACTCACTTTCATTAATCATTCCTGCTTCAAAACCATATTTTGGGATATAATCCAATTCTTTTTTGAATGATATTGTAGGATTACCCCTAAGTTTACAATAGATAGTACTGTCTGATAACTGTCTGTAGGCTTCATCACGATAATCAGGGTAGTTCGGAATAACAATTGAAATCCACAGCATGTATTATAATTGAGTGATCATTTTTTAGGCTTTGTAGCTTTTTAGTGAAATTTGGATAAGTTTTATCTACTTTTTTCTGTTCACATAAATAAGTGATCATTCGAGTAAAACTACGGATAGAGGGGTTAAGATTGATAGGATCAAAGCTACTCCGAGGTTTAAATCTATTGAATATTGGTTGGTCCTTGACCTTAAAAAAATCTTTAATCTTTAGCTGTCTTTGTAGCTTATAAATATCCACATTCATAGTGAACTTATCTATTTTAGGTGTAGGGACAAAGGACAAACCTTTATTCAACAGACTTTTCTCATTTTCATTAAGGGGCTGGTCGCTGAGATTATAGATAATGTTTACCTCTTCTTGGTGGTCTTTTTCTTTGTATCCTCCCCTTCTGACATATTTTCTGTGTCGTTTCTTTTTGTTGGAAGGGGGGGTTTGGAAGATCTTGTGGTGATCCCACCTAAAGGGAGTCCACTGCCACTAGCACTATTGGATGTATCTATATCACATTCAGATGAGTCACCACCACTGCTGTCCACTGTATCAATATTATTTTTGTTATTAAAGTGTCTTCTATGTCTAGATTGGATAAACTTAGGGGTAATCCTACAATATCATTCAAAAAAGAATTGGATTATATCCTAAAATGTGGTTTTGAAGCAGGAATTATTCATGAAAGTGAGTTTGATTTCATGACTACACCTTTCCCAGTGATACCTGTAATGTACCTATTGCCCAAAATACACAAAAAGTTGATAAGACCCCTGGCAGACCCATTGTGTCTGCCCGGGACTCATTGTGTTCTAAGGTAGCTGTCTTCATAGATCACCATCTACAACCAGTTGTTAAGGAATCTTTTTCCTTCATACTGGATTCTCCTTCACTGGTTAGGAAATTGATGAGTTCGGATTGGTTGGATTCTGGTGATTTACTGGTTACCATGGATGCTGACAGTCTGTACACTGTCATCCCTCACGGTGGTGGTGTACAGGCTGTCAGATCGATGGTTGGTACATCATTGGCATATGCAGGACTGCCCATAGAGTTCCTAATGGAATTACTTACATTCTGCCTTGAGAAGAATTTTTTCAAATTTGAAAATGATTTTTTTCTACAAGTAGCAGGGACTGCTATGGGCTCAAATATGGCTCCTGCATATGCCAATCTTTATATCTCTTGGTATGAGACTACTGTCATGAATGTCCTGTCGGTAACTAAAATCAAACTAAACATCAGATATATAGATGATGTATTCCTAATATGGAGAGGCTCAGTTGACTCATTAACCTATTGAGTGGATACCCTCAACAAAATAACATCAACCATATGTTTTAAATTTGCTTATAGCAATAATACTATTCCTTTTCTAGACCTAAATATCACCATAAAGTCTGATAATGAAGGGTATAAATTCACTACATCTCTTTACTCTAAGCCTACAGACAGGAATTCATTATTACTATCGACCAGCTACCATCCTGAACATCAAAAAAAGGGGTTATCTCCTCTCAGCTTATGTGGGTGGCATGCAACAATACACTCACTAATACCAGGAGCACCCAAGAAGAAGAGATGAAGTCTAAATTGAAACGAGGCTATAACACTAAGGACATTGAAAAAACATATGTTGAACTGTCACAATATGATCAAAAAACACTATTACAGCCAAGAACAAAACCAAATAACATGGATACTGCAGATAGCAGGATCAACTTTGTTACAACATTTACTCCCCTGTCCAGAACATTGGAGGAATCAGTGAAGAAAAATTGGGACATTGTGAAAACGGATATGTCACTCCCATTTACACAGATCAAAGCTCCTTGTATTGTCTACAAGAAAGCATCTAACTTAAAAGACATTCTGGTCCATAATGACCCTGTCAAGTGCTATGAGAAAGGCACATGGATGGATGGAAAGAGGAAGTTAGGGTGCTATAAATGTGGAGATTGTACGACATGCAATAGCATGCTCACCGGAGCTCACTTTCATCAACCACGAACAGGAAAAAATAAAAAATTCTGCATAGACTATCCTGTACCAGTACTTATGTTATTTATATACTGATGTGCCCGTGCTCTTTTGTCTATGTGCGTAAGACCTCTACCACCTTCCGAGAAAGGATGGCGATCCACCGTCACGCAATAAGAACAGCAATTGACAAAAAGACATCAGATCAACCAGTTGCCAGGCACTTCTTCCAAGCTGGAAAAACGGCAGACAGCATGAGAACTATGCTAATTGATCATGTGCCCCCCCCCCCCCCTGAGGAGGGGAGGAGACAGAAATAAACGACTTCTTCAAGTGGAAGCATCCTGGATCTATCGACTTGACACTGTGACCCCAAAAGGGTTAAATGCACAATTGGACTATAATGTATTCCTTTAGCGATGCTGCTATGATTGATCGATCTAGGTAGCCTTTGGTATTTGGAAACTGAGTTCAAGCATGATTCACCAATGAATGGACTACACCTTTAAATCAAAGAAAACCAACTTAGTGAGTAGTTTTTGTTGCGTGCACCTTACATTTCTACCATATCCCAATGGGTTTTGAATTACATTGGTTATTCATTATACAAAAGGTTCTCCAATATAATATATGGAAAGAGGTGCTATACACATATCTGATTTATAAAGATGAGGATAGTGTAGAACTGTATTTGTTACATATAATGTTATTAATGCAAAGAGGGACTCTTAGTGTTATTTAACACTTTTAATAATAAAGATTACACAGTATGTTGGATTATATCTATAACATAAACATACTGCTGTTTTATATGTTTTTATATGTTTTGTTTTAAAAAATGTTAGTAGTTATAGTAGGACTCCCGGTGCTATCGGGGTGAAGCCGAACACGATTGCCGTGTTATGAGCGTGACGTACTGACATTGTTGTCACTAGCAGGCTTGACTATGTAAATTAGCCATGCGCTTATACTCTGATGGAGAAATGATGACGCAGGTTCTGGGCGGCGCTCTGCGAGCACCGGAAGTCTTGTTTGCACTGAGGGATATAAATAGGTGAGTGGGTATGTGGGTTTAATAGAGGCTATTAGGATACAGGATTTGTTTCTACCCATTGAAAAAAGGTACCTGTTGGTACCGAAACGTTTGGGGACTACTTTCCTTTGCTGTTATTTGATATGAAGAAATATTAAAACTTGAACGTGATTTTGAAGACCGGTGAGTGCAGTGTACTTTTTCCCCAAGTGGGATTAACGGATATTGTTGTTTACACTACACGCAGCACCCCGGCGGATGTGGCTTTGGTAACAGTGAGTGCACCTAACTTGGTTATTTGTTATTTATATATATATATATGATTTTTTTTTGCACAAATATATATTTATATATTTATACCTATAAATAAACACATGAATATATATAGGTTTAAATATCTATAAATATCTATATGAATATCTATTTAGAAATGCAAAGAACATATTCTGCTATGTACAGAACATAATCATGTGAAATATTTACAGTAGATACACAGCATAATACTTTATTAAAATTAAATATTGCATAAGTATGCTTTTACATGTTTTAATCTACTTAATTGCAAATGGTTCCAATGCACTTATATATAAACTAGTCGACAAGCCTGCCCAGAGGGCAGTCTATGTGTTGAAAATACAACCCCCCAAGCTACAAAAAATAAAAATAAAAATACAGAAAAAATAAACAAAGCTATCAAAAATAATAAAATTAAACCTAAACTAATACCCCTATAAAAATAAAAAATCCCCCAAAATAAAAACACCCCCTAATCTAATACTAAACTACCAATAGCCCTTAAAAAGGCTTTTTGTAAGGAAGCCTATCCATTTGCCTGGTCGTCAACCCAGATAAAACATCTGGGGATCAACCTCTCCCCGGATCCGGTCTAATTTTGACCCGCTAGTGAAAGAATTTGAAAGCCTCACCGCAAAATGGGCTAAATACGAGATCTCATGGATTGGGAGGATCCAATCTGTCAAAATGACTTTGCTGCCCAAGGCCACGTACCTATTTAGGTGTATCCCACTGAGGGTCCCGAACTATATTCTGAAACACCTCCAATCCATAATAAGTAGATTTATCTGGCAAGGTAAACCTCCCAGGGTCGCAATGCAACAATTACAAAAACCTGTCCTACATGGTGGGCTTGCAGCCCCCAGCATTCGTAAATATTATGAAGCAGCTATGCTGTCGCACATCACAGCCTGGGGAGTTCCGCCAGAGGAAACTAGATGGGGACACTGGAACAGGCCGTCCTTCCTTCGGGGATGCTCCTGGAGGACCTTATCTGGGTCCCTAGGCACTCGGATGTTCTTATAGGAGTGGACAACCCTATTATCAGGGCTTGTATTAGAATATGGAGGGACCTCCGTGACCTCCCGCAGGTGGCTCCCCACCCTTCGCCTGTGCATTCAAAAAGAGCACTTTTGCTCTGTCTTCCTGACTCGCATCCTCAGATGTGGACTGCTTGGGGAGTGAAGCAGATCCGGGATCTCTACTCGCCCCGTGGCTTGGCTCTGCAAGCTTTCGTCTCACCGAATATCGATATCCCTAAGAGATACCACTTTGAGTATTTTAGATTTATATCTTTGTTGATAGCTTGGAAATTCCCAAATTTGAACCTTAGAGAGCTGACCCAATGGGAGAGAAGGTGGCTGGTAGGTAAATCTCTCCGAAAAGCCATGACGATTCACTACCAGCTGCTCTTAAGCTCGGATGGCTTCGTGAAGCAGTTTCGGGTTCTAGAGTGGGAAAGAGAACTGGGGCGGGTCCACCCTGAAGCCGATTGGCAGACTGCTATCAGACACACTAAAATGGCGATCCATTGTGTTATGCTCTTTGAGTTATTCGTAAAACTGATGTTGCGCTGGCACAGGGTCCCGGAGCAATTGCATAAGATGTTCCCTCACAGGCCAGATGTGTGCTGGAGAGGGTGTGGTGGTAGAGGTACACATCTGCATGTCTGGTGGAGCTGTGCGGAGGTTCAGGGATTGTGGAAAAGGGTGGAGATAATGCTAGACCAATTAGGATTGCTCCGCAATCTCACACCAGATACGGCCCTTTTTCACCTAGGACTTGGCAAATTGAACAAGCCAGAAAAAACACTGTGTATTATAATTCTCCTGGCCACAAAAATGGCAATTGCTAGATGCTGGCTTGGATCCTCCCGAGTCACGTTTAACATGGTCAAAGAGATCATTATATACATCCCTTCTATGGAAGAATATTCTTTGAGCTGTAGAGGCAAATTGGGTCTCCATGGTCAGGTCTGGATACCCTGGGATACCTGGGAAAAGAGTAGCATGTAAGTCTGCGGGCTCCGCTCTCACAGGAGCATACTTGCAGACAGGACAGAAATGGGACTTTCGTCCTTCTAGATAGGCTCCCGCCAGCTTCTTCCTCTTTCACCTTCCTTTTTTTTTTTTTTTTTTTCTTTCGCCTCCCTGTTGCCCTACTGAATAGGTCCGCTTTCAATCATTACCACCTCACCATAGGTACCTAGAGTGGACCCGTTCTCCAGGTCCAAGTCTTCACCCAGTGTAATGGAGATGACATGGAGGATGAATCCACTTGGGGAGACACCCATTCCCACCCTTATTTAACCATCTCTGATTGTTATGTCACTTTGTTAAGGATCCTGCTGAATACTCCAAGGACAAACACAAGCCCGCATAATGTTTTATTTTGGTTAATGAAGCTAGGCTTACATTCAGCTATATAGTTGGAGGTGTTTTACCTGTCCTGTTTCCATACATTTATGTAAAAATGAGGTAATGCTCATGGCTCGATGGTATACGCTTGGATTGAGTTAAGTCCAGAATCTTCAGTTGTAAAGACATGCTTGTTTAATTCACCTTGTAAAACGTAATGTTTGTCATATGGGCATGTTGCCATGATAACGCTGTACGAAGTTTTCATTTTTGTTTGACATTTTACCTCAATAAAAACTATTTAAAAAAAAAAAAAAAAGGCTTTTTGTAGGGCATTACCCTACGTTTAGCAGCTCTTTTACATTAAAAATAAAAAATTCCATTTATTGGTTCAAATTTAAAAAAAAATCCAGGAGGAAAAAGATTTTTTTTAAATTTGAACCAATGAATTTTTTATTTTGAGCAAACCGCCTTCTTCTCTTCTTCCTACTGGCTATACCAGTTGGCTTGCTAACAGCACGTTGGATTATCGCTGTGGATACAGCTACCGCTACTGCTCCGTCCATCTTACAGGTCCAGCCCTATATCAGTGACGTCATCCGCGTCATCCGGGTATACACATGATGATTGCCTGCCACAGAGGGTGAGAGACGCCGACAAGCTCGGTGAAGGGATCTAAGGATCGGGTAAGAAAGTCTCTGCTCCCAGGTAAGGCTTTATGGATATACTCCCGCTGATTTGAGGATTCGTAAGCAGTGTTAAGGGACTGTGACTGTTCATACTGTAGTACGTTAGAGCACAATTGTAGCGGTTTGCCCACAGCTACATCTATAACATATACAACAATTTGGGATATTTGTTGCTAATCCCGGAACTCTAAGGCCCGTTCACTTTCCTTTTCTCTGTAAATACAAATGAACACATATAAATCCATAAATACATATGTACACATATATAGACAATTATATATATATATATATATATATATATATATATATATATATATACATATATATACATACAGGAAGTGCAGAATTATTAGGCAAATTAGTATTTTGACCACATCATCCTCTTTATGCATGTTGTCTTACTCCAAGCTGTATAGGCTCGAAAGCCTACTACCAATTAAGCATATTAGGTGATGTGCATCTCTGCAATGAGAAGGGGTGTGGTCTAATGACATCAACACCCTATATCAGGTGTGCATAATTATTAGGCAACTTCCTTTCCTTTGGCAAAATGGGTCAAAAATAGGACTTGACAGGCTCAGAAAAGTCAAAAATAGTGAGATATCTTGCAGAGGGATGCAGCACTCTTAAAATTGCAAAGCTTCTGAAGCGTGATCATCGAACAATCAAGCGTTTCATTCAAAATAGTCAACAGGGTCGCAAGAAGCGTGTGGAAAAACCAAGGCGCAAAATAACTGCCCATGAACTGAGAAAAGTCAAGCATGCAGCTGCCAAGATGCCACTTGCCACCAGTTTGGCCATATTTCAGAGCTGCAACATCACTGGAGTGCCCAAAAGCACAAGGTGTGCAATACTCAGAGACATGGCCAAGGTAAGAAAGGCTGAAAGACGACCACCACTGAACAAGACACACAAGCTGAAACGTCAAGACTGGGCCAAGAAATATCTCAAGACTGATTTTTCTAAGGTTTTATGGACTGATGAAATGAGAGTGAGTCTTGATGGGCCAGATGGATGGGCCCGTGGCTGGATTGGTAAAGGGCAGAGAGCTCCAGTCTGACTTAGACGCCAGCAAGGTGGAGGTGGAGTACTGGTTTGGGCTGGTATCATCAAAGATGAGCTTGTGGGGCCTTTTCGGGTTGAGGATGGAGTCAAGCTCAACTCCCAGTCCTACTGCCAGTTTCTGGAAGACACCTTCTTCAAGCAGTGGTACAGAAAGAAGTCTGCATCCTTCAAGAAAAACATGATTTTCATGCAGGACAATGCTCCATCACACACGTCCAAGTACTCCACAGCGTGGCTGGCAAGAAAGGGTATAAAAGAAGAAAATCTAATGACATGGCCTTCTTGTTCACCTGATCTGAACCCCATTGAGAACCTGTGGTCCATCATCAAATGTGAGATTTACAAGGAGGGAAAACAGTACACCTCTCTGAACAGTGTCTGGGAGGCTGTGGTTGCTGCTGCACGCAATGTTGATGGTGAACAGATCAAAACACTGACAGAATCCATGGATGGCAGGCTTTTGAGTGTCCTTGCAAAGAAAGGTGGCTATATTGGTCACTGATTTGTTTTTGAATGTCAGAAATGTATATTTGTGAATGTTGAGATGTTATATTGGTTTCACTGGTAAAAATAAATAATTGAAATGGGTATATATTTGTTTTTTGTTAAGTTGCCTAATAATTATGCACAGTAATAGTCACCTGCACACACAGATATCCCCCTAAAATAGCTATAACTAAAAACAAACTAAAAACTACTTCCAAAACTATTCAGCTTTGATATTAATGAGTTTTTTGGGTTCATTGAGAACATGGTTGTTGTTCAATAATAAAATTAATCCTCAAAAATACCACTTGCCTAATAATTCTGCACTCCCTGTACATATACATCTTTAGACATTTATATTTATGTATCTTTATATCTGCCTTTTTTTCTTACACCTGAGACCTCTTATATTTGAGCCCTTATAACTATTGTGTGTAATATTTTTAAATAGTTTATTTTTAATGTGTTTTGTGACACTTTTTTGTTTCACGAAGCATTTACCCAGAGCTCTGAGGACGCACTAACCTGACACACATTAAATTCAATTGTGCTTAAACAATCGCGTTTACTTTCAACTTGTAATATGAGCGAAAAATCCAACATGGGCAAACACCCTTGATAAACCCTTTATTGCTCAGCCATAACTGTTAGCGCTTCACTCGTAATCTGCCTCTGCACATTTAGATTTCATTCATTTTGAAAATGTAAGCATTTTCTTTCCTGTATCTAAAATCATTTTGTATAGTCAAAAATAATAAAAAAACTATACCATCAACAACAAAAAATTATTCTGTATGGATTTGAACAAAATGTCAATTTCTTTTTGTAATTTTAAAACTTTTATTTGGATATTCAACAATTTCTATTTTATTTAAAAAATAAGAATCAGGAAATCTGACATCAACAACATAATGTCACAAAGAAGGCAGGATCCATTTGTGGGCAAAGTAAAATCCAAATTTATTAGGCTCAGTTAAAACGCCAAATAGGCAAGCAAACAGCATAAACAGGAGAGGTGTGTGAGCGTGACACCAAAGCTTACATGTTTCGGCACGCAGCCGTAATCATAGCCATAGGTGTCATGCAGGTGAATGCATACTTAAAAAGTTAATGATACAATACAATTGGACAAAGAATATATACAAAGCACGCCCACACTCCACAGGTTGAGGAGGAGTTAACCCTTTGTTCTCTAGACCTGAACAGCAGTAATACACTTTCTAGTTAATACATATGAAATATCATATTAATTAAGAGTTTACACACTATAGAAGATGGTCAAACAAGCAAACATGTATAACACATATTATATGATAAATATTCTATACATAAAAAAAACCGCTAGTTATAATGACCACTGGCTATATTGGATACACAATATACTCTGTATGATAAAGTAGAATGTATGTTATATTGAATGTACCCCATTGGAGGTATATTATACCACAGAAAATATGACAAGCAAATACACACTTGCTAGGATAGGAACAACTTCAGCCTACCCTTTGGATGATTACTCAATATGTTCTAGCATCTATGCACGTGTGTGTCATATATCTGTGCAATAGTCAAGTATAAAAACCACAATAATAATGGTAATGTGTAAACCCTGTATATCGGGAATAGTATAAGGGAAGATGGAAGAATAAGGGGGAAAGAAAAGTGCAAAAATCACAAAGCAAAAATGAAAATCCAAAATTCAAAAAACACTAAAGCAGGATGTATGAATGAAATGTGTAAATGAGTTCACTATGTATATCTTCCTTATATACATCATATTTGTCCTTGTCTTAAATATATGGCACTTATATACATACTCAAAAAGTTGAGAATATTGGAAAATATGTGTGAGGAACATATGCACTCTCATATGTGCATATATCTCTCTGTATATATATAAGGATGCTGATGAAAATGATATTTAAGTGTTAACTACGAATTGTTTGATTAGATGTAGATGTAATTATGTTTGTATATTGAGGGATATGACTAATGTAATATCAGAGGTAACCACTAGGGCTATTCCCAGAAGTTGATTAAATCATATCTGGAGTTTAATCCTAAAGGTAGCCTTGTTTTTTAAGTGTGGATCCAATACACTTCCCTTTTGGCAAGTATATTCTCAAGGTTGCCTCCTCTCTTGGGCACCTTGGCTTGTTCTATTGCCACCCATTTGAAAGAATTCAAGCTACAACTGTGTTTAGTGGCAAAATGTTGAACCAGGGGTGTGCTGGATCAACAACATAATAACATAAAGCTAATGATTTTCAGCAAGTTTATTGTATTACTACATCATTACGGGACATGAAAAGTTGGATCCCCTCTTTTAAACAAAAGGTCCTCCAGGCCTTCCCTTTGTGAAAGGATAGAGTGGCACCTGCCCTGTGTTCTTTTAAGACAAATTGAGTGTTTTGAATGCTGGAAAAAGGGTGGGCCATACAGGGGGCAGGGCATACAGGGGAAGGAAAATAAGGGGGTTGGTGTGAGGGATCCCACACATTTGTCTTGCCCAGGGCCACACAAATGTTGATATATTTCTATAGTGAGTATGGTGATATGGGTTTTTTAGTGCCACCAGACCTCAAAAGTAGTACCAGTACTGTGAGGAATTTGTCATTATTGTGAAAATTACCTGGCAGCTAGAAGGATATTTATTAAAGCGTCAACTTACCTGCATTCGCCGGCACCAATTCGCTCGCCTAAGATCGCCTAACATCGCTGCCGCGGACCTGAATACGTTCTCCAAAGTTATCAAAAAAGCTGTCAAAAAGCCGCGCACCAAGTACTGTGCGATGAGCAGCAGACTGTTGTTAACTAACAGTCATCGATCTCGCTGCTCTTCAGCTTTTTTACAACTTTCTTGGTACCCTGTCAGTAAACACCCACACTATACTATACTGTTTACCCCCTAAACCGCCACTCCCGGACCCCGCCGCAACTAAATACAATTATTAACCCCTAAACCGCCACTCCCAGAGCCCACCGCCACCTACATTATATTTATTAACCCCTTATCTGCCCCCCTACACCGCCGCCACCTACCTACATTTATTAACCCCTAATCTGCCACCCCCTACACCACCGTCACTATATTAGATTTATTAACCACTAAACCTAAGTCTAACCCTAACCCTAACACCCCCTAACTTAAATATAATTTAAAACAATTTAAAAAAATATTCCTATCATTAAATAAATTATTCCTATTTAAAACTAAATACTTACCTGTAAAATAAACCCTAAGCTAGCTACAATATAACTAATAGTTACATTGTAGCTAGCTTAAGGTTTATATTTATTTTACAGGCAACTTTGTATTTATTTTAACTATGTAGAATAGTTATTAAATAGTTATTAACTATTTAATAACTTCCTAGTTAAAATAAAGACAAATATACCTGTAAAATAAAACCTAACCTAAGTTACAATTACACCTAACACTACACTATAATTAAATAAATTAACTAAACTAAATACAATTAAAAAGTAAAGTACAAAAAAAACACTAAATTACAGAAAATAATAAAATAATTACAAGATTTTAAAACTAATTACACCTTATCTAATCCCCCTAACAAAATAAAAAGCCCCCCAAAATAAAAAGCCCTACCCTACATTAAATTCCAAATAGCCCTTAAAAGGGCCTTTTGCAGGGCATTGCCCCAAAGTAATCAGCTCTTTTACCTGTAAAAAAAGAAATACAACCCCCCAACATTAAAACCCACCACCCACACAACCAACCCTTCTCTAGAACCCACCCAATCCCCCCTTAAAATAACCTAGCACTAACCCCTTGAAGATCACCCTACCTTGAGATGTCTTCACCCAACCGGGCCAAAGTCCTCAACGAATCCAGCAGAAGTGGTCCTCCAGACGGCCAGAAGTCTTCATCCAAGCCGGGCAGAAGAGGTCCTCCAGACGGGCAGAAGTCTTCATCCAGACGGCATCTTCTATCTTCATCCATCCAGCGTGGAGCGGATCCATCTTCAAGACATCCGACGCGGAGCATCCTATTCGTTCGACGGCGACTGAAGAATGAAGGATTGGGCTCGCATTCTATTGGCTGATTGGAACAGCCAATAGAATACAAGCTCAATCCTATTGGCTGATTGCATCAGCCAATAGGATTTTTCCTACCTTAATTCCGATTGGCTGATAGAATTCTATAAGCCAATCAGAATTGAAGGGACGCCATCTTGGATGACGTCACTTAAAGGAACCTTCATTCTTCAGTCGTCGTCGAATGAAGAGGATGCTCCGCGTTGGATGTCTTGAACATGGAGCCGCTCCGCACCGGATGGATGAAGATAGAAGATGCCGCCTGGATGAAGACTTCTGCCCGTCTGGAGGACCTCTTCTGCCCGGCTTGGATGAAGACTTTTGCCCGTCTGGAGGACCACTTCTGCCGGATTTGTTGAGGACTTCAGCCCGGTTAGGTGAAGATTTCTCAAGGTAGGGTGATCTTCAAGGGGTTAGTGTTAGGTTTTTTTAAGGGGGGATTGGGTGGGTTTTAGAGTAGGGTTGGCTGTGTGGGTGGTGGGTTTTAATGTCGGGGGGGAGGTATTGTACTTTTTTTTACAGGTAAAAGAGCTGTAATTATTTTATTATTTTCTGTAATTTAGTGTTTGTTTGTTTTTTACTTTAGATAATTTTTTTAAAATTGTATTTAATTGTATTTAGCATAGTTAATTTATTTAATTCTAGTGTAGTGTTAGGTGTAATTGTAACTTAGGTTTGGTTTTATTTTACAGGTATATTTGTCTTTATTTTAACTAGGAACTTATTAAATAGTTAATAACTATTTAATAACTATTGTACCTAGTTAAAATAAATACAAAGTTGCCTGTAAAATAAAAATAAACCCTAAGCTAGCTACAATGTAACTATTAGTTATATTGTAGCTAGCTTAGGGTTTATTTTACAGGTAAGTATTTAGTTTTAAATAGGAATAATTTATTAAATGATAGGAATTAGTGATGTCGCGAACATAAAATTTTCAGTTCGCGAACGGCGAACGCGAACTTCCGCAAAAGTTTGCGAAGGGGCGAACCGGGCGAACCGCCATAGACTTCAATAGGCAGGCGAATTTTAAACCCACAGGGACTCTTTCTGGCCACAATAGTGATGGAAAAGTTGTTTCAAGGGGACTAACACCTGGACTGTGGCATGCCGGAGGGGGATCCATGGCAAAACTCCCATGGAAAATTACATAGTTGATGCAGAGTCTGGTTTTAATCCATAAAGGGCATAAATCACCTAACATTCCTAAATTGTTTGGAATAACATGCTTTAAAACATCAGGTATGATGTTGTATCGATCAGGTAGTGTAAGGGTTACGCCCGCTTCACAGTGACAGACCAAACTCCCCGTTTAACGCACTGCAAACAACCGCAAACAGTCCATTTGCACAACCGCAAACTCCCCATTTGCACAAGGTTGGATACCAAGCTAGCCATGTCCCGTTCCTTGTCCTCACTGATGTCATTGAAGGTCTCTTCCTCCACCCAGTCACGTACAACACCAAGGGTCCCCAAAAGGTTACAACAAGCCCCCTGGGACGCCTGCTGTGTTTGGTCTTCCACCTCCTCAAAGCCACCTTCCTCCTCTGACTCCTCTTCTTCAGACTCTGCGTTGCATCTCTCTGCATTATTATAAGGTGTGTTAAGTAGTACTATTCCTATCAGTTTAATCCCTGTTCTATCCCCTATCAGGGGACGTGTATATGGCATGGATTTTAGGAACCGAGAGATGGAAAAAGATGCTTGGTCGGCCCTCCTACTTCCAATTTGGGGCACTGCGCGTGCAATCTAATGTGCCACCAGATAGGAGTGGTGTGTTAAGTAGTACTATTCTTATCAGTTTAATCCCTGTTACGTCCCCTATCAGGGGACGTGTATATGGCATCGATTTTAGGAACCGGGCGATGGAAAAAGATGCTTGGTCAGTCCTCCTATTTCAAATTTGGGGCACTGTGCGTGCAATCTAATGTTCCACCAGATAGGAGTGGTGTGTTAAGTAGTACTATTCTTATCAGTTTAATCCCTGTTGCGTCCCGACCCCTATCAGGGGACGTGTATATGGCATCGATTTTAGGAACCGGGAGATAGAAAAAGATGCTTGGTCGGTCCTCTTACTTCAAATTTGGGGTACTGCGCGTGCAATCTAATGTGCCACCAGATAGGAGTGGTGTGTTAAGTAGTTCTATTCTTATCAGTTTAATCCCTGTTACGTCCCCTATCAGGGGACGTGTATATGGCATCGATTTTAGGAACCAGGAGATGGAAAAAGATGCTTGGTCAGACCTCCTACTTCAAATTTGGGGCACTGCGCGTGCAATCTAATGTGCCACCAGATAGGAGTGGTGTGTTAAGTAGTACTATTCTTATCAGTTTAATCCCTGTTACGTCCCCTATCAGGGGACGTGTATATGGCATCAATTTTAGGAACCGGGAGATGGAAAAAGATGCTTGGTCGGTCCTCCTACTTCAAATTTGGGGCACTGAGCGTGCAATCTAATGTGCCACTAGATAGGAGTGGTGTGTTAAGTAGTACTATTCTTATCAGTTTAATCCCTGTTACGTCCCCTATCAGGGGACGTGTATATGGCATCGATTTTAGGAACTGGGAGATGGAAAAAGATGCTTGGTCGGACCTCCTACTTCAAATTTGGGGCACTGCGCGTGCAATCTAATGTGCCACCAGATAGGAGTGGTGTTATAAGTAGTACTATTCCTATCAGTTTAATCCCTGTTATGTGCCTTTTTTTTGGTTTGGTTTTTGAAGCCACAGTGCAGCACCAGAGGCCAGAAAAATTAGGCATGTACACATGCCTGAAAAATTAGGTATTGTTGCAGCCGCTGCTGTAGCAGCGGCCAGAAAAATTGATGTTTGTTTCCCAGGCAGAAAGTGCCCTAAAACATTGCGGCTTGAACCCTAGTTGGTGGCGGATAAGTCACGCAAGTCATCCGGCATTCAGAGATAAAATACAGCAGCGTGTGGACCTTTTTTAGCCCAAGGCAGCTCATCTCATCAGGCCTTTTTTAGTCGAATGTATCGCCCACTGTCAGTCCCTTCGGGATCCATCCCTCATTCATCTTAATAAAGGTGAGGTAATCTAGACTTTTTTGACCTAGGCGACTTCTCTTCTCAGTGACAATACCTCCTGCTGCACTGAAGGTCCTTTCTGACAGGACACTTGAAGCGGGGCAGGCCAGAAGTTCTATCGCAAATTGGGATAGCTCAGGCCACAGGTCAAGCCTGCACACCCAGTAGTCAAGGGGTTCATCGCTCCTCAGAGTGTCGATATCTGCAGTTAAGGCGAGGTAGTCTGCTACCTGTCGGTCGAGTCGTTCTCTGAGGGTGGACCCCGAAGGGCTGTGGCGATGCGTAGGACTTAAAAAGCTCTGCATGTCCTCCATCAACAACACGTCTGTAAAGCATCCTGTCCTTGCCGGCGTGGTCGTGGGAGGAGGAGGATTACTTTCACCTCTTCCCCTGTTAGATTCCCGTTGTGCTGTGACATCACCCTTATACGTTGTGTAAAGCATACTTTTTAATTTATTTTGGAACTGCTGCATCCTTTCCGACTTGCGGTAATTCGGTAACATTTCAGGCACTTTATGCTTATACCGGGGGTCTAGTAGCGTGGACACCCAGTACAGGTCTTTCTCCTTCAGCCTTTTTATACGAGGGTCCCTCAACAGGCAAGACAGCATGAAAGACCCCATTTGCACAAGGTTGGATGCCGAGATACTCATGTCTCGTTCCTCGTCTTCAGTGATCTCACTGAAGGTATGTTCTTCCCCCCAGCCACGTACAGCATCTCGGGTACCAGATAGGTGACAACGAGCACACTGGGATGCCTGTTGTGGTTGGTCTTCCTCCTCCTAATCAGAGCCACATTCCTCCTCTGACTCCTCTTCCTCACAATCCTCTTCCAGCGTTGCCACAGGTCCAGCAAGCGATGCTGATAAGGCTGTTTCTGGTGGTGATGGTGACCACAACTCTTCCTATTCACGCTCATCTACGGCCTGATCCAGCACTCTTCGCAGGGCACGCTCCAGGAAGAAAACAAATGGTATGATGTCGCTGATGGTGCCTTCGGTGTGACTGACTAGATTTGTCACCTCCTCAAAAGGACGCATGAGCCTACAGGCATTGCGCATGAGCGTCCAATAACGTGGCAAAAAAATTCCCAGCTCCGCAGAGGCTGTCCTAGCACCCCAGTCATACAAATAGTCATTAATTACTTTTTCTTGTTGGAGCAGGCGGTCAAACATTAGGAGTGTTGAATTCCAACGTGTCGGGCTGTCCCAAATCAAGCGCCTCACTGGCATGTTGTTCCTCCGCTGGATATCTGAAAAGTGCGCCATGGCCGTGTAGGAACGCCTGAAATGGCCACACACCTTCCTGGCCTGCTTCAGGACGTCCTGTAAGCCTGGGTACTTATGCACAAAGCATTGTACGATCAGATTACACACATGTGCCATGCACGGCACATGTGTCAACTTGCCAAAATTCAATGCCGCCAACAAATATCTTCCGTTGTCACAAACCACTTTGCCGATCTCCAGTTGGTGCGTAGTCAGCCACTGATCCACCTGTGCGTTCAGGGCGGACAGGAGTGCTGGTCCGGTGTGACTCTCTGCTTTCAGGCAAGTCAACCCCAAGACGGGGTGACACTGCCGTATCCGGGATGTGGAATAGTACCTGGGGAGCTGGGGGGGGTACCGTTGATGTGGAGCAAGATGCAGCAGCAGAAGAGGACTCAGACGAGAAGGTTATGGAAGAGGATGGAGTAGGAGGAGTAGAGGAGGTGGCAGCAGGCCTGCCTGCAAGTCGTGGTGGTGTCACCAACTCCTCTGCAGAGCCACGCATTCCATGCTTGGCAGCCATCAGCAGGTTTACCCAATGCACAGTGTAGGTGATATACCTGCCCTGACCATGCTTTGCAGACCAGGTATCAGTGGTCAGATGGACCCTTGCCCCAACACTGTGTGCCAGACATGCCATTACTTCCTTTTGCACAATCGAGTACAGGTTGGGGATTGCCTTTTGTGCAAAGAAATTTCGGCCAGGTACCTTCCACTGCGGTGTCCCAATAGCTACAATTTTTTGGAACGCCTCAGACTCCACCAGCTTTTATGGTAAAAGCTGGCGGGCTAAGAGTTCAGACAAGCCAGCTGTCAGATGCCGGGCAAGGGGGTGACTTTGTGACATTGGCTTCTTACGCTCAAACATGTCCTTGAAAGACACCTGACTTTTGGCAGATGAGCAGGAACTGCTCAAGGCGAGAGACGGAGTGGCGGATGGTTGAGAGGGGGCAAGGAGGACAGCAGTGGTTGACATGGCTGAAGATGCTGGACCAGGAGGAGAATGGCGGCTTTGAGTTTGTGTGCTGTTTGTAATCATGTGTTGATCCCATAGGCGTCTGTGATGTGCGATCATGTGCCTTCGCAAAGCAGTTGTACCTAGGTGGGTGTTGGACTTCCCAAGACTCAGTTTCTTTTGGCACAGGTTGCAAATGGCATCACTGTTGTCAGAGGCAGACACACAAAAAAAATGCCACACTGCTGAGATCTGCAATGACGGCATTCTGGTGGTGGCAACAGCATGCGTTGATTGGCGTGCTGCCTGGCTGACCCCGGGTGCCGATGCATGCTGTCTGACTGTGCCACTAGCTCCTTGCGATGACCTCCCCCTGCTATCAACTCGTCTCCTCCTCCTCTCTGTCTCCCCATCTGAACTTTCCCCCTGTTCTTCTTCTCTTATAGCGGGCACCCAAATGACATCCACAGACTCATCGTCATCATCAACCGTTTCACTTGTATCTGACAACGCAGCAAAGGAAGCAGCAGTGGGTACAATATCATCATTATCCCACAGTACGTCCATGTGTGTAATGCTGCCTGACTGAGACATATCCCTGTTATTTACATCCTCTGGCAATAATGGTTGCGCATCACTATCACTTATTTCTTCCAACTGATGTGTAAATAACTCCTCTCACAGATCAAGTGAAGCGGCTGTGGTGCTAGTGTTGGTGGTGGCAGCAGGCGGGTGAGTGGTAACTTGAGAGGCGCCCGAAGCTAAGCTGGAGGAGGATGGTGCGTCAAGGTTCCGAGCGGAAGCTGTAGAAGATTGGGTGTCCTGTGTTAGCCAGTGAACTATGTCCTCAGAAATGTTCGAAATCAGGGTACGTGACCTCTGAACACTGGGCATTATTCTAGGGCCAAAGGGAATCACAGCACCACGACCACAATGGCTCCTGCGGGGTGGC
The DNA here is from genome assembly GCF_027579735.1 of Bombina bombina. NCBI lineage: Eukaryota > Metazoa > Chordata > Amphibia > Anura > Bombinatoridae > Bombina > Bombina bombina. The sequence continues at coordinate 673,512,815 of NC_069503.1, read as the reverse complement.
CTGCCTCTGCCTGTCATTTTTTTTCCGATTAGTGGTACTATGCGTGCAAGCTACTGTGACAACAGATATGAGTGGCACTGTGCACTGGCAGAAGTTGGCAGAGTAGATGCTGTAGGCCTGACACACACGCTTGGAGACAACTAACTGCTATTCAATCTATTACAGTCAAAATTGTATTTTTTTTAAAATGTACTCTACTGTTACACCAGATATGAGTTGTTATATGTGACACTGTGCCCTGGCAGGCACTGAAACGCACACGTGTGAAGGAAACTGACTGCTATTATTTCACAGTCTAAAAAGTGTTTTTTTTTTTAAATGTACACTACTGTTACACCAGATATGATAAGAGAAAAAGGGGCCCAATGGCACTACTGAGATGTTATAGGGAATATAATTAGTAGTAATAGTTATTTAAATAATAACTTGGAGGAAATTAACGTACATGTGTTCCTCCTAATCTTACCTGATGCACACGTTGGTGCTGTGTACCGGTTAATGAGAGAACAAAAGAAGATCTTCAGAAAATGTACACATTTATAGCACTCAAATTCCCTGAATGTAGAATACGACTGAGTTACAATTGGCAGGTGTACAGGAAAATTTAAAATATAACTTTTGTTGGAACTTTAAAAAAATGTAGAACAATACACATTAAAAACACAGGAATAGTGTTAACTCAAAAGAGGAGAGAGTGGTAATAGAGGTTTGGATCACCTACTTAGCAGTGATTAATCTTTGCAATTTGCAATTTATCAGGAAGTTGTACTAATGAAACCTGAGAGTACATCTATTGTTCCTCAATCAGATGGTTGATCCTTGTTTATGTATCACAAGGGTCAAGTACAATAATTAGTTCAGGCACTATTGTTGATTACAGGGTGGTTTAACATGAGAGACCATGCATGGGTAGTTAGTATGATACAACACGTATGTTAATGTATATGATTATGGCATATTTGTGATATACCATGTATTTGGTTTGACATTTGGTATTTTTGGATAGTCTAAATATCATACATCATGCATGAATATTTCCTCTGACGTTCCTATTTGATTATTTTGTGACAGTAATAATTTTTACAACTTGCAATTGTTGCAGTATAAACTCAGGGTGGTAATTATTCAGAACAAATATATCATTCTCTATCAGGATTAATGTACCAACTAAATGACCAGGACTACTGTTTATATTGGTAGTGATGAATGTGAAGTATCCCTGTATTAGTAGATATTTATATCTCTTAAGCTTAACAATTCCTGAAATTAGCCCAGGACATTGAACAGGTGGTAAATTAAATCATAGTATATTACAATGCGTTCTGAATCACTAATATTGGCTTAAATTAGTGTCTAAGGGTTAAATTGTCCTGTTAATATATATCCCCCATATATTGTACCAATATTGCTGTGTATTGCTATTGTCTGCAAATATTGCTTGTCACGATTTGCTAAGCTGTTATGATAACTGTCAGAGACAGATCAGGTTTGCTATATACCTGGTCTGTTAACAACAAGTGTGTAGGAAACTGACTGCTATTATTTCACAGTCAAAAAAGTGTTTTTTTTTTTTTTTAAATGTACACTACTGTTACACCAGATATGAGTTGCACTGGTGTGACACTGTGCCCTGGCAGGCACTGAAACGCACACGTTTGAATGAAACTGACTGCTATTATTTCACAGTCAAAAAAGTGTTGTTGTTTTTAAATCTACACTACTGTTACACCAGATATGAGTTGCACTGGTGTGACACTGTGCCCTGGCAGGCCCTGAAATGCACACGTGTGAAGGAAACTGACTGCTATTATTTCACAGTCAAAAAAGTGTTTGTTTTTTTTTAAATGTACACTACTGTTACACCAGATATGAGTTGCACTGGTGTGACACTGTGCCCTGGCAGGCACTGAAACGCACACGTTTGAATGAAACTGACTGCTATTATTTCACAGTCAAAAAAGTGTTGTTGTTTTTAAATCTACACTACTGTTACACCAGATATGAGTTGCACTGGTGTGACACTGTGCCCTGGCAGGCAGGCACTGAAACGCACACGTGTGAAGGAAACTGACTGCTATTATTTCACAGTCAAAAAAGTGTTTTTTTTTTTTAAATGTACACTACTGTTACACCAGATATGAGTTGCACTGGTGTGACACTGTGCCCTGGCAGGCAGGCACTGAAACGCACACGTGTGAAGGAAACTGACTGCTATTATTTCACAGTCAAAAAAGTGTTGTTTTTTTTAAATGTACACTACTGTTACAACAGATATGAGTGGTGGCACTGGGCAAGTGGGCACAGTATACGCTGTGAGCCTGACACACACGCTGGCAGGCAGGCAACTGCAATTAGATTACACAGGGAAAAAAATGTTCTAGCCCTAAAAAGGGCTTTTTGGGGTGCTGTCCTTACAGCAGAGATCAGATGAGTCCTTCAGGACTGTAGTGGACACTGAATACACTAGCCTAGCTATCGATTTCCCTACTAAATCAGCAGCAGCTACACTATCCCTCCTCTCACTAAGAATGCAGCTTCCGAATGAATCTAAAATGGATGCTGTCCAGGAGGTGGGAGGGTCTGTGAGGGAGGGTCTGCTGCTGATTGGCTGGAATGTGTCTGCTGACTGTGAGGTACAGGGTATACTCAATGATGACGAATAGGGGGCGGACCGAACATCGCATATGTTCGCCCGCCGCAGCAAATGCGAACATGCTATGCTTGCCGGGAACTATTCACCGGCGAACTATTCGCGACATCACTAATAGGAATATTTATTTAGATTTATTTAAATTATATTAAAGTTAGGGGGTGTTAGAGTTAGGATTAGACTTAGGTTTAGTGGTTAATAAATTTAATATAGTGGCAGCAGTGTAGGGGGGCAGATTAGAGATTAATAAGTATAATGTAGGTGGTGGTGGGCTCCAGGAGTGGCAGAATAGGGGTTAATAAGTTTATTTAGTTGCGGCAGGGTCCGGGAGCGGAGGGATAGGGGTAAATATCTTTATTTAGGTGGCGGCAGTGTAGGGGGGCAGACTAGGGGTTAATAAGTATAATGTAGGTGGCGGCGGTGTAGGGGGGCAGATTAGGGGTATTTAGACTCAGGGTACATGTTAGGGTGTTAGGTGTACAAATTCCCATAGGAATCAATGGGATATCGGGCAGCAGCGAACATAAGCTTTCGCTGCTTTCCGACTCCCATTGATTCCTATGGCATCCGCCCAGGTACGCTGGGCTGGAATAGTGCCGAGCGTACCTGGTAGACTTTTGATAACTTACAAAAGTATCAGATTGAGCCGAACTTGCGTTCGGAACATCTGTAATGACGTAAGCATCGATCTGTGTTGGACTGAGTCCGACGGATTGTATGTTACGTTACTAAATTCTACTTTTGCCGGTCTGTAGGGTTTGATAACTAAGGCGAATCAGGCTCGCCACAAATACGCTGCGGAATTCCAGCATATTTGCGGTTGACGGCTTGATAAATAGATGCCATAGCCTCATCTGAGGTGTTCAGATATTCCCAAGAGTTATTGTATCTGACTGGTTAATTTAGTCCAAAACAATCTGAAAGGTGCTGAAAATGTTAATGTACAGATAGTGATTACTTGGAATTTGGACTGGGTTAACTAGCCTGATATGTCCATTTGTACATTTGGACAAAGCACTATAAATACTTTTGCAGTTTCAATCCATCTACTTATGTATGTAAAAATAATTTTAAGTAAATGTTACAATTTCCTCCTAAATCTTATATGTTAAGTGTATACTGATTAAAAGCACTACCATATATATATAAACTGACTAATGTATATTCAATAAACCTAATGGTGCTAAAGTTGTTAAAAGTAAAATATAACACCTGCTACAGCAAATAAAGAATTAATGAAATACCCAGTTTATGTTGTCTTTAATGGCTGTTACATAGGAAAGGATTAAAGGACAAAGGTCATTAATCAAGATTACTTAGGAAAGATGGATTCAATTACTAGCGATTTTCTATCATTAGGCTTAAATCTTATGGGGAGTTTACAAATGAAAAGATGAATGTTGGCAAGTCTACACTTTACAGTCTATTATAAGATTCTCCCCTGACATGTAGAAAAACATTTTAGATAAAATTGTGAAAAATACAGCACATGCTATTCCTTTATGTAGAGATAATCTTTTAATTTTATAAAAAAACACAGGTATTTTCTTTTGGATGTTTGTGCAGTTTTATCTGTGCTGACCTTTTCAGACAAATTGAAAGTAATAATTCTAGGAGCATTCCCTAAGCTTGGAAAACCTCAGGCTGAAAAGTACTGTGTTATACATGCCTTAATAAAATGATCAAGCGTACTAACAAGCCTTTGTCTGACAAACTGGAAAAAAACAACGACCGGCTACAGCAAGGTATGTTGTATTTAATCAGTGCATAAGATTTATTGAAGCCTGCAAGCAAAAAAAAAAACTAGTTTACTATTTTTATTTATAACTTTTCCAAACTTTACATATTTCTAAATAAATGTTGGGATTTATAATGATACAAGAAATAAATATCAAGTATAGCAATCCACTATGACAATCTAAACTAACTTGATTTTTATTATTTTGAAAGTACATATTTTAAAAAAATATGCTTACAACACAAATAATGAAAAAAATAACCTTAGGGAAATTGAAAAATGCTTTTGGGTTACATGCACGTTTCTTAAAATTAACCAAACTGCATGACCAATGAAGTCAGGTGATTAAATATTATTTGGAGCAAGATCTCTTTATGCCTAAACAATTTAAATTTCTGATTTAAGCCATTTTTTGTACTCTTACTCTAATTTTGTTATATATCAAGATGATATCTATTTTCAAGTTAAGGAAATGGCCCTGGGTACCAGATTCACACCAAACTTTGCTAACCTGTATATGGATCTGGGTGTGTCTGAGGGTCTATGGGTTAGAGTTAAGTTTGAACTGGATTTTTTATGGCCATTTTAAAAATGGTCTTCTTTTTCTTTGGGGAAGTGAGAGAAACCCCAATGGTTTCTGGATCATCTTAATCATAATAACATGGGTTTATCCTTAACTTTTTATCCTGATTTTATTGACTTTGGATCTGATTTCTGGCTGGAATGATGGGGTTAAACTCTCTACTAAGACTTTGTTTTAAGAAGGTTGATTGCAACATCTCTCAACCTATTTCAGCAATCATTATTCCAAATGGAAGTAAAATATTGCAGAAAGCCAATTTTGCAGAATTTGTCACAACTGTTCTAATTATACTGAGTTCCTACAACAGGCTACTAATTAAAAAGAAAGATTTTACCACAATGGCTATCCTACCAAAATATTAGAAGATAGTTATGTCAAAGTGAAGCATTTGAGAAAATAGTCTATTTCAAGTTACAAAGATAAAAAAGAGAAAAAGAAAATATGTTCATTAAAGTGAATGTAAATTTTGATGCTAAAGTGCCCGGTTTTTAAAACTTTGATTTAAAACAGGGGCACTTTAATTCATCAAAATTTACATTTCACTCCTGTTGTGACAAACAATTTACCTTTTAAACTTCACAGCAGCTCCAGCTTCCTCCGGTCTCACAAGCCATTTCTGATGTCAGAAAGGATTGATAGGTCATCCTCCAATCACAGCTTCCCCCCGGGGGATTCAGTGTCTGATTCACTGCTGTGATTGGAGGAAGCCGGATGCCTCATTTTAGACCCAGGAAGAGGCTTTGAAATGGGTGGAGGAAGCTGGAGCTGCTGTGAAGTTTAAAAGGTAAGTTTTTTTTTCACAACAGGAGTGAAATGAAAATTTTGATGAATTAAAGTGCCCCTGTTTTTAATCGAAGTTTTAAAAACCGGGCACTTTAGCATCAAAATTTACATTCATTTTAAGCAATTTATTACTCAATTTAATTAATTATTTTAAAGGACCCAATATGAAATTAAAAAAAAAAAAAAAAAAAATCAAAAATGTATTTTTAATAGGGCCCCCACTTTAGGTAAAAAAATTGACTCCAGGCAAGAAAGTAGCAAGTAAAAAAAAAAAAAAAAGTAATTCCAGCAAAATTGGTAACAATAAAAAAATGTTAAATGTTACAAAAAAAACTCCACAAACTGTAAAACGTGTCTTTTCCTTGAAAATGACAATATTTCTAAACAATTTAATTCCACAAAATGCATCATTTGTGATTCAAATTATATTTGATATATATAATGAAAATGTGGCAAATATTTATATGTAGGAAGAACAAGGAGAAAACTTAGAACTAGTTCGCTACAATATTTCTGAAACATTAAGAATCATTTTCCTAAACATAATGTTCCTAGACCACCATCTAGACAAAGGGAATACTTTTCGGATAAAACCTCTGGTACAGATACACATCATGTCACACCAATAGCTTTTCCCTGCTGAGACAAAGAAGATTCTTTTTGATTCTCAAGATGTGGACTAAATTTAGATTTAGCAGCTTTTGTTTAACTCTTCAGTGTACTATTGTTTTATTGTTTCATAAAGGTTTTATTTGTTTACATATGCTATTCATTTTTCATTATCGATGGTCATTTAATTTCAGTCTCTGCTTTTTTTTTCCTTATACACCACTGATTTCCCATTTATTCACCTTAGCCTTTTTCAGATTTTAGCTTCAACACATATAAGAAACACCAATTAATCATGAATATAAATTATTCAGTTATTTTTATTATTCGGAACATCACAGCCACACCCCCACTGTCAGTTACCAGGGCAGGTATCGTCTGTATCACTTACCCAGAGTTTGGCCGGGAATCTGCAGGGGGCAGCATTGCACAAGCAGCGATGTCTGTCAGACATGATACAATACAGCATATCATGTAAGACAGACATTGGTAAATCTACCGCTCTGTGTTGAAATATTTACAAAAGAAATTGGATTGCCATATGAGTTATTCACTAACAGTCTCTAACAAGGCTTATGGACACAGGCACCATTAATTTCATCACTGCCTCACTTTATGAGCTCTCTCCATTGTAGGGTGGTCTTGTTTTCTCAATGGCCATTGGTAGATAGGTACTATATTATATATAGGCACCAACAATTTATTATTTTATTAGTATATGTATGAATTGTTTATTAAACACATGGATTATTTTGTATTTGATCTTTAGGAATCCTAGTGTTTGTGGGAGAGGGGCCTGTCTCCACCAGGCCAGTAGATACCAGACACAGCTTTGATAGCTTTATTTTCTTATTTTATTGATGGATAGTGCTGGCATAGGACATACTGTTTCTCTTTTTTTCCCCTATCCTCTCTTTTTTCTTTAATTAATTCATGAGACCATATATGCCCCCCTTGCACCCCTGGATACACCACTTTTTAGCTTTCCTTGGCTATCTACTATATTACCATTAGATTGGGTTTTAGCTGGCGCACCCCCCATTTTTTCATATATATATATATATATATATATATATATATATATATATATATATTGTAAAATATATATGTATACCTATAAATCTCTATTGGCTAGATTTAGAGTTTGGCGTTAGCCGTCAAAACCAGCGTTAGAGGCTCCTAACGCTGGTTTTTGGGCTACCGCTGGTATTTAGAGTCGTGTAGGTAAGAGTCTAACGCTCACTTTCCAGCCGCGACTTTTCCATACCGCAGATCCCCTTACGTCAATTGCGTATCCTATCTTTTCAATGGGATCTTTCTAACGCTGGTATTTAGAGTCTGGGCTGAAGTGAGCGTTAGAAATCTAACGACAAGACTCCAGCCGCAGAAAAAAGCCAGGAGTTAAGAGCTTTCTGGGCTAACGCCGGTTCATAAAGCTCTTAACTACTGTGCTCTAAAGTACACTAACACCCATAAACTACCTATGTACCCCTAAACCGAGGCCCCCCCACATCGCCGCCACTCTATTAAAAAAATTTTAACCCCTAATCTGCCGACCGCACACTGCCGCCACCTACATTATCCCTATGTACCCCTAATCTGCTGCCCCTAACACCACCGACCCCTATATTATATTTATTAACCCCTAATCTGCCACCCCAAACGTCGCCACCACCTACCTACACTTATTAACCCCTAATCTGCCGACCGGACCTCACCGCTACTATAATAAAGTTATTAACCCCTAATCCGCCTCACTCCCGCCTCAAAAACCCTATAATAAATAGTATTAACCCCTAATCTGCCCTCCCTAACATCACCGACACCTAACTTCAAGTATTAACCCCTAATCTGCCGACCGGACCTCGCCAACACTATAATAAATGTATTAACCCCTAAAGCTAAGTCTAACCCTAACACTAACACCCCCCTAAGTTAAATATAATTTAAATCTAACGAAATAAATTAACTCTTATTAAATACTTACCTGTAAAATAAATCCTAATATAGCTACAATATAAATTATAATTACATTGTAGCTATTTTAGGATTAATATTTATTTAACAGGCAACTTTGTATTTATTTTAACCAGGTACAATAGCTATTGAATAGTTAATAACTATTTAATAGTTACCTAGTTAAAATAATTACAAAATTACCTGTAAAATAAATCCTAACCTAAGTTACAATTAAACCTAACACTACACTATCAATAAATTAATTAAATAAACTACCTACAATTATCTACAATTAAACCTAACACTACACTATCATAAAATAATTGCATACAAATACCTACAATTAAATACAATTACATAAACTAACTAAAGTGCAAAAAATAAAAAAAGAACTATGTTACAAAAAATAAAAAAAGAACTGTTACAAAAAATAAAAAAATATTTACAAACATTATAAAAATATTACAACAATTTTAAGCTAATTACACCTACTCTAAGCCCCCTAATAAAATAACAAAGCCCCCCAAAATAAAAAAATGCCCTACCCTATTCTAAAATACAAATAGAAAAGCTCTTTTACATGCCCCAAAGAATTCAGCTCTTTTGCCTGTAAAAAAAAACCATACAATACCCCCCCAACATTACAACCCACCACCCACATACCCCTAATCTAACCCAAACCCCCCTTAAATAAACCTAACACTAAGCCCCTGAAGATCTTCCTACCTTATCTTCACCACGCCGGGTATCACCGATCGGTCCAGGCTCTGAAGTCTTCATCCAAGCCCAAGCGGGGGCTGAAGATGTCCATGATCCGGCTGAAGAGGTCCATCATCGGGCAGAAGTCTTCATCCTATCCGGGCAGAAGAGGAGATCCAGACCAGTAGACATCTGATCGGAACAGCCAATAGAATGCGAGCTCAATCTGATTGGCTGATTGGATCAGCCAATCGGATTGAACTTGAATCTGATTGGCTGATTCCATCAGCCAATCAGAATTTTCCTACCTTAATTCCGATTGGCTGATAGAATCCTATCAGCCAATCGGAATTCGAGGGACGCCATCTTGGATGACGTCCCTTAAAGGAACCTTCATTCTGTGTTAGGACGTCGGAAGAAGAGGATGGATCCGCGCCGGAGGTCTTGAAGATGGAGCCGCTCGTCGTCGGATGGAAGAAGATAGAAGATGCCGCTTGGATGAAGATGTCTACCGGTCCGGATCTCCTCTTCTGCCCGGATAGGATGAAGACTTCTGCCCGATGATGGACCTCTTCAGCCGCCGCTTGGATCAAGACTTCAGCCGGAGGATGGACGTCTTCAGCCCCCGCTTGGGCTTGGATGAAGACTTCGGAGCCTGGACCGATCGGTGATAACCGGCGTGGTGAAGATAAGGTAGGAAGATCTTCAGGGGCTTAGTGTTAGGTTTATTTAAGGGGGGTTTGGGTTAGATTAGGGGTATGTGGGTGGTGGGTTGTAATGTTGGGGGGGGGTATTGTATGTTTTTTTTACAGGCAAAAGAGCTGAATTCTTTGGGGCATGCCCCGCAAAAGGCCCTTTTAAGGGCTGGTAAGGTAAAAGAGCTTTTCTATTTGTATTTTAGAATAGGGTAGGGCATTTTTTTATTTTGGGGGGCTTTGTTATTTTATTAGGGGGCTTAGAATAGGTGTAATTAGCTTAAAATTGTTGTAATATTTTTATAGTGTTTGTAAATATTTTTTTATTTTTTGTAACTTAGTTCTTTTTTTATTTTTTGTACTTTAGTTAGTTTATTTAATTGTATTTATTTGTAGGCATTGTATTTAATTAATTTATTGATAGTGTAGTGTTAGGTTTAATTGTAGATAATTGTAGGTATTTTATTTAATTAATTTATTGATAGTGTAGTGTTAGGTTTAATTGTAACTTAGGTTAGGATTTATTTTACAGGTAATTTTGTAATTATTTTAACTAGGTAACTATTAAATAGTTATTAACTATTTAATAGCTATTGTACCTGGTTAAAATAAATACAAAGTTGCCTGTAAAATAAATATTAATCCTAAAATAGCTACAATATAATTATAATTTATATTGTAGCTATATTAGGATTTATTTTACAGGTAAGTATTTAGCTTTAAATAGGAATAATTTATTAGTTTATTTATTTCATTAGATTTAAATTATATTTAACTTAGTGGGGTGTTAGTGTTAGGGTTAGACTTAGCTTTAGGGGTTAATACATTTATTAGAGTAGCGGTGAGGTCCGGTCGGCAGATTAGGGGTTAATAATTGTAGGTAGGTGGAGGCGACGTTGGGGGCGGCAGATTAGGGGTTAATAAATATAATTTAGGGGTCGGCGTTGTTAGGGGCAGCAGATTAGGGGTACATAGGGATAATGTAGGTTGCGGCGGTGTACAGAGCGGCAGATTAGGGGTTAAAAAAATATGCAGGTGTCAGCGATAGTGGGGGCGGCAGATTAGAGGTTAATAAGTGTAAGGTTAGGGGTGTTTAGACTCGGGGTACATGTTAGGGTGTTAGGTGCAGACTTAGAAACTGTTTCCCCATAGGAAACAATGGGGCTGCGTTAGGAGCTGAAAGCTGCTTTTTTGCAGGTGTTAGGTTTTTTTTCAGCTCAAACTGCCCCATTGTTTCCTATGGGGGAATCGTGCACGAGCACGTTTTTTGAAGCTGGCCGCATCCGTAAGCACCGCTGGTATTGAGAGTTGCAGTGGCGGTAAATATGCCTATACGCTCCCTTTTTGGAGCCTAACGCAGCCCTTCTGTGAACTCTAAATACTAGCGGTATTTAAAAGGTGCGGGGGAAAAAAAGCCAGCGTTAGCTACGCGGGTCGTTACCGACAAAACTCTAAATCTAGCCGTATGAATGTATATATATATATATATATATATATATATATATATATATATATATATATATATATACAATATATAAATATATATATATATATATATATATATATATATGTAAATATCTTTTATATACAAATATATATATATAAGTTAAGAACATAGGAATTTTAAGTATATCAATAAAAAACATTTAAACATTAAAATTGATTAAAAATGATATTGCATGTTTCAAGGTTTTTGATTAGAAAGGTCTCAAAAGTGAATATTATATTCTATTTATATATATGTATATATGTGTGCACATAAATATTTACTCATATAAACACATAAATACTTTACACATATATAGAAATCTTTATATACACACATACAAATCTTCCTCAAAATAACTCGACACACAGCCATTAATGTCTAAACCGTTGGCAACAAAAGTGAGCACACCCCTAAGTGGAAATGTCCTAATTGGGCCCAAAGTGTCAATATTTTGTGTGGCCACCATTATTTTCCAGCACTGCCTTAACCCTCTTGGGCATGGAGTTCACCAGAGCTTCACAGGTTGCCACTGGAGTACTCTTCCACTCCTCCATAATGACATCACGGAGCTGGTGGATGTTAGAGACCTTGCGCTTCCCAACCTTCCATTTGAGGACGCCCCACAGATGCTCAATAGGGTTTAGGTCTGGAGACTTGTTTAGCCAGTCCATCACCTTTACCCTCAGCTTCTTTTGCAAGGCAGTGGTCATCTTGGAGGTGTGTTTGGGCTTGTTATGTTAGAATACTGCTCTGCTGCCCAGTCTCCTCACCTGGTTGCCACCACACACACTTGACACCATCTGAACCAAATAAGTTTATCTTGGTCTCATCGGACCACAGGACATGGTTCCAGTAATCCATGTCCTTAGTCTGCTTGTCTTCATCAAACTGTTTGCAGGCTTTCTTGTGCATCATCTTTAGAAGAGGCTTCCTTCTGGGATGACAGCCATGAAGAACAATTTGATGCAGTGTGCGGCGTATTTTCTGAACACTGGCTGACTCCTACCCCTTCAACCTCTGCAGCAATGCTGGCAGCACTCATACGTCTATTTCCCAAAGACAACCTCTGGATATGTCGCCGAACAAGTGCACTCAACTTCTTTGGTCGACCATGGTGAGGCCTGTTCTGAGTGGAACCTGTCCTGTGAAAGTGCTGTATGGTCTAGCCCACTGTGCTGCAGCTCAGTTTCAGTCTTGGCAATATTCTTATAGCCTAGGGCATCTTTATGTAGAGCAACAATTCTTTTTTTCAGATCCTCAGAGAGTTCTTTGCTATGAGGTGCCATGTTGAACTTCCAGTGACCAGTATGAGAGAGTGTGAGAGCGATAGCACCACATTTAAAACACCTGTTCCCCATTCACACCTGAGACCTTGTAACACTAATGTGTCACATGAAACAGGGGAGGGAAAATGACTAATTGGGCCCAATTTGGACATTTCCACTTAGGGGTGTATTCACTTTTGTTGCCAATGGTTTAGACATTAATAGCTGTGTGTTGAGTTATTTTAAGGGGACAGCAAATTTACACTGTTATTCAGGCTGCATACTCACTACTTTACATTGTAGCAACATTTCATTTCTTCAGTGTTGTCACATGAAAAGATATAATAAAATATTTACAAAAATGTGAGGGATGTACTCACTTGTGTGGGATACTTTATATATGTTTATAACCTGAAGGAATGGGCAATAACTGCTCAAAAGGATGTGGAACACATTTCAGAGTGTCTTTCATACACAAATAGTATATAACCATGTGAAGCATACTTTGATGATTTTTATGATATATTATCACAATAAATAACATTTGGAGTTATAGAAGCATTTTCTGTTTGCTTGAGTTGGCAGATATCCCGCCTGCATGTAATTTTTCAATTATGATGGACCTTTTAGTCAGATAATTGTGCTGGAGGCTGGTATACATACTTGATACGTAAAATACATTTCCCAGAGTCAGGAGTGCTACAATTATTGATTGGATCAAGTCATTTTGGCACTAAAATGTCCCTTTAAATTCAGAACAGTTAATTAAATCCTTTTGTATTATTGCATATGATATTGCATAATTAAGTCCTTTTAACCTAAGGGGTTAGAGTGGAGTGAGGCAAGCAGTAATAACACAACCCACTATTTTACTTGTCTCTAGCCCCCATTAATAACATGTGAAGTACAGGGTATATCATGTTGTTAAAGGAACACGAAATCTAAAATTTTTCTTTCATGATTTAGGCAGAACAAACAATTTTTTTTTTTTTTTTTTTTTTTTTTTTATTATTTATTTATAAACCAAAACAAATTCCAAAAATCCAATGTCATACATTTGCTATTTTGTACAGAAGACAAATATAAAGACCAAGCTACAAAGCCATTAGAACAAAATATATCAAAATGAATTTGCTAAATTTACACAAAGTTAGTATGATTTTTACACAACATGAAGATGGAGATTTAAAGCTACATTAAGTGTATTTTTTTTTACATTTATCTTTGGAAGTATCTAGATCCGAAATAAAGTTAGTACAAGTCAGAGATAATACAATTGTCATCCAAAGTAAACAGAAAAAAACAAGAGTAGAAATAATTATGAAACCATATCATGGGCCGATATCTTTGTTTAAATAATTCTGTATTCAATCTAGATAGCCTCGGTATTTAAAATTATATTAGTTAATGTTGTTACATCCCACATGATTATCTATGGAAATGTCTTGGGGTTTTATTTATTTTCCCAATCCCACCTCATTTCTCCCCCTCACGTGTGTAGAGAAAAAAAAAAAAAAAAAAAAAAAAAAGGGAGGAAAAAAGAAAAAAGAAGAGTTTCTCCTTCCCCCAGCCCCCTCCCCCCACTCCCACAGCAAGAATTTTTCTCTCTCTATTATCTACCACTTTCCAAGTAAGACTATTTCTGTATTCTGAAACGGAAAGATTATGTGATTTATTTCTGTAGAAGAAAGTATTTTTAAAAAAATTGCCCAGTTACTGAAGAATCTTTTGACATCCTGCTCATTCTCTATGTTTGTATCCCTTTGTTCTAGTATACACTGTTTTTTTAAACAGTTTTTAACTTCAGGGAGAGATGGAATTGACTGGGTCTTCCATTTTTTACAAATTAAATACCTTGTGGCTAATATAGTGGAGATTACAATCTTTTCACTACTCTGTTTACCGGGTTGTTCCCTTAATCCAAATACTGTCTGAAATAGTGTTAGAGAAAGAGGGGTTATTTTAAGTACGTTCTTTAGCCAGTATTCTACTTTAAGCCAAAGATTCCTGACTCTTGGACAGTACCATATCATATGCAAGAAATTGGCTGCCAGATATGAACACTTGGGACATTTATAAAATCCCAAGTTAGCACATTTGTAGCCTTTCTCCGGAGTGAAGTATGCCCTGTGAAGAAATTTAATGTGGGCCTCTCTCCATGTAGCTGAGAGTGTGTTTTGAGTAATCTTTTTAATTGAAAGTTGAAGGGTTTTTGTTTCTATATTATTCAAGACATTTGGTATATTCCAATTTGCAGTCAATTGTGTTAGAACCGTAGCACCTTTATTGATACCTAGAAAGTAGTAGCACGGTGCAATAGAAATATGGCCATTTCTGGTTAGTGTCAACCAGTCTTCAAGTTTACCTATATTCCAGTTCCAGCCTTTTTTTTTAACTAATTCCTGCGCATAATGCCTAAGTTGTAGATATGCGAAAAAGTCTTTATTTGGCAGGCTAAAGTCCATATTTAGTTCTTGAAATGATTTAATACATTGTCTTTCTTTATCAATTATTTGATAAACCTTAGTCAGACCGGTATATTGCCATCTTTTAAAGACATCTGAAAGAATGCCTGCTTGAAATTTAGGATTTCCTAATATCGGAAGATATGGAGAGGCTTTGCTATTTATTGAAAGAAGCTTTGCTATTTTTTGCCAAGCTTTAATTGGATTGTAGATTGTTTTAAACTTTTTAATTTCTATCGGAATTTCTTTTAGGTCGAGGTGGAGCAGTGCAGTTAGGTCGTATGGGTAGCCGACATTGGATTCTAGTTCATTATTTAAAATGTAGTTATTGCAGATGATCCAGTCTATAGGTATACGCGCGAGAAAAGAAAGATTATATAGCAAAATATCAGGCAGGGCCAGTCCCCCAGATTCCCTTGGTACTGAGAGTTTCCTGAAAGATATTTTTGCTCTTTTCCCTTGCCATAGGAATTCTGTAAGTAAACTGTTAATTTATCGAATATCTTTCCCTAATAGTAATATGGGTGTATTCTGGAGAATATAGAGTAATTTTGGGAGGAGGGCCATTTTAAATAGGGCTATTCGGCCTGATAGTGATATTGGCAAATTATGCCAGTGCTTAAGCTTTTCTTTAATTACCTTTAACACTGGAGGGATATTAAGTTTGTAAAGATCCTCAGTTCTGACCGGGATATGAATCCCAAGATATTTAAAAGAGTCTATAACCTGTCGAAATGGTAAATTTGTTACCGAGTTTTTAGTATTCCTGAGCCAATATATCTCAGATTTCGTGTAATTTACTTTATATCCCGAGAAGGAACCAAAGTTATCCATTATAGAAAAGAGTTTTGGCATATTTAGTTTAGTGTTTGCCATATAGACAAGTAGATCATCCGCATATAATCCGATCTTAATTTCATGATTATGAATTTTGATACCATCTAGAGCTTGTCTTATTTTAATTGCCAGGGGTTCAATGGCAATGTTAAAGAGGAGCGGGGAGAGAGGGCAGCCCTGCCGCGTTCCTCTGCCTATAGGGATAGAGGGAGAGAAGTTGTTATTTACTATCAATTTTGTAGCAGAGAAGGCATAGAGGTTTCCTATAAAGTCAGTAAATTTACCTTTAATACCAAAATGTTTTAATGAAGAGTGTATATGCTCATGGATAATTGAGTCAAATGCCTTCTCTGCATCAATAGAAATGACAGCAAGATCCTGTATGCCCTCTCCCCCGCTATTTATGTCAGACATAGTCTTGTAATATTCTGTCACCACCAACACCTCTCTAATTTTCGCAGCAGAGTTTCTATTATTTAGAAACCCTGATTGATCTGAGTGGATGATTTTTGCAAGAACCCCTTGTAGTCTAGCCGCCAGTACTGCTGTTAGAATTTTATAATCAACATTAAGGAGGGCTATAGGCCTATATGATTCTTTGCAAGCGGGATCTTTGCCTCCTTTAAGTATTAATGTTGTATATGATTGAGAAAAGGATGGGGGAGTGGGTTTGCCATCAATAAAGAAACTATTAAAAAGAGTACAAATATGCGGAGTGGCTTCGCTAAGCATGATTTTATAGAATTCACTAGGCAGACCATCAGGGCCAGGTGCTTTGTTTAGGGATAATTTGGATATTACTTTCTCAATCTCTTCCGTCGAGACGGGGGCATTCAAATTGGTAATGTCTTCTGGAGCCAGTGTAGGATGTTCAATTTTGCTCCAGAAGTCATCCGAGTTATTTACCTCATTGGCTTTAGGCGCGTACAGTTCTTTAAAATATTCATAGAATATTGCCAGAATGTCATCAGGTCTAGAGACAAGTTCCCCTTTATGGTGCAGTTTATCTATATTTAGTTGTTTTCTTTCATTTTTGATTAGTTTAGCCAGTATTCTACCTGACTTATTGCCGTATCTATACATTCTGGCTTGGGTTCTTAGTTCTTTTTGTGTTTCTTGTGATAGTATAAAGGCATCTCTCTCGCTTTTTGCGCGTAGGTATTTTGCCCAGTTGAGAGGAGTTCTATCCGATAAATAATGATTATAAGAATTAAGCAAAAATTTATGAGATTCCTTTTCCCTTAGCCTAAATTTTTTTAGCAAAGTGGCACCATAGGCAATAATTTCCCCCCTCATTACAGCTTTCGCTGTTTCCCAAAATATTTCAGGGTTTTTAAGGTAATCTCTATTAAAGTGTACATATTCTTTATATTTATTCAATAGGCAATTTTTAAATTTTAGGTCAGATGTTAAGTGGTAGGGAAAGAAGAAACGTGATGCAGTACGGTGCGCAGGTGCTACTAACAATTCAAGAGAGATGGGTGCATGGTCTGAGAGTAATATTGGCATTATTGTCACTTTGACACTTGTTGTTGGGATACGCTCGTCAATCAAAAAGATATCTATTCTGGACATGGTTTTATGGGCTTTTGAAAGACATGTAAAGTTCTGGGCGGTTGGGTTTTGATTTCTCCATATATCGTGTATAGCTAGATTGTGCATAATTTTTTTATACATTTTAGTTTCTAAGTTATCTCTTTTTTGTTTCCGATATTTAGTGTCTTGTCTTAGCCTGTCTAGTGGGCATTGTGGTGCCATATTGAAGTCACCGGCGATAATTAGAGAGCCTTCAGTATAGGATAGGAGCTTTGATTGGAGATTATCCCAATATTCTGAGTCAAACACGTTTGGGCCATATGTATTACACAATGTGTACATCTTCCTGGCAATCTTTATTTTTAACATGACATATCTCCCCCCCGGATCGGCCACACAGTGAATAACATCTGACTTAATTCTTTTACCTATTAGTATTGCTACCCCCCTCTTTCTCTCAACACCAGCAGCGAAGTATACATCTTTAACCCAAGAGGTTTTTAATTTTAAGGTTTCCTCTGCGGACAAATGTGTTTCCTGGATGAAACCAATATCGGTATGGGACTTACGTAGTTGTGTGAGAATTACCTTGCGTTTAATAGGTGTGGAGATACCTCCTACATTCCATGATACAATCTTACATTTTTCTATTTTTTCCATTTAGGAGATAAGTGTATTAAGCTATAGAGACGGGGATTAAGGGGGAGAGAGACAGGGAAAAAGAGAAGAAAACAAAAAAACAAAAAACATCTTATAGGGAGGTCCTTTCTTTTAAAACTGTCACACACGTGAGGGGAAAGAATCCCATAACTCTTGTCTATCAAAGGACAAGGGTCTACCCTATTGTAAGTCTGCATTCCTAAACATTCTTTTGTTAGATTTTAAAGTTTGTTACACTTCTACATTCTGTTGTTGGTCTAAGGAGTCAAGTGTTTTTAAAAAAATTTCAGCCGAAGTGGTTTCTTCGAACCAATGTGATTCTCCATGTGCTATGACCTTAAGTTTGTGGGGATAAATTATCATTGCTCGGTGGCCTTTTTGAATAAATTTAGAGCAAACAGGGGCAAGCTCCCTTCTTTTTGCTGCTGTATCAGCAGAGAAATCCTGAAGTAATAAGATTGTAGCCCCTTTAAATGTAATCGGTTGCTGCTTACGATAGTAGTGAAGTAATGCAATTTTGTCCTGGTAGTTTAATAATTTTGCTAGAATTGGCCTAGGTCTATTTCTACCTTTATTATCTGTATAAGGGGAGCCTAGTCTGTGTGCTCTTTCAACTAGTATAGGTTGATGTGTGGTTGGTATTTTAGGTAGTGACTCTGAGATAAAGGAGACAAGGTTCTCATTTTGATGTTCTTCTGGAAGACCAATAATTCTTATGTTGTTCCTTCTGGAACGATTCTCTAAGTCTTCCAGTTTATTTTGAATTTTTTGTATATTAGTTTCTGTTGTTTCAAATTTTGAACTATGTATGTTTGTAGTATCTTCTAGATCAGACACCCTCTGTTCCACTTCTTGTAGTCTAACAGAGAACTGCCGTATTTCTTGTGTTAACAAAAGGATATCCTGTTTTAATTCAGTTTTAAGAGCATCGAATTTAGGGGTGAGGGCATCTGAAATACTAGTAACCAGGTTTTGAATGTTAGTTACTTCTTGTGTCAATGGTGCGTTAGGAAATATTAGTTGTGTATCGGTAATATTTTCCTGTGTAGTCTTCGCTTTCCTATCCCTCTGTCTAGCTGCCATGGCTGGAGAAGTGATCTTGTGTGGGGTGTGTAAGAATTTATCCATGTGCCGCAATTACAAGAAAAAATAAAAAAAAAAGTGGAAATTTATATAAAGTGTAGGGAAAAGGGTGATTGGAGTGCTCTGTGGAGGTAAAAAAAACCAGCCAAGTGTAAGGTTAAGGAGGTACTTAGACCTCAGGGAGAATAGTGGGGATCAAGAGGGGGGGTGAAACAAGTGAGGGGAGAAAAAAAAAAAAAAAAAAAAAATTAGGTGGAGGTGAAGTGTCTATAGAGAGTTAAACAAATTAGTTATGTGAGAAATCCAGCCATGGGGGTAGGTATGAGGGAATGCTAAATTTATAAAGTTTATTCGGAAAATTTAACCTAGTTTTAAAGACAGCAGTTGTTTAAGTCTACCAGGGGGTGTATAAGGTTCAAAGTATAAGAACTACAAAATCATCCCATGGGGTAAGATAAATTGATGCTTCGGGCCTTTCCCTAGGGTCTGGGGTAGGTGGCGAGCCTTTATTTCAAAGAGCAGTATAAAAAGTTATTTCTTCGGTTCAATTTGGGTATGAATTGTTAAAGTGTAACAGAACTAGTTATGATTTATTTTCTGTCAAGTTGTTTTTTAGTTAACTTCAAAAAGTATGCAAATATATGCTAGGGCAAAGAGCCCTTACAGAGTATGATTTCAAATATGTCTAACTATATAGCAATTATAGGCAATAAAATAAAAGGAAAAAAGCAAGAAAGGTAAGCAAAAAAGGAAAAAAAAAAGAAAAACAGAAACAACATTCTACTTCAATTGTTAGGTCAAATCATTTCCTATATAGGAACAACAAATAATATAAATATAAATATGGTAGCCTTGTTTTTGTGTAAGATTATCTAATATTTGTCTTAACAAAGTATCTAGCCTTAATTCTCTCTCCTTGGGTCAGTTAGTAATTTATAACTTAGAGAAATTAAACCCAGGGGGGAGAGATAAGGTCCCTTTCTCTCTATCTAGTTTTCCATAGAAGGAGGAGAACAGTTTAAAGAGAGGGTACAATGTCTTGTTAAACAATAGACAAAAAACAAGCTTACATTTTCCCGAATGTTAACCTTTCTATGGTAATATATGAGGGTATTATAATCCAAAATTTCGGCTAGGTCATATACTCAAGACATTTATGTAGGAATCATTGAGGAATCTGAGATTGGTATCATTATATTTAACTAAACAGAACTGATTCCTCTTAAAGTTATGCACAGGTCTTATGTTTTCTTAGACATTAGCTTCCTTAAAATATTACGGCAGACATTCTTTACATAGTATATGTATATATCTTTTTTTCTTTCCTTTTCCCTATCGTTAATCGTTTTAATTCAGTATCTCAGGTGTATTGTAGACCAGAGGGATTTATATGGAAACCAATAAAGCATGCAAGATTTTTGTCTCTGTAGAAGTGAATACAGTTAAGTTGGCAGTACTGAGTCTCAAGATGCAATATGTGCTTACTAGGGTTCAGTCAGTTCTCTTGTATTTGGTTCTCGTCACCTTACCTGGATTCCATCCTACAGCAGTGTTCAAATAATAGGTAGGTGAGGAGAGGTCGTGCAAGAAAGAAAAAAATGTAAATTGTGTGCCACAAAGATCTAAGAAGTAGTCGTTCTGTGCAGTCCTCAGACCGTCTCTACGGGAATACCTCTACAGGCGAGTGTCCGGCTCCAACTGGTAGTCTCGGTTGAAACAAGGATGAAAAGACCAGCTCCAAACAGATTTGCCTCTCAGCTCACCGTCCCGTTCACAGCACTACGGCTAGTCGGTTGGAACACACCCAGCGAAGTTTGCAGCAGCACTTCAGCGGCGGCTCCCAGTAGCGGTTAGGAACAGGTCATACCTCCCACTCAGCCTCCGCACTGGGGGGGGGACGAGAAGCAAGCATCCGCTTCAGCGCTCTGAGTAGCCGCCTTGGCTGTTGGCTTCACTCGGCTCACCCCAGCGGCTCCACCTCCGTGGTCCGTATCAGCAGGTCCAAAGGCGTCTAGAATAGTGGAGAGGTGTGTCTTTGCGGCAAGCCTCCAGGGGATTGTCAGGCAGTCCCAGTCTCCCACGCAACCTCGGTGGGGGAGAGAGAGACCCGTAGGAAGTCTGCCAGCAGCCTGCAGCTATCCAGGTAAGGTTACAGGTGCTTTGTCGGTAGGGCAGTGAGAGAAAAGTTTATATGGAAAATAGCCTCGACCTCCCACGCAGCATCGGTGGGGGAGGGAGAGAATCAATTCCTCTGTATAAAGTGTTTCTTTAATTTAGACTCGATAACCTCAATGTTATAGAGAAGGCAACAAAGGGTAGATTTTGCAGCAGACTAGGAATGTCTACACGGTGGGATGATTGTCCATCGTTTGGTTCCAGTAGCGTTGGTGTAAGCTATCCAGGTAGCTACCCAGGTCTCTGGGTTCGGCACGAGCGGGAAACTCCGCCAGCAGCTGCAGGACTGGAAGGTAACTACACACAGGTGTTGCAGTTAGCTCCTCCTCCGGAAACCGACAGCCAGAACAAACAATTTTAAACAACTTTACAGTTTACTTCTATTATCAAATTTTCTTCATTCTCTTGTACGATTTGTTAAAGGAGCAGCAATACACTACTGGTTTCTAACTGAAGACATGGGTGAGCCAATGGCAATAGGTATATATATATGCAGCCACCAATCAGCAGCTAGAACCTAGGTTCTATGCTGCTCCTGAGCTTACCTAGATAAACCTTTCTGCAAAGGATAACAAGAGAAGGAAACAAATTAAATAATAGAAGTAAATTGGAAAGTTGTTTAAAATCGTATGTTCTGTCTAAATCATGAATGTCTAATTATGACTTTACTGTCCCTTTAAGGGGTTAATACAGCATTCCAAAGTCAATTTAAGGTATGAACTATGGAATGAAGGAGAACACTTTTTACCCCACTATTTTGGATCAGTCACTTATAAAGTCCAAAGATATTTGCATAGTTACTATAATCATATCAGTTTTGCAGATTGATTGTATGAAGCAATGCCGAAGAGCATCAAATGAACCTACACATTGACTAGGCATCACTTTTAAACAAAGCTTTAGAAAAGCCTGCAGTGACACAGTGAGGCATTTAGCAAAAGCCAAGTTATGTAAAATGCTGTATGTGGAACGACACACATTCTATTAAATAACTAATTTGATATTTTAAAGACTTACAGTGCCTACACTACTCTGTGTGGGTTTGATGGTAGTTAACAATCAAAAACAAATGTCTTATTGAAATTTTAACACAAATGGCATAAAGCAGCATGATAGCATAAAAATAAAAACACTGCACTTTAAATTAAATTATCAGTGCATATTACTAGGCTAAGCTTTTAATGTTTTATAAAAAAAGAACAACTATGCTCTGTTGGAATAATATACACTGGATTTTCACCAGAATCTGCACTGCAAAAAAACGGCACCATATTCAATATTTTTTTTTGTTAACAATTTGTTTTTTTATTTTGTTAACAAAATGATTTCTAAAATTCTCATTTTATAAATGTAAATACATTTAAAAATGTATTGTTTACATGGGAGGAACTACCATTGGTGCAGCAGATGCCGTGACAGAAGAGCTCAGGTGCTGAAAAGGGCCAAAAACAGCCACTGGAAGTCTATACATGCAGGAGAGCTGTTTATTATTGAACACAAAAGTTAGAAGGGCTCAAAGATAGGAGGTCTTAGATGTTAGGGAAAAAAGGCAGGCAAAGTGGTTTAACATAGATATACATACATATACTGTATATATACAGTGGATATAAAAAGTCTACACACCCCTGTTAAAATGTCAGGTTTCTGTTATGTAAAAAAATGAGACAAAGATAAATCATTTCAGAACTTTCAGAACCTTTTCAGAACTTTTCCCACCTTTAAAGTGACCTATAAACTATGCAACTCAATTAAAAAAACAAACTGAAATCTTTTAGATGAAGGGAAATAAAAAAAAATAATAAAATAATATGGTTGCATAAGTGTGTAAACTAATACTTTGTTGAAGCAACTTTTGATTTTATTACAGCACTCAGTCTTTTGGGGTATAAGTCTATCAGCATGGCACAACTTGACTTGGCAAGATTTGCCCATTCTTCTTTGCAAAAACACTCCAAATCTGTCAGAATTTGAGTGCATTTCCTGTGCACAGCCTTCTTCAGATCACCCCACAGATTTTAGTTTGGATTTAGATTCAGGTCTGGGCTCTGGCTGGGCCATTCCAAAACTTTAATCTTCTTCTGGTGAATCCATTCCTTTGTTGATTTGGATGTATGCTTTGGGTCGTTGTCATGCTGAAAGATGAAGTTCCTCTTCATGTTCAGCTTTCTAGCAGAAGCCTGAAGGTTTTGTGCCAATATTGTCTGGTATTTGGAACTGTTCATAATTCCCTCTACCTTGAATAAGGCCCCAGTTCCAGCTGAAGAAAAACAGCCCCAAAGCATGATGCTGCTATCACCATGTTTCACTGTGGGTATGGTGTTCTTTTGGTGATATGCAGTGTTGTTTTTGCGCCAAACATATCTTTTGGAATTATTGCCAAAAAGTTCAACCTTGGTTTCATCAGACCATAACACCTTTTCTCACATGCTTTTGGGACACTTCAGATGTGTTTTTGCTAAATTTAGCTGGGCTTGGACGTTTTCCGTCTTGCTGTCTACCCCAAAGCCCAAACATACGACGAATACGGGAGATTGTTGTCACATGTACCACACAGCCAGTACTTGCCAGATATTCCTGCAGCTCCTTTAATGTTGCTGTAGGGCTCTTGGTAGCCTCCCAGACCAGTTTTCTTCTCGTCTTTTCATCAATTTTGGAGGGACATGCAGTTCTTGGTAATGTCATTGTTGTGCCATATGTTCTCCACTTGATGATGACTGTCTTCACTGTGTTCCATGGTATATCTAATGCCTTGGAAATTCTTTTGTACCCTTCTCCTGACTGATATCTTTTAACAATGAGATCCCTCTGATGCTTTGGAAGCTCTCTGCAGACCATGGCTTTTGTGTAGGATGCGACTAAGAAAATGTCAGGAAAGACCTACTAGAACAGCTGAAGTTTATTCGGGGTTAATCAGAAGCACTTTAATTTATGGCAGGTGTGTGATGACTCTTATTTAACATGGTTTTGAATGTGATTGCTTAATTCTGAACAAAGCTACATCCCCAAGAGGGTATGCACACTTATGCAACCACGTTATTTTAGTTTTTTTTTGTTTACTTCCCTCCACCTTAAAGATTTCAGTTTGTTTTTCAATTGAGTTGTGTAGTTTATAGGTCACATTAAAGGTGGAAAAAGTTCTGAAATGATTTATCTTTGTCTAATTTTTTACATCACAGAAACCTGACATTTAACAGGGGTGTGTAGACTTTATATCCACCGTATATGTCTAAATGATTATACAGTATGTATATATATATATATATATATATATATATATATATATATATAGAGAGAGAGAGAGAGAGAGAGAGAGAGAGAAATAGCATAAAGACAGGACCTGGTGATGATCCCTGCGGTCCCACGCCAAAAAAGGCAGCACACGAGATTTAGCAACACACCTTTTAATGCCAACAATGCATAACGTTTCAGCTCCCACTGGAGCTTTGATCACATGCGGTAGTTCATAGGAATAAAGGATGCCTGATTTATTCCTATGAACTACCGCATGTGATCAAAGCTCCAGTGGGAGCTGAAACGTTATGCATTGTTGGCATTAAAAGGTGTGTTGCTAAATCTCGTGTGCTGCCTTTTTTGGCGTGGGACCGCAGGGATCATCACCAGGTCCTGTCTTTATGCTATTTCTCTACATTCATCTTTGGGCCGTGCTTTTGAGTGGTTTTTACATTGGTGAGTGCTGATCTTGTCTGTAAATATATATATATATATATATATATATATATAGAGAGAGAGAGAGAATAGCAGAGAAGTGCACTCTCACTTAAGTCCAACTACCAGGGTGCTAGTGAAGTGTAATAAACAAATAAACAGAAAACTTGCACTCACTGGATTTTCAAAAAGCCAATTTTACTGTGACCGTGTCACAGTAAAATTGGCTTTTGAAAATCCAGTGAGTGCAAGTTTTCTGTTTATATATATATATATATATATATATATATATATATATATATATATATATATATATATAGATACAGAAGTAGGAATTGTGGAAGAGAAACTTAAATTATATTATGTCAGGACCCTTCTCAATAAAAGAGTAATGGGAACATTTATTCTGAAATATATTAACCGATTGACTCAGCTTCAGCTATAGCCAAGCGTGGTGCAGACCCCTTAAATTTATTAGATCCAAAAACTATAGAAAAGAGGGCATAGTAGAGCTATATGAGATACTATGACTAAAGTAGGGGATTTCAGCACTCAAAAATTACTTATTAAATCTAATGTCTTAGATATCTATGACTGTGGGAAAATATCAAACCCAAACAGAACCATACATTCAAGGATTCATTCATATGCAGATAGTTTATTGCAAACATTGCTTGAAACAAAATTAGCAGCTTAAAGAAAGTTCATCAAGTCTAGAAAATACCACTGCAGTGGGTTTAGACTATGCATATTAAACATATCAACCATTTACAGAAAATATATTGAAAACACATGCAGCAAACAAGAGTTAAATGGGCATAACCTCATATCGTTATAAGAAGCTGTTAAACAGAACTGGCATACATTGCAATGGAAACACCAAGGTAACAATATATGTATGTCCTTTAAATAGAGCATATGTCAATCCCGACAGAGAGAGGTCAAGTGCCTCAATTAGTTGCAGCATGAACCAACTTTGTAATCCAACAGGTGAAATTTAAATAATCCTGCAAATAGTTTCTGAACTTATAAGTCAACCGAGGTAAAGACGTCCTCAAAAGTTAATTTGACATTATGGCTTATTGTAGAGTAATTGCATATCAACCTTCTCAGTGGTGCAATAATAGAAATAATGAAACAGACTGCTTATAAATACTGCAGCAAAATCCGGGATTCAAAATCACAGGGCTAGTAAACAGTGGACCGGGACATGAGCCTCAGACATCCTGTTATCACCTATCCCGACAGCCAGACGTATCTCCTTGCTCATTAGGGACACGGACTATGTAGGTGATACTCCGCCTCTGTACTTTAACCATATCCAGGCAACTTAGTATAGCCGCTTGAGTACCGCAAGATCCAGGCTTGCTCTTCGGTTT
The DNA here is from genome assembly GCF_027579735.1 of Bombina bombina. Lineage (NCBI taxonomy): Eukaryota > Metazoa > Chordata > Amphibia > Anura > Bombinatoridae > Bombina > Bombina bombina. The sequence goes on along the minus strand of NC_069503.1, from coordinate 673,486,544 downwards.
AAATTTCCCAGGCAGATCAAATCAACTGCTTTCACTGCAGGTATCGTACTTGCTGCTTCTTGTTTAGGAAAGTTGACGCACGTTTCGCCCCATAATGCTGAACGAAACAGGGGCCTCGTCAGGACTGTCAATCACATCAAACTTCAGGCTTATATTGTTACACCTTTAGAGGAGTGGCTACTACTTTTTTATTAGCCAATGAGATGTATTACTCAGGCCAGGCCTCTTTAATCAAATAGAACAGCAAGGTCATAGCCCATCAATTAATACATTTAGAAATAGTTTTATATTTTCTAAGACATAGATAAGATGATACAATTTTGCCATATATGTAGATGTGATAAAAATACATTAAACAATTTTGCAAAAAACACAACCGCATCTCACAAATCACCTGCATGTTTTGATTCTATTAAACATCGCTACATTAGTCATAGATACTAATGTTACGGAAATAACTGGAACACATTGCTTAAAAGGAGTAAATGCTCAAAATCAAGATAAAATATTGTAATTTTGACTCCTAAAAAATAAAAAATCACATTTTAAATCAGCTTTATTGAAAAATGTTAAAATTCCATATCCCAAACGTTTCGGTGTCCGTCTGACACCTTTCTCAATGAATCAACATTCTTAAAGTTATACTGTAATTTTTAGGATGTTGACCCATTTAACGAAAATAAAAAGTTCCACAAAACACATCTAAAATAAATTACAAAGTACACTTACACTCATATTAACACTGTCTAATAAAAACTATTAGAAAAAAAAAATTGCACAAAAAAGGGCTCAAAGATATACGATCTCGAGTGCTAGATGAAAAAAGCCGGCAAAGGACTTTAACATAGAGATACATACATCCCCCTGTGACTTCCTCTCCACCTCTCCTCTCCCCTCACACTTCCTTCCCTGCTGATGCTATTTAAAAACAAAACAGTGCCTGAAGCCGTTCTTCTCAGACACTGCAGGGCTCACTATGATTTAGTAATATCTCGTGACCCACTATTGTGGAACGTACTTTAAAATATGGCAGCGTACATAGTACATCCAATGCTGCAGATCAACATTTAAATTATAAAGCATTTATCTACAACAGAATGCAGTAAGATGAAAAGACTTTGTACAGCATTGTTAGTTTATTTTGCATAATTAGAAAAAGTTAGTTTAGAATATGTCAAGCAGGTGTTGTGGTTCCCTTTAAATAGATATTCCTAAATATCAGTATATATTTTTACCTATATATACTGTCACGGATACCAGACAGCTAAGGCTACTCCCAACCCCCCTACAACCTCACCCCTGTTGTTTCTCAGTGGTTTGGGGCTCCTCAGAGCAACCACAATCTCTGGAAGCTTTTGTTTGCTTGTTTTGTGAAGTGCTGGTGTATGACCAGGAAAACCCTCCTAGGCTGCTAGGGCTCCTGGAACTCCCGGTCAGCCGCCTCGCAACGGACACCCGCCTAACTCCTCTCAGGCTGGCCAGGCTCCTGGAACTCCCGGTTGGCCACAGGACAGCAGGACACCCGCTAACTTTACCCCTGGTCGTTTCAGAAGCCCTTTGCCCCAGAGCTCCGCTCTTTTGGGGATTAGTAGCCCCTAGGGAGGACAAGAGTAGTGGCAATTATCAGAGGGGAGCTCTTTTGGGAACCTTGGGGTTTTGGACACCCCTAGCCTCATAACTTCAACGGACTGTAACTCCGGTCCCCAGTAATGAATCATGCTGATTTTTGGATTGTGGCATCTGGGGACTGAGAGCTTTAAAATGACACCACTGTGGCATTGTCCTCTGTTCTTATCAAGATAAGTGTGTGTATAAAAGATGTGTGTTTTGCTCAATAAAATCAGTTCTTATTTCACCTGAATGCTAGTCTGTCTAGTCATTTAGGTGGGCTCCTGCTAGAATCACTTTCCTGGGCTACATAGCAGCCTGTTCCAGGCAGAGGAAGGACACTCTGGCAGAGCTACCTAGTCTGGGTAGCTGGAGTCTGCCACAGGGTGGGACCCTGAGTACTGGTGCTGTCGGGCATCAGGGGTGGCTACAGGCGGTGGTCACTTGCCAGCTACATAGCTGCAGTCAGCAGGGAGGAAGCAGGACCCGTTTGGCGGAGCTACCCAGTCGAAGTAGCTGGGGTATCCGTCACATTGGTTGGCAGTGGTGGGATCTGCTTCTTTCACACAGTTTCTGCTGACAGAGGAGACATACCACAGTAGCCGGTAAATATGGAGGCAGAGCTCCTAGGGAGAGTACAAAGGATGCTGACCGGAACAAATGATCCTTGTTCAGAACAGGACGTTCTGGCATGGAGGAACCTTGCCCTCTAAGACCTCTGGTGGGAGGCTCTTCAACAGGAGCAGGAAAATGGAAAGGTCCTCCCCACGAATGACACGAGATTACAGGTTCGGTGGGCCGTGAGACTGCCTTTCCTGGGAGAACAGCCAAAGAAGGAATGGCTAGCTGTTCTACATAGACTGATCCAGCAAGAGATGTGGGTGGAGGACGGCTATCTGGCCCTCCAATGGCTCGCTATGCAAGCGCAGCCATGGCTGGAGGAAGGCTTCCCCACAGAGGGCTTTGGCTTCGGCGGCCCTGGATTGCTGTTTACAAAAAGCATCCACAGTTTGGGAGCGAGACAGGCCAGGGTCTGGAGGATATCTCTGGGCTCCAAGAGGAACTGCTGGATCTCTTGGAGGAGATCTGGCTGCTGGATGATCTGGATTTTATAATTGACCAGGAAGAGGCACTGGTCAAGGAATATAAGAGGCTGCTGGATCTCGCTAAGCAGCGTGCCAGGGGCATACAGATCTGGGCTGCAGCCCTCTGGGATTCATGGAGCTCGACCGTGGAGGAGTGGCAGCAAAGAAAAAGGGAACCAGGGCTGCTGGATCCTGATCAGCAGTCTGACTCTGAGCTTACAGACTTGGACAAGGGAGCCACCCCATCAAAAGTGCTGACAACAGGGCAGAGAGCCGCTGGCCTCTGCCCAGCACCTGTAACAGCTCCAGGAAACCTGGGAGCGGAGGTAGTCATCCTCCCTCCCCTTACAGAGAACCCCTTGCAGGTAGAGATGGATGTCAATAACTCTCCCTAGCAGCAGAACCCCTTCCCGGGAGAGGAGACAGTCGGTCTCTCTCCCCAGCTGCAAAGCCAGGAGCCAGGAGAGGAGACAGTCAGTCTCTCTCCCCAGTGGCAGAGCCATCCCCTGGGAGTGGAGGTAGTTGTCCTCCCTCCCCGTAAACCAAACCCCTTCCCGGGAGAGGAGACAGTCGGTCTCTCTCTCCCCAGCAGCAGAGCCGGGAGAGGAGACAGTCAGTCTCTCTCCCCAGCGGCAGAGCCATCCCCTGGGAGTGGAGGTAGTCGTCCTCTCTCCCAATAAACAGAACCCCTTTCTTGGAGAGGAGACAGTCGGTCTCTCTCCCCAGCAGCAGATTCATCCTTCGGGAGTGGAGGTAGTTGTCCTCCCTCCCCTTACAGAGAAGCCCTTGCAGGGAGAAACGGGTATCGATATCTCTCCCCAGCAGCTGAATCCCTTTCTGGGAGAGGAGACAGTTGGTCTTTCTCCCCAGCGGCAGCACAGTTTCCCATGGAGCAGAGGTAGCAGACCTCCCTCCCCAGCGGTAGATCTCCTTCTTGGTAGAAGAGACAGAAGGTCTCTCCCCTCAGTAGCTTGGAAGGGTCTCTACCCTTTTCTTGTCCCGGACTATTTCTCACTGGGGACAAGCGTTGCATTAGGCAAGGAGGAGAAAAGCTTATACAGTTGGTGCCACATGTTTGGGCACCCGAGCTTTGCCTGCCCCTCCAAGGAGCAACTTCCCCATCTGGTCTGGGGTGGGTCTGCCAGTACTAAACCGGGTATCATGGAGAGATGCAGTGTGGCCCTGGAACTTGAGGACCCTGGATCTTGTGGGACAGCAATTGTTTGGGAGCCGGCCTTGGCAAACTTGTTTGTGACTTTGCATTATGTGACTATCCCTGCGCCCAGGGTGCAGGGTATAAATGCCAGCAGGAACCCCCCAGGATGCCCCAAGCTCAGGAGAGATGGGATAACCTCTCCCAGGAAACCGAGAAGTGGAGGGCCACTGTCGGACAGCCCCAGGCCGTCTCGTTAAGGGTCTAGCCGGGTCTGCCGAACTGGAGGGGGGGAGATGTCATGGATACCAGACAGCTAAGGCTACCCCCTACCCCCCTACAACCTCACCCCTGTTGTTACTCAGTGGTTTTGGGCTCCTCAGAGCAACCACAATCTCTGGAAGCTTTTGTTTGCTTGTTTTGTGAAGAGCTGGTGTATGACCAGGAAAACCCTCCTAGGCTGGCCGGGCTCCTGGAACTCCCGGTCAGCCACCTCACAACGGACACCCGCCTAACTCCTCTCAGGCTGGCCGGGCTCCTGGAACTCCTGGTCGGCCACAGGACAGCAGGACACCTGCTAACTTTACCCCTGGTCGTTTCAGCAGCCCTTTGCCCCAGAGCTCTGCTCTTTTGGGGATTGGTAGCCCCTAGGGAGGACAAGAGCTGTGGCAATTATCAGAGGGGAGCTCCTTTGGTAACTGGGGGTTTTGGACACCCCTAGCCTCATAACTTCAACGGACTGTAACTCCAGTCCCCAGTAACGAATCATGCTGATTTTTGGACTGTGGCATCTGGGGACTGAGAGCTTTAAAATGACACAAGTGGCATTGTCCTCTGTTCTTATTAAGATAAGTGTGTGTATAAAAGGTGTGTGTTTTGCTCAATAAAATCAGTTCTTATTTCACCTGAATGCTAGTCTGTCTAGTCATTTAGGTGGGCTCCTGCTAGAATCACTTTCCTGGGCTACATAGCAGCCTGTTCCAGGCAGAGGAAGGACACCCTGGCAGAGCTACCTAGTCTGGGTAGCTGGAGTCTGCCACAGGGTGGGACCCTGAGTACTGGTGCTGTCGGGCATCAGGGGTGGCTACAGGCGGTGGTCACTTGCCAGCTACATAGCTGCAGTCGGTAGGGAGGAAGCAGGACCCATTTGGCGGAGCTACCCAGTCAGGGTAGCTGGGGTATCTGTCACATATACACTCACCAGCCACTTTTTAGGTACACCTGTTCAATTACTTGGTAACTCAAATTGCTAATCAGCCAATCACATGGCAGCAGCTCAATGCATTTAGGCATCTAGACGTGGTGAATACGACTTGCTAAAGTTCAAACTGAGCATCAGAATGGGGAAGAAAGTTAATTTAAGTGACTTGAACGTGGCATGGTTGTTGGTGCCAGATGGGCTGGTTTCAGTATTTCAAAAACTGCTGATCTACTGGGATTTTCATGCACAGCCATCTCTAGGGTTTACAGAGAATGGTCCGAAAAGGAGAAAATATCTAGTGAGCAGCAGTTGTTCGGACGAAAATGCCTTGTTGATGTCAGACGTCATTGGAGAATGGGCAGACTAGTTCGAGATGATAGAAAGGCAACAGTAACTCAAATAACCACTCGTTTTAACCAAGGTATGCTGAATACCATCTCTGAATGCACAACACTTCCAACCTTGATGCAGATGGGCTACAGCAGCAGAAGACCACATCGGGTGCCACTCCTGTCAGCTAAGAACAGGAAACTGAGGCTACAAAATTGGACAATAGAAGATTGGAAAAACGTTGCCTGGTCTGATGAGTCTTGATTTCAGCTGAGACATTCAGATGGTAGGGTCAGAATTTGGCGTAAACAACATAAAAGCATGGATCTATCCTGGCTTGTATCAACGGTTCAGGCTGCTGGTGGTGTAATGGTATATTTTCTTGCCACACTTTAGGCCTCTTAGTACTAATTGAGCATCATTTAAACGCTACAGCCTACCTGAGTATTGTTGCTGACCATGTCCATCCCTTTATGACTACAGTGTACCCATGAACATGAGTTCACTGTACTTCGATGGCCTCCACAGTCACCAGATATCAATCCAATAGAGCATCTTTGGGATGTGGTGGAACTGAAGATTCGCATTATGGATGTGCAGCCGACAAATCTGCTATCATGTCAATATGGACCAAAATGTCTGTGCAATGTTTCCAAAATGTCTCTGGAATGTTTCCAACACCTTTTTGAATCTATGCCATGAAGAATTAAGGCAGTTCTGAAGGCAAAAGGGGGTCCAACCCAGTACTAGCAACAAGGTGTACCTACTAAAGTGGCCATTGAGTGTATATATATATATATATATATATATATATATATATATATATATATATATATATATATAAAAAAATATATATTTGTATACAAACCATCAGATATATGTAGAAATATTTATTTATTAATATAAAGAACATACTCAGTTATGTAAAGAACATTGGGATATGAAATATTTTCATGTTGGGTTGGACCAAATGAGAATATGCGATCATGCAGAAGTGCTAATACTGCTCCACTTGAAATTTAGCTAAATATAAAGTACTCACATAATAATATTCCTTTTTTTGGGGGTAAATTCTTTAATTTCATTCTACAATAAAAATGAGGAGATCTCTGTTCCTGGATTTTTTCACACTGAACCTTTCTACCTAGAAATGTCCAAGATGTAATACTATCTTCACATTAGCAGTTTCATTGACCTTTAAGGGACATTAAACACAAATTGCAAGCTGCATAAAACTGCAGCTTCATATAAAAGAAACATTTTGCAATAAATAATGTAGCTTTGTTTTGTCAGATAAGTAAATGTTTTATGGTTTTCGTTTTTCCTTTTTTCCCTGCTCCTGGAACAAATGTCTGCTCCTTAAAGGGATACAAAATCCAAATGTTTTCTTTCACGATTTAGATAGAGCATGCAATTTTAAGCAACTTTCTAATTTACTCCTGGATAGCGCATTTAGCCACTAATAAGCAAGCATAACCCAGTTTCTGAACAAAAAACGTGCCGTCTCCTAAGCTTTATATTACTGGTTTAAAAATAAAGATAGAGAACAAAGAAAAATTGATAATAGGAGTAAATTAGAAAGTTGTTTAAAATTGCATGCTTTATCTGAATCATTGCTCTATCTGAATCATGTAAGAAAAAAATGTGGGTTTAGTATCCCTTTAACCCTTTAATGACCACAGCACTTTTCCATTTTCTGTCCGTTTGGGACCAAGGCTATTTTTACACTTTTGCGGTGTTTGTGTTTAGCTGTAATTTTCCTCTTACTCATTTACTGTACCCACACATATTATATACTGTTTTTCTCGCCATTAAATGAACTTTCAAAATATACCATTATTTTCATCATATCTTATAATTTACTATAAAAAAATTTATAAAATATGAGGAAAAAATGGAAAAAAATACACTTTTTCTAACTTTGACCCCCAAAATCTGTTACACATCTACAACCACCAAAAAACACCCATGCTAAATAGTTTCTAAATTTTGTCCTGAGTTTAGAAATACCCAATGTTTACATTTTCTTTGCTTTTTTTGCAAGTTATAGGGCAATAAATACAAGTAGCACTTTGCCATTTCCAAACCACTTTTTTTCAAAATTAGCGCTAGTTACATTAGAACACTAATATCTTTCAGGAATCTCTAAATATCCATTGACATGTATATATATATTTTTTTAGAAGACATCCCAAAGTATTGATCTAGGCCCATTTTGGTATATTATTTACAAACAGCTTGTGCAATTATGGCACAAATGGTTGTAAATGCTTCTCTGGGATCCCCTTTGTTCAGAAATAGCAGACATATATGGCTTTGGCGTTGCTTTTTGGTAATTAGAAGGCCGCTAAATGCTGCTGCGCATCACATGTGTATTATGGCCAGCAGTGAAGGGGTTAATTAGGTAGTTTGTAGGGAGCTTGCAGGGTTAATTTTAGCTTTAGTGTAGAGATCAGGGGGTCCATCCGATAAAAATCGTCGCCCGCAAAAGCCGGCGACGCCAAGATTTACGCTGGTTTGGTATCCTATATACGGCGTAACCTAGAAGTTACGCGCGTATATTTCTGCCGTCGCCCGTAGTTTTTTGGGCTATAGGCAGGTATACCAAACCAGCGCAGTTTGGTATCCAATATGCAGCGTAAGGACTTACGTGGCGAAAATGGAGAAAACTTACTCCATTTTCACCTCGCCACAAAAAGCAGCCGTAAGAAGCCTTACGCTGACTATTGGAGCCCGTAACTCCCTAAACTGGCTGCTAAAATAAACCTAACACCTAACGCATGCGCAATGTCTATCTCCCTGTCAACCGCGATCTGCTAAAATAAACCTAACACCTAACGCATGCGCAATGTCTATCTACCTGTCAACCGCGATCCCCCCCCGAAATCCCTAATAAAGTTATTAACCCCTAAACCGCCGCTCCCGGACCCCGCCGCCATCTACATAAACTAACCCCCTACTGTGAGCCCCTAAAACCGCCGCCATCTACCTTATCTATCCCCTAATCTGACCCCTTACACCGCCGCCACCTATATAAAAATTATTAACCCCTAATCTAATCCCCCTATACCGCCGCCAGCTATATTAATATTACTAACCCCTAATGTAAGCCCCTTACACCGCCGCCATCTCTATTAAAATGATTAACCCCCAATTTAATCTACCTACCCCGCCGCCAGCTATATTATCTATATTAACCCTAAGTATATTATAGTTAATATAGGTATTACATTATATATATTAACTATATTAACCCTAATTATATTAGGGTTAATATAGTTAATATAGTTACTATAGTATTTATATTAACTATATTAACTCTATCTAACCCTAACACCCCTAACTAAATTTATATTAAATTAATCTAATTCATTTATAAACTAAAATATTCCTATTTAAATCTAAATACTTACCTATAAAATAAACCTTAAGATAGCTACAATATAATTAATAATTACATTGTAGCTATGTTAGGGTTAATATTTATTTTACAGGTAAATTGTTAATTATTTTAACTAGGTATAATAGCTATTAAATAGTTATTAACTTTTTAATATATACCTAGTTAAAATAATTACCCAATTACCTGTAAAATAAATCCTAACCTAAGTTACAAATACACCTACACTATCAATAAATTAAAGAAACTACAAACATCTATCTAAAAATACAATTAAATTAACTAAACTAAATTACAAAAAACAAACAAACACTAAATTACAAAAAATAAAAAAAAGATTACAAGATTTTTAAGCTAATTACACCTATTCTAAGCCCCCTAATAAAATAATAAACCCCCAAAATAAAAAAAATTCCCTGCCCTATTCTAAATTAAAAAAAGTTCAAAGCTCTTTACCTTACCAGCCCTTAAAAGGGCCTTTTGTGGGGCATGCCCCAAAGAATTCAGCTCTTTTGCATACAAATACAATACCCCCCCCCCCCATTACAACCCACCACCCACATACCCCTATTCTAAAACCACCCAAACCCCCCTTAAAAAAGCCTAACACTACCCCCCTGAAGATCTCCCTACCTTGTCTTCACCACACCGGGCCGAACTCCTGATCCGATCCGGGCGATGTCTTCCTCCAAGCGGCAAAGAAGAATTCTTCCTCCGGCGATGTCTTCCTCCAAGCGGCAAAGAAGAATTCTTCCTCCGGCGACGTCTTCCTCCAAGCGGCAGCAAAGTCTTCATTCTTCCGGCGGCATCTTCAATCTTCTTTCTTCGCTCCGCCACCGCGGAGCATCCATCCCGGCCGACGACTGAACGACGAATGAGGTACCTTTAAATTACGTCATCCAAGATGGCGTCCGCCGAATTCCGATTGGCTGATAGGATTCTATCAGCCAATCGGAATTAAGTTAGAAAAATCTGATTGGCTGATTGAATCAGCCAATCAGATTCAAGTTCAATCCGATTGGCTGATCCAATCAGCCAATCAGATTGAGCTCGCATTCTATTGGCTGATCGGAGCGAAGAAAGAAGATTGAAGATGCCGCCGGAAGAATGAAGACTTTGCTGCCACTTGGAGGAAGACGTCGCCGGAGGAAGAATTCTTCTTTGCCGCTTGGAGGAAGACATCGCCGGAGGAAGAATTCTTCTTTGCCGCTTGGAGGAAGACATCGCCCGGATCGGATCAGGAGTTCGGCCCGGTGTGGTGAAGACAAGGTAGGGAGATCTTCAGGGGGGTAGTGTTAGGCTTTTTTAAGGGGGGTTTGGGTGGTTTTAGAATAGGGGTATGAGGGTGGTGGGTTGTAATGGGGGGGGGGGGGTATTGTATTTGTATGCAAAAGAGCTGAATTCTTTGGGGCATGCCCCACAAAAGGCCCTTTTAAGGGCTGGTAAGGTAAAGAGCTTTGAACTTTTTTTAATTTAGAATAGGGCAGGGATTTTTTTTTTATTTTGGGGGTTTATTATTTTATTAGGGGGCTTAGAATAGATGTAATTAGCTTAAAAATCTTGTAATCTTTTTTTTATTTTTTGTAATTTAGTGTTTGTTTTTTTTGTAATTTAGTTTAGTTAATTTAATTGTATTTTTAGATAGATGTTTGTAGTTTATTTAATTTATTGATAGTGTAGGTGTATTTGTAACTTAGGTTAGGATTTATTTTACAGGTAATTGGGTAATTATTTTAACTAGGTAGCTATTAAATAGTTAATAACTATTTAATAGCTATTATACCTAGTTAAAATAATTAACAATTTACCTGTAAAATAAATATTAACCCTAACATAGCTACAATGTAATTATTAATTATATTGTAGCTATCTTAGGGTTTATTTTATAGGTAAGTATTTAGATTTAAATAGGAATATTTTAGTTTATAAATGAATTAGATTAATTTAATATAAATTTAGTTAGGGGTGTTAGGGTTAGATAGAGTTAATATAGTTAATATAAATACTATAGTAACTATATTAACTATATTAACCCTAATATAATTAGGGTTAATATAGTTAATATATATAATGTAATACCTATATTAACTATAATATACTTAGGGTTAATATAGATAATATAGCTGGCGGCGGGGTAGGTAGATTAAATTAGGGGTTAATCATTTTAATAGAGATGGCGGCGGTGTTAGGGGCTTACATTAGGGGTTAATAATTTTAATATAGATGGCGGCGGTGTTAGGGGCTCACTTTAGGGGGTTATAGATATAATATAGATGGCGGCGGGGTACGGGAGCAACGGTTTAGGGGTTAATAACTTAATTAGGTTGCGGCGGGGTACGGGAGCGGCGGTTTAGGGGTTAATAGCTTTTTTATTGTTAGGATAGTGAGGGGGGATAGCGGATAGAGGGTTAGACGTGTCGGGCTATGTTAGGGAGGCGTGTTAGACTTGTCGGGCTATGTCTAGGAGGCGTGTTAGACAGTGCGGGTGATTTAGACTTTAGTCAGGTTTTATAGGCGCCGGCAGTTTCTAACGTGGCGCAAGTCACTGGCGACTCCAAAAATCTGTACTTACGCAGATTTCTGGACATCGCTGGTTTGTGAGACTTGCGCCACTTTAGCAAGTGACGGCGCCGCATATTGGATGGCTCGAATTGCGAGCTGAAACTGCGGGCGACGTTGGTTCCCTCGCTTGCGCCGCAAACTGCGATCTATATCGGATCGCGCCCCAGACTCCCACCTGACACATGCCACCCCCTGATCCCTCCCAAACAGCTCTCTTCCCTTCCCCACCCCACAATTGTCCCCGCCATCTTAAGTACTGGTAGAAAGTCTGCCAGTACTAAAATAAAAGGTATTAAAAAAAAAAATACTTTTTTTTAAGCATATTTACATATGCTGCTATGTAGGGTCCCCCCTTAGCCCCCAACCTCCCTGATCCCCCCAAAATAGCTCCCTAACCCTCCCCCTCTGCCTTATTGGGGCCATCTTGGGTACTGGCAGCTGTCTGCCAGTACCCAGTTTGCAAATAAAAATGTTTTTTTTTATTATTTGTTATTTGTTTCTGTAGTGTAGCTTCCCCCCCACAGTCCAATATCCCACCAGCCAAACCGATCACTAAATAAATATAACTACCCCTTTGATCCCCACTTCTAACTAAAAATTTTCTGTAGCGTAGTGGTTCCCACCCGCTCCCTCCCCGTGCACGCGCGCGCATCCGTGCGCGCCCCCCCGGTCGTCCCCTCCCCCGATCCTGCCCCCCTCCGCATCACAAAGGCCATCGATGGCCCCCACCCACCTCCCACACCGGCTCCCACCCACCAACGAACGTAGCCGTTAATGTCCGGTGCAGAGAGGGCCACAGAGTGGCTCTCTCTGCACCGGATGGCTAAAAATGGTTATTGCAGGATGCCTCGATATCGAGGCATCACTGCAATAACCGGAAAGCAGCTGGAAGCGAGCAGGATCGCTTCCAGCTGCTTTCCACACCGAGGACGTGCAGGGTACGTCCTCAGGCGTTAACTGCCTTTTTTTTGAGGACGTACCCTGCACGTCCTCGGTCGTTAAGGGGTTAATTAACCACAAGCCAGTCCATATTCACATGGTATGAACATGCATTATTGTTCACACGTGCAGTTCCTATTCTCTTAAACCAGTTAAAGGGACATAAAACTGAAAATGTACTATGCATTAAAAAATCAATGAAACTGAAACATATAATAAATAGTATTTATTTTTCTTGGTTAGCTATTCAATATTTAGTTTTTGCTATTAAAATTGTGTTTATCTCATACTACCTGGAACTAATACCTTTAAGGACTATAAATGGCAGAAGAGTCCATGTAAAAAATAAAATTATTAGTATGGACTACACTTTTCCTTAACATGTAAAAACACTTGCAAAGCATTTTTATAACATTTGATAGTTAGATCTGTCTTAAAAGGTGTATTTTCAGACTTAAGATAACATCATTTCATTTCACCTGCATTTAAGGGTTTGATGACAGTTTATTGTTTGATAATTATCACCATAGTAACGTCAGCAGGTAAGCCCTTTTCGATGTTGAATGATCACAATCAGGTATTTTTTTTAACATTTTTATTGAATAAGAAAAATAGGTTATACAATCATTTGCAAGATAGTCTGTTATCAAACAGTTTACAAAGCATACTCTATCAGTATACAAAATGACAATAAATTTAGAATGATAACAAGGTTAAATTATTAACATTACATATGATGCTGTGAGTATAAACCAGTCCAGATATTGTCTGGACTAGAGTGTAAAATAACCTTAAGTATTTTCGTCTATTTCTATGCCTGACTATGACTGATGATTACAGAATTCTTCCCAAAGTTACGCCTAGATTACGAGTTTTGCTGTAACAGGGGTGCGGTGCTAACGAGCCTTTTTTTCCCACCGCTCCCTTAAGACAACGCTGGTATTACAGGTTTTTTTAAACCTGGCGTTAGCCGCAAAAAGGTGAGCATAGAGCAAAATTTAGCTCCACATCTCACCTCAATACCAGCATTGCTTAAGTCAGCGGTGAGCTGGCTAAACATGCTCGTGCACGATTTCCCCATAGGAAACAATGGGGCTGAGCTGGCTGAAAAAAAGCAGTGTTCAGCTCCTAACGCAGCCCCATTGTTTCCTATGGGGAAATTAATTTTATGTCTGCACCTAACACCCTAACATGAACCCCGAGTCTAAACACCCCTAATCTTACACTTATTAACCCCCAATCTGCCGCCCCCACTATCGCTGACACCTACATTATATTATTAACCCCTAATCTGCCTCTCCGGACACTGCCGCCACCTACATTATACTTATGAACCCCTAATCTACTGCCACAACATCGCCGACACCTACATTTTATTTATTAACCCCAAATCTGCCCCCCCAACATCGCCGCAACTATATTAAATTTATTAACCCCTAAACTTAAGTCTAACCCTAACCCTAACACCCCCCTAACTTAAATATAATTTAAATTAAACAAAATAAATTTACCATAATTAAATAAATTAATCCTATTTAAAACTAAATACTTACCTATAAAATAAACCCTAAGCTAGCTACAATATAATGTATAGTTACATTGTAGCTAGCTTAGGATTTATATTTATTTTACAGGCAACTTTGTATTTATTTTAACTAGGTACAATAGTTATTAAATAGTTATTAACTATTTAATAACTTCCTAGTTAAAATAAGTACAAAAGTACCTGTAAAAATAAACCCTAACCTAAGTTACAATTACACCTAACACTACACTATAATTAAACTAATTACCTAAACTACCTACAATTAATTACAATTAAACTAAATAAACTAAATAACGAAAAAAACAACACTAAATTACAGAAAAAAAAAGAATTACAAGAATTTTAAACTAATTACACCTAATCTAATCCCCCTAATAAAATAAAAAAGCCCCCAAAATAATAAAATTCCCTACCCTACACTAAATTACAAATAGCCCTTAAAAGGGCCTTTTGCAGGGCATTGCCCCAAAGTAATCAGCTCTTTCACCTGTAAAAAAAATACAATACCCCCCAACATTAAAACCCATCACCCACACACCCAACCCTACTCTAGAACCCACCCAATCCCCCCTTAATAAAACCTAACACTACCCCCCTGAAGATCTTCCTACCTTGAGCAGTCTTCACCCAGCCAGGCACAAGTGGACCTCCAGAGGGGCAGAAGTCTTCATCCGATCCAGGCAGAAGAGGTCCTCCAAGCGGCAGAAGTCTTCTTCCAGGCGGCATCTTCTATCTTCATCCATCCAGAGTGGGTCCATCTTCAATCCAGCCGACGCGGAGCCATCCTCTTCAAACGAAGTCCAAGCGAAGAATGAAGGTTCCTTTAAATGACGTCATCCAAGATGGCGTCCCTTGAATTCCGATTGGCTGATAGGATTCTATCAGGTAATTGGAATTAAGGTAGGAAAAATCCTATTGGCTGATCCAATCAGAATTCAAGGGACGCCATCTTGGATGATGTCATTTAAAGGAACCTTCATTCTTCGCTTGGATTTCGTTTGAAGAGGATGGCTCCGCATCGGCTGGATTGAAGATGGACCCGCTCCGCTCCGGATGGATGAAGATAGAAGATGCCACCTGGATGAAGACTTCTGCCGCTTGGAGGACCTCTTCTGCTCGGATCGGATGAAGACTTCTGCCCCTCTGGAGGTCCACTTGTGCCCAGCTGGGTGAAGATGGCTCAAGGTAGGGAGATCTTCAAGGGGGGTAGTGTTAGGTTTTATTAAGGGGGGATTGGGTGGGTTTTAGAGTAGGGTTGGGTGTGTGATTGATGGGTTTTAATGTTGGGGGGGTATTGTATTTTTTTTACAGGTGAAAGAGCTGATTACTTTGGGGCAATGCCCTGCAAAAGGCCCTTCTAAGAGATATTTGTAATTTAGTATAGGGTAGGGAATTTTATTATTTTGGGGGGCTTTTTTATTTTATTAGGGGGATTAGAGTAGGTGTAATTCGTTTAAAAAAATTGTAATTATTTTTTTATTTTCTGTAATTTAGTGTTTGTTGTTTTTCGTACTTTAGTTTATTTAATTTAATTGTAATTAATTGTAGGTAGTTTAGGTAATTTATTTAATGATAGTGTAGTGTTAGGTATAATTGTTACTTAGGTTAGGATTTATTTTACAGGTATATTTGTATTTATTTTAACTAGGTAGTTATTAAATAGTTAATAACTATTTAATAACTATTGTACCTAGTTAAAATAAATACAAACTTGCCTGTAAAATAAAAATAAACCCTAAGCTAGCTACAATGTAACTATTAGTTATATTGTAGCTAGCTTAGGGTTTATTTTATAGTAGACATGTGCGATTCGATTCGTTCCGAATCGAAATTCGGATGAATTTGTCAAATTCGGAGATTCGGATCGATTCGAATTTCCGAATTGCGGTAGTGCCGAATCTACCGAATAAATCCGAATCAATTCAAATTTATTCGGTAGATTCGGATGGATTCGGATGGCCGTGTATTACACTAGTATTGTACAGTATACTAGTGTAATACACAGCACATCCCACTTAACACTTACCGAAATTCCGAATCGATTCGAACCGAATTGAACCGAATCAAACCAAATTTTTCACGAATCCGAAAGAATCCGAATGAATCCGAAACTAATTCATTCGATTTCTTCCGAATTCGAATCGATCCGAACCGAAATTCGAATCGATCCGAACCGAACCAAATTTTTCGAGGCTGCACATGTCTATTTTATAGGTAAGTATTTAGTTTTAAATAGGAATAATTTAGTTAATGATAGGAATTTTATTTAGACTTATTTAAATTATATTTAAGTTAGGGGATGTTAGGGTTAGGGTTAGACTTAGATTTAGGGGTTAATAACTTTAATATAGTGGCAGCGACGTTGGGGGCAGCAGATTAGGGGATAATAAATGTAGGTAGGCGGCGTCGATGTTAGGGATGGCAGATTAGGGGTTAATAATATTTAACTAATATTTATGAGGGGGAAGTGCGGCGATTTAGGGGTTTATATGTTTATTATAGTGGTGGCAACGTTGGGGGTGGCAGATTAGGGGTTAATAAGTATAGGTAGGTGGTGGCGACATTGGGGGCAGCAGATTAGGGGTTAATAAATATAATGTAGGTGTCGGCAATGTTGGGGGCAGCAGATTAGGGGTTCATAAATATAATGTAGGTGGCGGTGGTGTCCGGAGTGGCAGATTAGGGGTTAATAAATATAATGCAGGTGTCGGCGATGTCGGGGGCGGCAGATTAGGGGTTAATAAGTGTAAGATTAGGGGTTGTTTAGACTCAGGGTTTATGTTAGGGTGTGAGGTGTAGACATAACTTTTGTTTCCCCATAGGAATCAATGGGGCTGCGTTAAGGCGTTTTACGCTGCTTTTTTGCAGGTGTTAGACTTTTTCTCAGCCGGCTCTCCCCGTTGATTCCTATGGGGAAATCGTGCATGAGCACTTACAACCAGTTCACCGCTGACTTAAGCAGCGCTGGTATTGGAGTGCAGTAATGAGCAAAATTTTGCTTAACGTTCACTTCTTGCCTTTTAACGACAGGTTTCTGAAAACTCGTAATACCAGTGCTGCATGTAAGTGAGCGATGAGGGAAAACTGCTCGTTAGCACCGCATAGCCTCTAATGCAAAACTCGTAATCTAGGTGTTATACTAAAAAAAAATTCTGTTAAAAAAAAACTAAGTTTAAAAAAAACAACAACCCTATAAAAAAAAAAGATTGTCCTTAAAAAGGCATTTGGTAGGGAATGACCTGATAAGGGCATTTGGTAGGGCCTTGCCCCAAAGTTTCAGCTCTTTTGCCTAATACAAAAATAAAAAAATGTATTCTAAAAAAATTCTAATCTAAAAAACCCCCATAACCTAAAAAAAATCCCTATCCTAAAAAAAAAGATTGCACTAAGAAGGGCATTTTGTAGGGCATTGCCCTAAAAGTAATTTCAACTCTTTTGAGCTAAAAAAATGAATATAAAACCCTACTCCCAAAAAAATCCTAAATCTAAACCCCAAAGTTTCTATTCACCCAGCTTGACTTCTACATGATTAGCTTCGGCTGGGCTCCTCTTTCTTCATGGAGGCAGTCCTCTGTAGCGGTCCTCTTCATCTTCGTGGTGGCTGTCCTCTCCTTCCATCTTCTTCCATCTAATTCCTTCTTTTCTTCTTATCTTCTGGAAGACGTCCTCTTCATGCAGTCGCCGCCGCACACTGAAGCTTGGTTGCGAGGTTTTTCCTTATATAGGGGTGCATTTGCATTTCTATTGGCAGATTTTTTAATTTTTACTCCAATCAACCGATAAAATAAAAGCTTTTTCTATTGGTTGATTGGACTAAGAATGAAGATGAAGAGGACCGGCCCGGTGGACTGCCACCATGAAGACAGAAGAGGAGTACTGCCAGAGCTGATCACGTAGTAGCCAGAGTCATGTAGGGTGAGTAGAGACTTTGGGGTTTAGAGTTAGGGGTTTTTTGGGGGTAGATTTTTTTGAGAATACGTTTTTTTTTATTATTTATTTGTTTTCAGTCCAAAAGAGCTGAAATTATTTTAAGGCAATGACCTACAAAATTCCCTTCTTTGGGCAATCTTTTTCTTAGGATAGGTTTTTGTTTTCCGGTTAGGGTTTTATATAGATTAGCTTTTTTAATAGGGTTTTTTATTTTTTTATTATTAAGAGCTGTTATATTTTATGACAAGGCCTTACCAAATGCCCTTATCAAGGCAATACACAAGCAAATGCCCCTTTTAGAGCAATCTTTTTAGGATAGGTTGTTTTTTTTAAAACTTAGCTTTTTTTTTACAGTATTTCTTTAGCAATGCTCACTTTTGGGCACTGCCCTATCAAATGCCCTTTCTAAGGGCAATGCCCAACCAGATACCCTTTTCAGGGCAATATTTTTTTAGGATAGGGTTTTTTTAATGGTTAAAGAGCTATTCTAACTTTAGGGCACTGCCCTACCAAATGCCCTTGTAAGGGCAATGTCCAACCAAATGCCCTTTTCAGGGATTTTTTCATTTTTTTAAGTTAATTTTTTTAACTTAGTTTGTTTTTTAGGATAGATTTGTTTAAGAATATTTTGCTTTTGTTTAATGGGCAAAAGAGTTGAAATTACTTTAGGGCAATGCCGTACCAAATGGTCTTTTCAGTGCAATTTTTAGAGATAGGCTTTTTTGGGGGTTGGGGGTTACTTTTATTGTAGAATATATTTTTTGTAGAATATATATTTTTTATTAGTTTATTTTTTGTTAGTTTAGGGTTTTATATTTGGGGTTATGGTGGTTAAATAGTGTTGGGGAAGTTTGCAGTGGGGGTTATACCAGTATAGGTTAATTGGTTAAAAAGTTTATAGCAGTGGGCTATTGGTGGTATAGAGTTTAATAGGTTAGGAAGTTTATTAAGGTGGGCTATTGGCGGTATAGGGGTTAAGCCCAAACAAAAAGTAGCGCACTGAGAAGCACAGGATAATATAAAAATCCAATTTTAATGCAAACTTTGTTAAAAACATTCGAGGTCAGTACACACAGATAACAACATGACAGGTAGATGAACAGGAGAACAACGCAGATGCGTTTCGTAATGGGTCACTGCTTACCTGTTCTCCTGCTCATACACCTTTTTAAAGGCAACCATTTAAAGAGATATCTTACTTGTCAATTTAAAAATTCACTACCTGTCATAACAACCCTCTGGTTTCTCCTACATGTAAGATACAAATGTGTAAATGAGTGCATCAATTTCATATCCTCACTATTGCATACTGTCTTTCTGAACATTGACAAAGATTTTTATATATAGGGTTAATTAAATCCCTTATTAAATGCTATTTATGTACTGATACACATAATAATGAGGGAACATTAATTAGACAACACATTGTATCTATATAAGGCAGTACTTTTTTGCTTTTGCTTTCACAGAAATGAAGACAAATTGTAATAATATCTTGAATTTAACCTCCAATGTATATAAAAATGTATATGTACTCATAATAATACATGTATAATTGGTAATGGAGAGATAAAAAATATAAACAACCATAAATTACATATTTGGATCTCTAGACCCTAGATTTAAAAGTGTAAGTATAGACTATTTATGTAAATAAATCTAGGTCATGCCTCATATTCAGACCTAAGGGAAAGCTGCATTGTAGTATGAAAATCCATAAGATTTCTCTTTTGCTAAGGGTCAGTGCGCTACTTTTTGTTGGGGCTTGTTCAATTTTTCAACGTGTACTGCAGACACGCTTGTTAGTCGCACTAGCACTGGGTCTTCAGGGATGTAGCTCCCGCCCGCTCTCCATTGTGCTACACGCTGCACGCCAAAACATTTGGAGGGAAATGAAGAGGAGGAGACCGCCAACAGCACTCCGTAACAGGCAAGAGATTTTCTGTGTACATAGGGGTTAATAGGTTAGGAAGTTTATTGTGGTTGGCTATTGGTGGTATAGGGGTTAATAGGTTAGGAAGTTTATTGTGGTGGGCTATTGGCAGTTTAGGGGTTAAGTAGTGAAGGATTAGTTTGTGTTGCTTTGTTAAGTCAGTTTAGGGGTACATATGTATATTTATTAGACTTGGTGCTAAATATTTCAAAATGATCCTTTACTTTACATTGCCACTTTTCTTGCCGATGCTGCTTGAAATATTTCGCCACCCATTGTGATGCTGACTTTAAACAGTTATGTCGGCACTTTTGAATATTTCATCAGCATTCTCGACATTGTGTCAGATCCATTTTTTTAGATATATATCCCAACCTCGCAGCAATTTTGATTATCTAGGCCTTAGAAAGAACAATTGTAAATTAATAGTGTATTACTTATCTCTCCTACCTCCCATTGGAAGTGTCATTTCTTATGCTGGCTATGCTTACGTAGCTCTTCTATAGCCAACACTTAATGATAGAAACTGTCAGTATAGGTAGGGATACCAAAGTTAGAATCAGCTATTTTAAATGATGAAATAAAGGTAAATGAACTATATGTAAACAAATGAATGCACTCCAGCAGAGTAAATGGATCATTAGGAGCAAATTGAAGGGGTAAACAAATTAGGGTACACTCTCCATTTAATTGCACTCATGTCGCATATTAGCATCACTAGACAGTGAAAAGGAATTAATCAAAATGCCGGTACTTTTGCTGTTACATAATTGCTAAACCTGGGAAATCACCATTTGTCTTTTATCTTGTTGGTTTTTGTTTTTTAATATTGTTATTGTGAGATTAGCAAGACAGAGGCATTTGATGTTTTTGATCTCTTGGAAACCACAGTGATATTATCCTTCAACTTCAGAAATCGTTAAATATGCTTGGTTAAATAAATGAAAACTTGTACTGCTGTATCCCTTTCACACTAAGGATTTCAGCTTAAATCCCCTACTTTTGATTGTTCAACCAAATACAATCATATTTAAACTGTGAAATCCTATAAAAAGGAACACTTAGGAATAAAGTACGTATGTTAACACGATTTACGGCTGGAGCACATAGAGTTACAGGACAATTTCACCTGTGGCAGGCTCTTTATTCCAAGGGTAAGAAAATAAAAAGTGGCAATATTTCAGGGGAGAACATTCAGTCACATTGAAATGACTTTAATGGAATTAAATTGCACATAAAATAACTCTTTTCACATATTTTTACCATGTGAAAGGAGCTTGATGAATAGAGGGAAGTCAATAATGGCAGAAACAGAGGTATTAAGAAATGTTCTCATTAATATTTTCTGAGGATCGCAAGCAAAAGCAAAAACAACAAAAAACAACATTGCAGCACAAGCAAATACATTCATTGAACTAATATAAACATATTAAATGTTCTTGATTGCTGTTCTAATCAAAATAAATTAGCATCACCCAAGCATAATAAATTCATATGTTCATTTTGTTAATTTAGAGTAATTCCTTCTCACACAAGCAAACAGACACATTCTAATGTAAACATACATCATGACAAAAAATAATGAAGAAAAAGACGGTAAAATAATCATACAGATTGTTGCATTAGTACTGGTAGTTAAACACCACTGAATTACATTGGGCTTGGCTTGTCATACATGTTGTAATTTAGACATTGCAGGTTCCCTGTGTGTGCACTTTGTAAAACAGCAATTAATGTCTACACATTTTGTACAGTTCTATTTGCTTGCTAAGTAGATTATAAATATATATGAGAATTTACATTTGTAACTGTTTATGTTGTAATCATGATTTTATGTACAGAATTAATAGTAATGTGGAGAATATAATAATCATGTTTAAAGAGAACACTAATTAGGTTCTTAGAAGTTGCTTTAACACAGGGCTTGGAGTAGAATCCTAAGAGGTCAGGGGTCCAGTTAACAATTTCTCATCATGATAATTATTCTCTTCATTGCTGCACACAGACAAATATTAACATTTGCATATATGTACCATTTATTCACACATAAGCATTTTTGGTGTATTTCATCTTCATCTCACACAGCAATATTTGCCTGACCATGACAGAAATCAGTCTGAATTAAATACATCTCCAAACAGCCTAAAACCACTGACCAGGCTCTTGTCTTAATAAGGTTTCACTTGGAACTCCAGTCCCCATTAGCTATGCTGCTTAAGCACCAATTGATTTAGAGTAGTTTGTAAAACATGCTATATAAACCTGTTGCAGAAATCCAAAATGTATAGAAGCACAACTTCTAAGAAAAAAGGCCAACAATGTAGTGAGATAATTGTTTCCATAAAAGACAGCAAATGTATTTGGCATTACTAGCTATTAGATATACTGATACAAATAATACACACTCTACTATAATGCATGTTATAATACCTAACACAAAATCAAAATACTAGGTATTACCTGTTTACTATCATGGTTTAACTCAGCTAAGTTTTCTAACATCTAGCGGTATAAGCTCTATATTCCAATATATTAATATCTTCAAAGCATTGCTGTATTGACACCTAGCGAGCATTTACTATACATTCCATTATATTATACTTAACAATAATTAATAAAGAATAGAAAATTAGAGAGGCCTGTATGTATTGTGTAATCCAGTTCTTGATTCTGCATAAATCAATAAATATATCAAAACAAATACAATTAGGAAAGCAATTTGACAAGAGCTCAATTAGAATAATACCAGGCATAACCCATATGTATGCCGGTATCCCAAGCCACTGCAAATCCAATTTGTGTGTGCTTAGAACACCACCAAAAGTGAGAAGAATTCTGTGGTGAGTCGCACAGCCCAAGGGGTGCATGGCAATCGCGGCTGAGTGTGCCGCAATACTCACAACAAAAACAACAAAAATAGCTGCACATTAAAGGCACTAATAAATGTTTAAAAATTCACTTTTAATTTAAGCAATTAAAACATGGCAGGTAACATATACATCCTTATGCGTTTCATGCCTCTACTGGGCACTTAATCATAGGAATAAGGATTACAATCACATCCCTCAATTTAAAGGGACAGTAGCCAATAAAAAAATGGTGCAAATTAAAACAGTTTAAAAGGAACAAGACACATGTCATACAGGCTCAATATAACTCAAAACATGGTGAAAGAGAAATGAACTGAATGAGGTTGAAAAAAGTCAGATAATGCATGCTATATATATTTTATATTTTATTTTATTGTATTTACCAAATGTTTCAATTTATCCTTATGAAATAGCACTTCTAAGAACGCTACTAATCTTAGATTTCATATTTCTGATATTATAGTGCATTCAGTATAGTGTATTGCTAATATTTATTTAGCTGGACATAATATATAGACATACCTACCAATTTCTTACATATATTAAAGAAAAAGACCACTAGAAAATCAAACACAGTTATACAAGTCCCATCAAAATAAACGCCTGAAAATTGTTTTGTTTATGGTAAGGAAAATTTATTTCCCAAACTAGAAGCAAAAAGTCACAAACGAGATTTATCTTATAAGCAAATTTATCCAATAAACAAACTCATATTCCACCCCTTGGTGCATGATTTACCTCATCAATGACCTTTACTGTCATGTGAAAAATATTCATAATGTATACAAGATTGAGATATCTGGCTATGTCTTTACTGTAATATTTTGTATCCCTAATGTGTTCCCTCATCATAGATCTGATCTCCCTAGAAGTCGGACCCACGTATTGTTGAGAACAAAAGCTACACTCCAAAAGATATACAACAAACTCAGTTTTACAGTTTGCATGACATTTGATCTCAAATATCTCATAAGCTGTAGAATTCCAGATCAATCAATCTAATTTATCTGCATTTTATTGGATCTGATCAGATAGTGGGAAACTTGCCCATACCATGCATGCACAGCAATGGCTTTGGTGATAAAAATCCTCCTGACCATAGGTTTTCCACTTTCTTTCATCAGACAATACAAAATGTACCACAAACTATACAATGTGAACTAGAAGCACACCCTGGTTATGAACAACACTATTAATTATGACACATTTGCATATAGATTTGTTAGTATGCTATGATAATAAAATAAAATAATGTTCACATAGAAATGTCTCTCAAGAAGTACAATAAAATATCCACTGCTATTATTTTCTACTAATGATACAGTCTTACTTCATACTATGTATGATCAGTACAACCCCAATTCTGAAAAAGTTGGGACAGTATGGAAAATGCAAAAAAAATAAAAGTGTAATTTGAAAATTCACCCTGTACTATTTTGAAAACACATTATTAACACATTATGTGTAATGTTTCTTTGAGAATTTCAAATCTGATGACCGCAACACACTCCAAAAAAGTCGACTGTTTATCACTGTGTAACACCATTTTTAAAAAAAATATTTATTAAGCATTTGGGCACTGAAGACACCAGTTGGTTAAGTTTAGCAAGCAGAATTTCCTCCCATTCATCCATTGTGCATGACAGTTGCGCAACTGTTAGGGGCCTTCATTGCCTTATTTTGCTCTTCATAATGCTCCACACATTCTCAAATGAAGACTGATCAGGACTGCAGGCAGGCCATGCTAGCACCCACACTCTTTGCTTATGAAACCATGCGCTTGTCATTTGGGCAGAATGTGGTTTGGCGTTGTCCTGCTGGAAAATGCAGGGATGTCTCTGGAAAAGAAAACGTCTGGATGGCAGTATATGTTGCTCCAAATTGTATACATATCTTTCTTCATTAATGGTGCCCTCACAGATGTGCAAGTTACCCATGCCATGGGCACTGAAACAACCCCATACCATGAAAGGCGCTGGCTTTTGGACCTGATGCTGATAACAACTTGGGCGGTCCTTTTGCTCTTTGTCTCAGAGAACACGACAGCTGTTTTCTTCCAAAAAACTATTTGAAATGTTGACTCGTTGGACAACAAAACACGATTCTACTGTTCTACTGTCCATCTCAGATGAGACCAAGCCCAGAGAAGTCAGTGGCTTCTGGACAGTGTTGATGTATGGCTTCTGCTTCACATAGTAAAGCCTTAACTTGCATCTGTGGATTCACCGAAGAATGGTGTTGACTGACAAAGGTTTACCAAAGTATTCCCGAGCCCATGTCAAGATATCCATTACAGACTCATGACAGTTTTTGAGAAAGTGACGTCTGAGGGATCAGAGATCACGAGCATTCATAAGTGGTTTATGCCTTGCCCTTTATGCATCGAGAATTGACTTGATTCCTTGAATATTTTAATTATATTGTGCACTGTAGAAAGTGAAATACCCCAAATCCTACCGATTTTTCTTTGGGGAATGTTGTTCTCAAAATGTTGGATTATTCACTGACGCATCTGTTGGCAGATTGTCGAGCTTCGACCCATCCTTGCTCTTGAAGAGCTAGGCCTTTTTGGAGGCCCCTTACATACTATAATTACATGATTGCCTCACCTGTTTCACATCACCTTCTTATATCAACTTGTCACATTGTTATTAGTCCTAAATTGCCACTGTCCCAACTTTTTTGGAACGTGTTGCATTCATTAGATTTGAACTGAGTGTATATTTTCAAAAAACCATTCAATTCACAAAGTAAAACATCAAATAATGTGTTAATATTCGGCTAGATTACGAGTTTTGCGATAGAAGCTATGTAGTGAGTGCTAACGAGCAGTTTTCCCTCACCGCTCACTTACATGCAACGCTGGTATTACAAGTTTTTACAAACCCGTCATTAAAAGACAAGAAGTGAGCATTGAGCAAAATTTTTCTCTAAATCTCATTCCAATACCAGCGCTGCTTAAGTCAGCGGTGAGCTGGTGTAACGTGCTTGTGCACTATTTCCCCATAGGAATCAACGGGGAGAGCCGGCTGAAAAAAAGTCTAACACCTGCAAAAAAGCAGCGTATAACTCACTAATGCAGCCCCATTGATTCCTATGGGGAAATAAAATTTATGTTTACACCTAACACCCTAACATGAACCCAGAGTATAAACACCCCTCATCTTACACTTTTAACCCCTAATCTGCCGCCCCCGACATCGCCGACACCTACATTATATTTATTAACCCCAAATCTGCCACTCCGGACACCGCCGCCACCTACATTATACTTATTAACCCCTAATCTGCCGCCCCCAATGTCGCTGCCACCTACCAATACTTATTAACCCCTAATCTGCCGCCCCCAACGTCGCAGCCACTATATTAAACATATTAACCCCTAAACCTAAGTCTAACCCTAAACCTAACACCCACTAACTTAAATATAATTGCAATAAATCTAAATAAATATTCCTATCATTAACTCAAAACTAAATGCTTAGCTATAAAATAAACCCTAAGATAGCTACAATATAACTAATAGTTACATTGTAGCTATCTTAGGGTTTATTTTTATTTTACAGGCAAGTATGTATGTATTGAAATTCAATCCTATTGTTGATCCATTCAGCCAATAGGATTGAGCTTGCATTCTAATGGCTGATTGGATCAGTCAATAGGATTGAACTTCAATCCTATTGGCTGATTGCATCAGAAAATAGGATTTTTTCTACCTTAATTCCGATTGGCTGATAGAATTCTATCAGCCAATAGGAATCTAAGGGATGCCATCTTGGATGATGTCACTTAAAGGTACCTTCATTCTGTGTTAGTCGTCGCCAGAAGAGGATGCTCCACGTCGGATGTCTTGAAGATGGACCCGCTCTGAGCCGGATAGATGAAGATAGAAGATGCCGTCTGGATGAAGACTTCTGGCCGTCTGGAGGACCACTTCTGCCCGGATGAAGACTTCTGCCCATCTGGAGGACCACTTCACCTGGCTTGGAGGAAGATGTCTCCAGGTAAGTCGATCTTCAGGGGGTTACTGTTTTTTAAGGGTGTATTGGGTGGGTTTTATTTTTAGGTTAGGGACTTTGGGTGGCAAAAGAGCTAACTGCCCTTTTAAGGGGAATGCCCATCCAAATGCCCTTTTCAGGGCAATGGGGAGCTTTGGTTTTTTTAGTTGGGGTTTTATTTGGGGGGTTGGTTGTGTGGGTCGTGAGTTTTACTGTTAGGGGGTTGTTTGTATTTTTATTTACAGGTAAAAGAGCTGATTACTTTGAGGCAATGCCCCGCAAAAGGCCCTTTTAAGGGTTATTGGTAGTTTTGTTTAGGCTAGGGGTTTTTTTTTATTTTGGGGGGGCTTTTTTATTTTAATAGGGCTGTTAGATTAGGTGTAATTAGTTTAAATATCTGTAATTTGTTTATTATTTTCTGTAATTTAGTGTTTTGTTTGTACTTTAGGTAATTTAATTTAATTTAGCTAATTGTATTTAATTTAGTTAATTTATTTAATTGTAGTGTTTTAGTGTAACTTAGGTTAGGTTTTATTTTACAGGTACGTTTGTATTTATTTTAGGTAGGTAGTTAATGTGAGGATTTATTATATGATTAATGAAGACCCAGTTGTATCTACTCCACTCAGTCTCACACCAAACCTAGGTACCTTGATAAACTAGGAACCTTATTTTGCTCATTGACTGAGGGTGACCTGTTTAGGTCAAAAGTAAATTACAACTAACTTTAGTTGCAGGAGATATGCACAACAATGTGTAAAAAGTTTAATACTATGTATGTGCTAATACTCTCCAAATTAATATAATAGCTAATTGCTAAATAATAGATAATCTCTTTGGAGAATGTGAACTAATATCAACTTTAAGTAATTGAAGCTCTGTTAGTATCTCTTCATTTGGAATGTAGCATATCACTCAGATACAAAACTTGAATGGTTAGGGTAGTATAGTTCATATGCAAACTTATTTGTAGATACAGCAGAATTGTTATAGCATTATATTGTATACAGAAATAACCAGGTTTTAAGGATGCAAACTTTCCAGTAGTAAGTAAATGTAGAGGATTGATTTGTTAGTATATGCAGTCTTTGGAATAATATGATATTAGCGTTACTACGGCAATACTTTATGTAAGGTACGATACCCATGACTTCATGACCAGTGTGTACTTGTGGAGTCTTTGCTAGCTGGCGAATATGTTGTCCTGAGAAGCAGAGTTGAATCCGACACAAGAGAGGAGCTGCGACACAGACTCCCGGAGTGCTGATGACGTCAGACGCCGAACTACTGCAGACACGCTGTATGCCAGTTAGCGTTGCTGAACAAAGAATGGTGTCCTGTAATTGAAAAGAACTTTGCAGATTGAAGGTTAACAAACACTTGATGAAATAGAGAGAGCTTCTTGAAAGTTATGTTCACTCCTCATGCGAATCAAATTACCAAGCACAGTTGAATTAGAGAGGAGGGCTTATAAAGGCATAACGGTCATGTGATATTATGTTTAAAGGGACAGTCAAATGTGGAAATCATGAAGTATAGAGAGAGAATTACTGTGATATGACAGGACACCCCCCTTAACGATCTGCTCCGCAGATCAGGGTTTGGGACGGTCTGGATGTCTGCGATGAAATAAAGATATCAATCTAGGGGCTGATAAGTTAGTGGATGGTTCCCAAGAATCCTCTTCAGATGTATAATTTTTCCACCGGACTAAATACTGTAGAGAATTCTTATAGAATCTAGAATCTAGAATGGATTCAACTTCGTATGAAACTTCATCCTCAATGAGCGTCGGAACTTGAGTTGTCAAGACTTGATCTCTGACTGGAACATAAGGTTTCAAAAGGGATACATGAAATGTTGGATGTATCTTAAAAGAATTCGGTAGTTGTAAAGTGACAGCATTAGCATTAACAATCCTAATAATTTTGTAAGGACCAATAAACAGAGAACCAAGCTTTTTACTGGGAATATGAAGCTTCAAGTGTTTAGAAGACAGCCAAACTAGATCTCCCACCTTATAATCAGGAGGTTTCGTTCTCCTTAAGTCATAATAACGTTTTTGCTTTTCTTGAGATTGTAATAAAATCTGTTTTAGTTGAATGAATCCTTCAGCAATCGTATTCACTGTGTCATTTACCAAAGGACAAGAACTTTCTGATCTTTGAAGAAGATGATAAGAGGGATGAAACCCATAGTTAATGAAAAATGGAGTTGTATTGGTAGATGAATTAATGGTGTTAGTGTAGGAGAATTCAGCAGTAGGTAGAAGAGAAGACCAGTTGTCTTGTTGAAATGTACAGTAGCATCTTAGATATTGCTCTAAACTCTGATTAGTCCTTTCGGTCTGACCGTTTGTTTGAGGATGGTAAGCTGAACTCAAACGGCGATCAATATGTAAACTAGAACAGAGTTGTGTCCAAAATCGAGAGGTAAATTGTGTACCCCTGTCAGTCGTAATAGAATTAGGTAATCCATGCAATCTGACAATATGTTTGATGAACAATTCAGCTGTTTCTGAAGCTGTTGGTAAAGTGTGAATAGGTATAAAATGTGCCATTTTTGAAAAGAGATCCACAACAACCAGGATGACTGTGTTGTTAGAAGAGGGAGGTAGATCGACAATGAAGTCTAGGGCAATATCTTGCCAAGGTCTGTCAGCGATTGGAAGAGATAAAAGTAAACCATAAGGGTGAATTCTTTGAGATTTACATTTGGTACATACAGCACACCCTTGTATGTATTGTTTAACAGACTGAATCATATGCGGCCACCAGAAATCCCTTTGAATTAAATGAAGAGTTTTCTTGAAACCAGGGTGGCCTGAAAGTGGTATATCATGTGTCATAGTTAAAATGTCATTCCTAAGAGATTCTGGAACATACAGTGCATGACCATGGTAGAAAAATCCATCATTACCTTTATGAATCCTGGAATCATTAATCAATGGATCATTCTGTTGTTGTTCTTTGAGAATAGATGTTTTCCCTACTAAGAGGCCGATGAATTTTTCTGGTGGTATTATTGAGTTTAGTTCAGAACTCTCAGTTAATGGAGTTGAATATCTAGATAGAGCATCTGCCTTTGCATTTCTTACTCCTGGACGATAAGTGATTAGAAAATCAAATCTAGTAAAGAATAAACTCCATCTGACTTGTCGGGAAGAAAGACTTTTATTTGTTTTTAGATATTGTAGATTACGATGATCTGTAAATATGATGATTGGAAATCTTGCCCCTTCTAGTAGATGTCTCCAAAATTCAAATGCAGCCTTGATGGCTAGAAGTTCTTTTTCCCCAATTGGGTAATTAATTTCGGCAGAATTCATAACCCGAGAATAATATGCGACAGGATGAAGCATGTTGGTAGAAGAATCTCTTTGAGACAGAATGGCTCCTATTGCGAATTCGGATGCATCTACTTCTAATGTATATTGTTTCGATGGATCTGGGAATTGTAGGATTGGAGCGGTAATGAAACTATGTTTGAGAGCTTTGAAAGAGTCATCTGCCTGTTGGTTCCAGTGGTATTTGTGGTTCTTTCGGGTGAGTAGTGTGAGAGGTTTTGCGATAGTAGAGAAACCTTTAATAAATTTTCTATAAAAATTTGAGAATCCTAAGAACCTCTGGAGCTCTTTCTTATTTTTTGGAATAGGCCAGTTAGTGATAGCTTGTACTTTGTTGTCCTCCATGGATATTCCTTTTGGTGAGATATGATACCCCAGGAAAGAAATAGTATCAGAATTGAATATACATTTTTCTGCCTTAGCATATAAGTTGTTCTGTCTTAATCTTGAAAGAACTGTTCTGACATGTTGTATGTGATCCTCTTTGGAATTTGAATAGATGAGGATATCGTCCAAATAAATGACAATGTATGTGTCGAGTAAATCTTTGAAAACATCATTAATAAAAAACTGAAAAGTTGCAGGTGCATTGCACAAACCAAAAGGCATAACACAATACTCGTAGAGACCATACCTTGTACGAAAGGCAGTTAACCATTCATCACCTTTGCGAATTCTAATTAAATTATATGCACCTCTTAAATCCAGTTTGGTGAAAATGGTAGCACCCTGTAACCTCTCTATGAGTTCTGGAATAAGAGGTAAGGGATATCTATTTTTTATTGTACAGTTGTTCAGTTGTCTATAGTCAATTATAGGCCTGAGACTGTCATCTTTATTCTTCACGAAAAAGATTCCGGCACCAGCTGAAGATGTAGAAGGCCGAATAAAACCTTTTTTTAGATTTTCCTCAAGATATCCTTTGAGATGAAGCAGTTCTGGTTCAGAGAGTGGATATATACGACCATAAGGAATTTTACTGTTTGGTTTTAAATCGATAGGACAGTCGTAAGGTCTGTGAGGAGGTAGAGATTGAGCCTCAACCTTATCAAAAACATCATTAAAATCTGAGTACTCTATAGGTATATTTGTCATATCGACCTGTAATAGAGTTTGTGTTTGTGTACACTGTGTTTTACAATATGGTGAGTCAAAGGAAATAGAACCACTATTCCATGAGATGGTTGGTTGATGTTTCTTTAGCCATGAGAGTCCTAGAATTATGGGGTATAAAGGAGAATGAATAACCTCGAAGGTACACAATTCAGAGTGACCTGATGAAAATGCTAATGATAATGGAACTGTATGATGGGTAACAGGACCTGAATTGATAAAAGAACCATCAACGACTCAAATAGGTAATGCAATTAATTTTTTAATTATAGGAATCTTGTGATTTTCAACAAAAGAAGAATGAATGAAATTATTAGTTGCTCCTGAATCGATTACCACCTGGGCTTTAAGTTGATGTTGATCCCACTGTAGACAAACAGAAAGAGTAAAGTGAGATGAGTTTTTTATAACAGTCTCATTTAAATGAACTATCTCTTGCTTACCCTTTTTTGATTTTAACAGAATTGGACACTCCTTTACTCCGTGATCTTTAGCAGCACAATATAAACAAAGATTATGTTGTCTTCGTCTGGCCCTTTCTTCCGGTTTAAGAGGACCTTTGACAAAGCCTATCTCCATAGGCTCATCAGTTGATCGGACAGTGGAAACTGAATGAGAGCTATAGGATTTCTTGGTAGATAATTCTGATGACCCTCTTTCAATCTTCCTTTCCCTCAAACGACGATCAATAGATATAGACAAGGTCATAAGATTTTCTAAGTCCTTAGGAATAACTACACGTGCCAATTCATCTTTTAGAGAATCTGCTAATCCAATACGAAATTGATTTGTCAAAGCTGGGTTATTCCACTGTGTGTCAGGTGCCCACCTTTTGAAGTCAGTTATATATTCTTCTACAGGGCGTCTACCTTGTCGCAAATTTCTGATCGAATTTTCTGCTGAAGCTTGTTTGTCATGATCTTCATATAGTAAGGGCATGGCAAAAAATGATTCTAATGAGTTTAAGATGGGATCTTCTTTCTCATAGTATGCATTTGCCCATGCCTTGGCTTCACCAGTGAGATAGGAAATTACCGTTAGAACTTTAACCCTTTCGGTAGGATAGGTTCTTGGTTTCAGTGAAAATAATAAAGTACATGAATTTTTAAAGTCTCTAAATTGAGTCCTGTCTCCAGAGAATCTTTCAGGTGGACATATTTGTGGCTCAGGGGAAACAAGAGGTGGTGGTAACGTTTGAGCAGGTACATGATCCCTAATGTATTTTCGTAATTCTTGATTTTCAACTTGGAGGTCCCTAAGACCCTGGATCATTATATCCATATTTTGAGAAAGGGTTCCAACACGGTTGGATAATTCAGTAACATCCATTATAGATACAAGTGGGTTAAGAGGCTTGGTAATATGTGAGGATTTATTATATGATTAATGAAGACCCAGTTGTATCTACTCCACTCAGTCTCACACCAAACCTAGGTACCTTGATAAACTAGGAACCTTATTTTGCTCATTGACTGAGGGTGACCTGTTTAGGTCAAAAGTAAATTACAACTAACTTTAGTTGCAGGAGATATGCACAACAATGTGTAAAAAGTTTAATACTATTTATGTGCTAATACTCTCCAAATTAATATAATAGCTAATTGCTAAATAATAGATAATCTCTTTGGAGAATGTGAACTAATATCAACTTTAAGTAATTGAAGCTCTGTTAGTATCTCTTCATTTGGAATGTAGCATATCACTCAGATACAAAACTTGAATGGTTAGGGTAGTATAGTTCATATGCAAACTTATTTGTAGATACAGCAGAATTGTTATAGCATTATATTGTATACAGAAATAACCAGGTTTTAAGGATGCAAACTTTCCAGTAGTAAGTAAATGTAGAGGATTGATTTGTTAGTATATGCAGTCTTTGGAATAATATGATATTAGCGTTACTACGGCAATACTTTATGTAAGGTACGATACCCATGACTTCATGACCAGTGTGTACTTGTGGAGTCTTTGCTAGCTGGCGAATATGTTGTCCTGAGAAGCAAAGTTGAATCCGACACAAGAGAGGAGCTGCGACACAGACTCCCGGAGTGCTGATGACGTCAGACGCCGAACTACTGCAGACACGCTGTATGCCAGTTAGCGTTGCTGAACAAAGAATGGTGTCCTGTAATTGAAAAGAACTTTGCAGATTGAAGGTTAACAAACACTTGATGAAATAGAGAGAGCTTCTTGAAAGTTATGTTCACTCCTCATGCGAATCAAATTACCAAGCACAGTTGAATTAGAGAGGAGGGCTTATAAAGGCATAACGGTCATGTGATATTATGTTTAAAGGGACAGTCAAATGTGGAAATCATGAAGTATAGAGAGAGAATTACTGTGATATGACAGTTAATAAATAGTTAATAACTATTTAATAACTATTCTACCTAGTTAAAATAAATACAAACTTGCCTGTAAAATAAAAATAAATCCTAAGCTAGCTACAATGTAACTATTAGTTATATTGTAGCTATCTTAGGGTTTATTTTATAAGTAAGTATTTAGTTTTAAATAGGAACTATTTAGGTAATGATATTAGGTTTTATTTATATTTATTTAATTATATTTAAGTTAGGGGGTGTTAAGGTTAGGGTTAGACTTAGGTTTAGGGGTTTATAAATTTAATATAGTGGCAGAGACGTTGGGGCGGCAGATTATGGGTTAATAAATGTAGGTAGGTGGCGGCGATGTTAGGGACGGCAGATTAGGGGTTAATAATATTTAACTAATGTTTGCGAGGCTTGAATGCGGAGGTTTAGGGGTTAATATATTTATTATAGTGGCGACGATGTCCTGTTCAGCAGATTAGGGGTTAAAAATTTTCTTTTAGTGTTAGCGATGTGGGAGGGCCTCGGTTTAGGGGTTAATAGGTAGTTTATGGGTGTTTGTGTACTTTTTAGCACTTTAGTTAAGAGTTTTATGCTACAGCGTTGTAGTGTAAAACTTTTAACTACTGACTTTAAAATGCGGTACTCGTAATACCGGCGCTATGCAAGTCCCATTAAAAAAAGAGGACACGTAATTTACGTAAGTGGATTTGCGGTATTGCCAAGTCTGGCTAAAAAAATAAGCAGTACACCTGTACCTGCAAGACTCGTAATATCAGCGGGTGTTAAAAAACAGCGTTAGGACCAGCTAACGCTGCTTTATAAGCCTACCACAAAACTCGTAATCTAGGCGATTGTGTTTTCAATATAGCAGGGTGAATTGAATGTTTTTTTGCATTTTCCATACCGTCCCAAATTTTTTGGAATTGGGGTTGTAGATCTTAGTTCACTACTGAAAGTTTGTTGTGAAATTCTCCTGGTGAAATGCAAGCCATTTAAGACTTCTGGTTCCTAGATAATGCACTTAAAAACAGCAAATATCAACGCATCCACAACTCAAGACACTTTAATATACTAAAACCATGCTAAAAATGTGCATATGTACAAAATAAGATCCTCATGTTGCAGAAGTAAATTACAGTCTCTGGGAGGTCCTTAGAGCTAAGTTACATTATTTGATCCTCTATTAACTGCAGCATTCACTAGGAGCTCCCTACTCTGTAATTGTGTCAAAGTAATGTAGCTTAATGCATTTCCTCTGCTACCTGTATTAGTTTTCAATAGCTTATACCTTTTCAGATTATTTTTTTTTTTAAATAATGTATTTTTTTTTTCCACTTTATTTCAGCAACAAAATGGACACAGCATATTCAACACACAAAGGGCCAGAATTTTAAGTGGGCGATATTGGATTTATCCTGATTGCTTTAGTGCAAAATAATTTAACGCACGTCATAATAGCATGACCTCAGAGCTCTGGTTAACTGTTTTGCAAAACAAAAAAGTGTCACTAAACGCATCAAAAATGTATTTAAAAGTACACTTACACTCATAATAACACCATATAATAAAAATTATTTTTTAAAATATTGCACTAAAAAGGAATAATGGCTCAAATATATGAGGTCTCAGGTGTGAGAAAAAAAGGCTGTAAAGGGCTTTAATATAGAGATACATACATAGACATGCCTAAAGATGTATATGTACATATATATATATATATATATATATATATATATATATATATATATATATATATATATATATATATATATATAGATATATAGATAGATAGATAGATAGATAGATAGATAAAGATATAAATGTATATATATATATACAGGTGAAACTTAAAAAATTAGAATATTGTGCAAAAGTTAATTTATTTCACTAATGCAACTTAAAAGGTGAAACTAATATATGAGATAGACTCATTACATGCAAAGCAAGATAGTTCAAGTCGTGATTTGTCATATTTGTGATGATTATGGCTTACAGCTCATGAAAACCCCAAATCCACAATCTCAGAAAATTAGAATATTACATGCAATCAATAAAACAAGGATTGTACATAGAACAATATCGGACCTCAGAAAAGTATAAGCATGCATACTGTATGTACTCAGTACTTGGTTTGGGCCCCTTTTGCAGCAATTACTGCCTCAATGCGGCGTGGCATGGAAGCTATCAGAAGCTATTCTGTCAGATCAGCAGTCTTTCCCATGATTGTGATTCCTACTGAACCAGACTGAGAGACCATTTAAAGGCCCAGGAACCCTTTGCATGTGTTATGGCTTAATTAGCTGATTAGAGTGGGACACTTTGAGCCTAGAATATTGCACCTTTTCACAATATTCTAATTTTCTGAGATTGTGGATTTGGGGTTTTCATGAGCTGTAAGCCATAATCATCACAATTATAACAAATCACGGCTTGAACTATCCTGCTTTGCATGTAATGAGTCTATCTCATATATTAGTTTCACCTTTTAAGTTGCATTAGTGAAATAAATTAACTTTTGCACGATATTCAAATTTTTCGAGTTTCACCTGTATATGTATATATATATATATATATATATATATATATATATACTGTATATATATATATATATATATATATATATATATATATATATATATATAATACTCCTCCTCAGGGGTCTGCACACGCTTTCTTTTCTTTTCAACTGCCCAGGGTGCATTTAAATTAAGAATCCAGCACACAGAGATAGAAAGCACTCACTGGGTCTTCAAAGATAAACATTCAATCTATTAAATCATAGCAGTGACGTTTCGAGGATACTATCCCCGTCTCCAGACTATATAATTTCTTCTTATAGAAATTAATATACCACACTGTTCTTTTTGATTAAAAAAAATCACCAAAACCAAAAACTATGTTTTCTTAATTAATTAAAATTACTTTTAACAAATTCAAAGCTTTCAGAACATCATTGATCAAATATGCCCATTGTACTTCTTATGACCATATATAAATGATATTCATATTGTTTAATACTTATCATAAACACCTCTCTATCCAATTGCTGAACACACACATGTACTCCATTAATCTCTTTAATCCATTTGCTATTTCATTGATCAGCAACCATTAAAAGCAGTTCAGAGTGGCTTTGTTGGAAAATGGAGATTATCAAATCTCATGTGAATTAACAATGCCAGCTGTTTGACTATGTCTGTTCCCGTTTTTTCAACATTAAAAAAAAAAAAAAAAAAGATTGGAATCAACCCCAAAATTAGAATATATTGTTGTTGAGTTTTTTCTCTTCTAAAGGATACTCTTAGAAAATTGGAATATTTGGAAACAAGAATAATTATAAATATTAACCCTTTCCGGTCCCATGTAGGAATATATACGATAAAGGATTTTACTGCTTGGGATTTAATGACGGATATATTCCGACATGACGTTTTTGCTTTGAATTGCACAGCTAAATAGCGACATCTAGCAATTACTTGCTGGACTTGCTATTTAGCTGTGTAATTATTATGGCGACGGTGTGGTAAGATGGTGCTACCGGAACCATTACTTGGGACTCTCCGCTCCCATTATCAGAGTCTTGAGCACGGGAGGATGACAATATGCTACCAGTATCTCCTACATGGAGCTTTTGAAAATAGCAGCAGGTACTTTCAGATATACAAAAACGTTAAAAAAACAGCTACACTTTAGAGTTTTCTATACTGGTCTTAAGTGTAACTGTTTTAAAGTTTTTGTATATCTGAAAGTACATGCTGCAACTTTCTATTCAAAATTTTTTTCAGATTTAAAAAAAAAGGAAAAAAGTATGGCGTGAAAATAAAAATAAGACCTGCTGGGTCACTATGTAAAAATTAAAAGGACCGGAAAGGTTTTAGGCAGAAAGGGTAACATTGCCATTACCGGATGTCTGTTTATGTAAATGCTGATTGGAGGGTCATTGTTTAGTTTCTGTGATTAATATATATATATATATATATATATATATATATACATACATACATATACAGTATATAGACTTGTGTTACGTTCTGTATATTCTTTATAAACCACCGAGTTACAATGGATATAAACACCTTTGATATTATTTTATATCCCTCTCCTGATTGGTACATTTCCACAATTCATTCTCGTAGTTTTTTTTGGCAACTCTTTGTGGACTCTGCCTCTCCCAGTAGCATGCAACCCCCCAAATCCTGCAGCAACATCTGATTTTAATCTGGGTCTAATCTGAATCACATTCATTCATTGATGACAGGTGTATGATAATTACCTACAGGCTTGATTTAGTATGTAGTTGGTAAACTGTAAACACAGCTAGAGCCTCCATTATAAGAGAGAGTACAGACTTGTCTGTCGGGGTATTGTATTTTTTTTCTGTGAAATGTTCCTTATAATTAACTATTAGTTTTTTCTCATGATATTTGTTTGTTGGAGGATCGCATTATAGATGGAAAAAGTCTGACATTTCCATTGTCTTATTTCTGTCTTTACATTAAAAAAATCTGCATTTTTCAATAGGGCGTGTAGACTTTTAATATTCACTGTAATTATGTTTACTGCACATTTATTCGCCCAAAACTGATATGCTAGGTTAGCATATTTCACTCTGAACTCTGACACATGATTAATGAAAAAGAATAAAAAAATAAATATTTACTGCATTTTGTTAAAATAGGATCTGTGACATATGGGGCGCAATCAAATATACGGCGCACATCGCATATATACATATACCCCGCCGGTAGTTCCTAAAGTGCCATAAGTCGGATAAACTAGCGATGTCCAGAAATGAGTGTAAATACAAATTTCTGGAGTCGCTAGTGACTTACGGCACTTTAGAAACTGCCGGCGTCTAAGAAAAGTACAGAAAATAACAAATCTCCCATAAAAGTCTAACATGCCTCCCATCAATAAGCCCAACACGTAAAACCCCTATATCCGCAATCCCCCCCTCTCATTACTAATATTAAATGTATTAACCCCTAGACCGACAACCCCCCACAATGCAATATGCCTATTTAAACTATTAACCCCTATATCCGCCATCAAACCCACACCGCAAGTAATAACTAAATTATTAACCCCTAAATCCGCCAACCCCAACATTGCAAACTACCTCTTAAAACTATTAACCCTTAATCCGCCATTAACCCACAACACAATAAACCTATTCAAGTATTAACCCCTAAACCACCATAGCCCACATAGCCTATTAAATGTATTAACCCCTAATCTGCCACCGCCAACGTCGCTGCCACTGTAATAAAGATATTAACCCCTAAACCTAAGTCTAACCCTAACCCTAACACCCCCCTAACTTAAATATTATTTAAATAAATATAAATAAATTTACTATTATTAACTAAATTATTCCTATTTAAAACTAAATACGTACCTATAAAATAAACCCTAAGATAGCTACAATATAATTAATTATTACATTGTAGCTATTTTAGGATTTATTTTTATTTTACAGGCAACTTTGTTGTTGTTTTTTTTAACTAGGTACAATAGTTATTAAATAGTTATTAACTATTTAATAGCTACCTAGTTAAAATAAATACACAATTACCTGTAAAATAAATCCTAACCTAAGTTAGAATTACACCTACACTATCATTAAATAAATTAAATTAATTAACTACAATTACCTAAAATTACATACAATTAAATAAAATAAACTACACAAAACAAACACTAAATTACAGAAAATAAAAAAAAATTACAAGAAGTTTAAGATAATTACACCTAATCTAAGGCCCCTAATAAAATAAAAAAGCCCCCCAAAATAATAAAATTCCCTACCCTATACTAAATTACAAATAGCCCTTAAAAGGGCTTTTTGCGGGGCATTGCCCCAAAGTAATCAGCTCCTTTACCTGTAAAAATAAGTAATACCCTAAAACTACCCCCTTGAAGATCACCCTACCTTGAGCCGTCTTCACCCAGCCGGGCAGTAGTCTTCATCCGATCCGGCCAGAAGTTTTCATCGAATCCGGGCAGAAGAGGTTCTCCAGACGGGCAGAAGTTTTCATCCAAGTGGCATCGTCTAGCTTCTTCCATCCGGAGCGGAGCGGGTCCATCTTGAAGACATCCGACATGGAGCATCCTCTTCCTTCGACATCCAACTGAAGAATGAGGGTTCCTTTAAATGACGTCATCCAAGATGGCGTCCCTTCAATTCCGATTGGCTAATAGAATCAGCCAATCGGAATTAAGGTAGGAAAAATCCTATTGGCTGATGTAATAGGATATTTGTGTGTTCATGTATGTATATATGTGTATGTATGTGTGTATGCATATATGTGTATTCATGTATGTATATGTTTATGCATGTATGTGTGAAGTGTTTTGAATTTATATCTCAACAGAAAAGCATAGTTTAAAACTTAGTGAAAAACTCCACTATTTAACCTTTGGCTATGCACACTTTGGTTTAGAGCACCTTCAGCTTAGTGCTCGAGCGATAGCCAACATGAGTTTTTCAGCACTTTCC
The DNA here is from genome assembly GCF_027579735.1 of Bombina bombina. Taxonomy (NCBI): domain Eukaryota; kingdom Metazoa; phylum Chordata; class Amphibia; order Anura; family Bombinatoridae; genus Bombina; species Bombina bombina. The sequence continues at coordinate 673,446,698 of NC_069503.1, read as the reverse complement.
CTTATAAGTCTATTGTGTGAGGGATTTAACACACCTGTGCTATTGACATCCAGATGTAAAATGCTAACATATTACTTTAAAGTATTGATTAATTGAACTTTAAAGGGACATTATACACTCATTTTTTCTTTGCATAAATGTTTTGTAGATCTATTTATATAGCCCATAAAGGTTTTTTTTTTTTTTTTTAAATGTATAGTTTTGCTTATTTTTAAGTAACATTGTTCTGATTTTCAGACTCCTAACCAAGCCCCAAAGTTTTATGTGAATACCGTCAGCTACCTACTCCAGCTTGCTCCTGTTTGTGTAAAGGGTCTTTTCATATGCAAAAGAAGGGGGGGGGGAGGGTCTTATTCCCACTTGCAGTGGGCTTTCCAGCTACCTTTTCAACAGAGCTAAACTTAGAGCTTCTAAGTAAGTTTTTAAACAGTTTTATACTGGATTTTTATATCAGTATCTGTGCATCTTATTCTTTATAGTAGTGTCTATTACATGCAGTTATAAGAAAATGAGTGTATACTGTCCCTTTAATGGTGTAGGCTTTTCGGTTTTACAATGATCTAGAATATATTAGTATCTTTGTGTGTATGTGTATTTATAGTTTTGCTTTTTTAGAGGCTTTTCTTACCCCCCCACCATAATAATATATTGTAAGTCCTCACATTTGAACGAGTGAGGTTTCACAATTCAAATAACAGGTTTCATGTTCTTGAAGCTATGAAGTGATCACCATAGGAAGAATGATAACCTGGCGGTAACTGCAAACCTCAATTTCTTTGTGTTGATCTTACAGGTCATAGATCCATGTTTCTCTGAAGTAACAAAAACATTTTAGGAATCAAAATAAATGAGAGACTTGGGTGAATGTAAAATATGTGTTATTTTGTAAAATATAAGATGACATTTGGTAAAACTATTTTTTTTATTTATTTATTTTAATATGTTTTGCTATGCTGAGTGAATTTGGACAATTATAGGAACATACATATTTTGGCAAAATGGGTTAAGCCATCCCCTCTGTAAAATCTAAACATTTGTATGGTAAGATATTTTATATCTAGATTTTTTCGGTATAAACTGCAAGATGGTGCATAGTGCCAAAAATAAGAAATGTTATTTTCTGATTTTCAATTATCAGTAGTATATTAAAAATATGAATCTAAAATCCTTAATTGCTGTGGCTTGGGAAGGTGAACCAATATTAAATGTGCTACAATAGATATTCCTGCACTGGGATTAAAGGGACAGTCTACTCCGGAATTGTTATTGATTACAAAGATAGATAATCCCTTTATTACTCATTCCTTAGTTTTGCATAACCAACACGGTTGTGTTAATACACTTTTTATCTCTGTGATTACCTTGCATCTAAGCCTTTGTAGACTGCCCCCTTATTACAGTTCTTTTGACAGACTTGCAATCAGTGCTGACTCATAAATAACTCCACAGGAGTGAAGACAATGTTATCTATATGGCACGCGTGAACTAGCACTGTCTAGCTGTGATAAACGGTTCAAATGCACGTTCAAGTGCTTATTAGCATATGAGCATACCCAGGTTTAGCTTTTAACAAATGATACCAAGAGAACAAAGCACATTTGATGATAAAAGTCAATTAGAAAGTTGTTAAAAATTGCATGCAATATCTGAATCACAAAAGTTTAATTTTTGTGTGTAAATGTAATAAAGGCCAACTAAAAACACCTCTAGCGTAGGGGTGTAAAAATGGCTCAGCAGCAATAGAGTTAGCAGCAGAAAGTTTGCACTACTAGGAAAAGTTGTCTATATAGTATTTTAAAGAAACATGAAACCCAATTTTTTATTTAACGATTCAGATAGAACAATTATAAACAACTTTCCAATTTACTTCTGTTATCAAATTTTATTCCTTTGCTGTCCTTTGATGAAGGAGCTGAACACATCAGGTGAGCCAATGACAGAGGCATGTACATGTAGCCACCAAATATAAATAAACACGATCACTCAGAATTGATCTTGGTATACCTAAAAATCAGAAGGGAAATCAAATATAAAATCGTTAGCTAACGAAGACTCATTGGGGCATATTTACCTCTGCTTTATAACTTGTTTCGCCTGCTCTGAGGCCACGGACAGAAATCAACCTGATCGAATACGATCGGGTTAATTGACACCCCCTGTTAGCGGCCGATTAGCCGCATATCTACAGGGGGCTGCGTTTCACCAGCAGTTGACAGGAACTGCTGGTGCAATGATAAATGCCGACAGCGTAAGCTTTTTTAACCTGTCAATTTATGTTTGCTACAATTTTATTTCAACATTAACTGTAATCTTTTTGTATTTATTTGTATCCACTTAAACTGATTTTTGTTTAACATAATAAGTAGATTATTTTCTAATATAATATATGTGATAGATTTTTTATTAAGTGGTAATAGCCTTTTAAATTTAAGAACTGATTTTGAAGAACTGAGATTTTTAAGAACAGAAATGTACTATTAGGGTCTCCTATCTGCTTATTTTAGCGCCCTCTAATTTTCACCCAACTACCCGTATTTTATTCTTATCTAGGAAGGAGATAAGTACTTGGAGAGGCTATAGGAGAAGAGAAGTTGTGCCCTTATGTTTACAAATTACCAAAACGAAATCTTCATAGTCTCACTATGCTATGAAGATCTTGCAAGCTTGTTAGCAAGTTGACTTGATGTAATTGTATGTTTTTTTTTGTGAAATTAAAAAAAGTCTTGTCATACGATTGGTCTAGAATCAAAGAAACTCATAAAATTGCTGAGTGGCTCATTGTAAAGGCAAGACCATGTTCGAAATCCATTGAGTATCTCTAAGTGTTTCAGTATACTTTCCTAAAATCTATAGATTTGTGAGGAGCCCAATACTTAGTATCTCGCAGATCAAATACATATGGATAGGCAGCAGGCTTGCAAAAAGGCTTCTGTAAATGTTTAAGATAAAATAGAAAAATATTTAAATGTCTGTTTTTTAAAGGGTAAAGTAATCTGGCTGGATAGAAAGGTTACTCAAAGGGCTGGTATTGGGAATTCTGGTACATTATAAAGGTGTGGTCAGGATTTTTTACTTACACCTTGCCCCAGCATGCAAAATTCATAAAGATTTTATGAGCCTTGTGATGTACAAAGCTAACACAATTGTCTTGCTTTCATTTTTCTGTTTCTGATTACCAGTGTTCAAGTTTTATTTTTTGTATATGTTAGAGGTACCTGTTTTGTTAGGATAAAGTAATCTGGATGGATAGAATGAAATGTGAGTTGAGTGGCTGACTGTGGTCATTTCCAGTAAGTTCTAGACATATGGTTGGTTGATTTTCCCCTACATTTCACGCAAGTGTGCAGAATTTAAAAAGACTACATTGATCTTGTGAAGTAGTATATCTCGTGATTATGTCTCGATATTTCAAAGCTGATGAGGTTGTCTTGTTTTTATTTTCTTTTTTTTACTTATTAACCAATTTCAAGTTTTCTTTTGCACATGTGTTAGAGTGGATTGTTTTATAGAGGGAGTTTTTTACAGTGTTTAATTTCATTGTTGTATGAGATTGGTGATAACAGTATAGTTCACACTATAACTTGTTTTATGCTCAGACACATGATCAATTATGCGATAGACTCATCCCCACTGTTATCTTAATTCAAAACATGTCAGTATGACAAGGGATTAATGCAAATTTTTTATAAATTATGCAATTTTCAAGTTGTGATGCTTTGGTGTTTTTTTTTTTTTTTTTTTCCATGAGATATTAGTTTCTATAACAGGTCTTATTTAATCTAGGCCAATGTGTCATTTGGATTTAGAAGAATTTGAATAAAGATTGTACATCTATACTCTCTAATATTACAATTGCTTCTCCTTATATTTTACCTGCAGAAACTTTCATTTCTTAGACTTTAAGAGCAGCAATTTGAAAAGCACTATAGCTCTGTGGGTATGAAGCTGGTATGATCCCTGTAATTAGGCTTAAGCTATTAATATCAGAGAAGCAATGTATACTACAATGATTCTCAAAGGAAAGATATAATTATTATGCATTGAATAGGCTAATAGTGAAGCAAACTAGTACTGCTAAGCACTCTTTTCTGGTTAAGTAATAAAAGTAATGTGGAGCTTTGATTGAAGAGGGGAACAACTTTTACTGTAGCAAAACTCATCGGGGAACTGTTAAGGTTTACTGGAGCTCATTTTCTTGTTATTTGCCATTTAAGTGAAGGTCACTCACTTTGAGATTTTGCTGCAATATGGTTTTGATTATAGTGCAATACAATATATCAGATCTTAGTGAACTTCATTACATTTTTCAATTAATATTTATAATACAACACTAGATTAATTAATTAGATTAACAGTAATATATATGTATAGGAACACTAGATTAATTAGAATAGTTATATATATATATATATATATATATATATATATATATATATATATATATATATATATATATATATATATATATATATATATATATATATATATATATATATATATATATATACTGTATATGCGCAAAACCCAACAGTTGTACAATAATTTTTCGTGTGCACTAACCCAAAATGAGCTATATTAAGGTGTGTATTTATTAAATATAAAATATTGAAAAATATAAATAATTAATGTAAATAAGTATTATGGATGTTCTTTTTAAAAAAAATAATAATTTTAATATATGTGTATATTTTACAGTTACTATAATTAATAATTGTTATTATTATAATTCGTAATATTATTATTGTTAATATTTATATTTACATAATGATCCTTAATAAAACAAAGTTTTCATGTGCGCTAACCGGAAGCACGTTACATGTTCTTTACATGCCAATGTTCTTCACATAGAAGAAAATGTTCTTTATAAACCTGTATATATAATTCATTTTTTGAATAATATATCTATACCAAAAATATAATTGTTATTATTATAATTCATATTATTATTATTGTTAATATTTTATATTTACATAATGATCCTTAATAAAACAAAGTTTTCATGTGCGCTAACCAGAAGCACGTTACATGTTCTTTACATGCCAATGTTCTTCACATAGAAGAAAATGTTCTTTATAAACCTGTATATACAGGGAGTGCAGAATTATTAGGCAAATGAGTATTTTGACCACATCATCCTCTTTATGCATGTTGTCTTACTCCAAGCTGTATAGGCTCGAAAGCCTACTACCAATTAAGCATATTAGGTGATGTGCATCTCTGTAATGAGAAGGGGTGTGGTCTAATGACATCAACATCCTATATCAGGTGTGCATAATTATTAGGCAACTTCCTTTCCTTTGGCAAAATGGGTCAAAAGAAGGACTTGACAGGCTCAGAAAAGTAAAAAATAGTGAGATATCTTGCAGAGGGATGCAGCACTCTTAAAACTGCAAAGCTTCTGAAGCGTGATCATCGAACAATCAAGTGTTTCATTCAAAATAGTCAACAGGGTCGCAAGAAGCGTGTGGAAAAACCAACAGCCCATGAACTGAGAAAAGTCAAGCGTGCAGCTGCCAAGATGCCACTTGCCACCAGTTTGGCCATATTTCAGAGCTGCAACATCACTGGAGTGCCCAAAAGCACAAGGTGCGCAATACTCAGAGACATGGCCAAGGTAAGAAAGGCTGAAAGACGACCACCACTGAACAAGACACACAAGCTGAAACGTCAAGAATAGGCCAAGAAATATCTCAAGACTGATTTTTCTAAGGTTTTATGGACTGATGAAATGAGAGTGAGTCTTGATGGGCCAGATGGATGGGCCGTGGCTGGATTGGTAAAGGGCAGAGAGCTCCAGTCCGACTCAGACGCCAGCAAGGTGGAGGTGGAGTACTGGTTTGGGCTGGTATCATCAAAGATGAGCTTGTGGGGCCTTTTCGGGTTGAGGATGGAGTCAAGCTCAACTCCCAGTCCTACTGCCAGTTTCTGGAAGACACCTTCTTCAAGCAGTGGTACAGGAAGAAGTCTGCATCCTTCAAGAAAAACATGATTTTCATGCAGGACAATGCTCCATCACACTCGTCCAAGTACTCCACAGCGTGGCTGGCAAGAAAGGGTATAAAAGAAGAAAATCTAATGACATGGCCTCCTTGTTCACCTGATCTGAACCCCATTGAGAACCTGTGGTCCATCATCAAATGTGAGATTTACAAGGAGGGAAAACAGTACACCACTCTGAACAGTGTCTGGGAGGCTGTGGTTGCTGCTGCACGCAATGTTGATGGTGAACAGATCAAAACACTGACAGAATCCATGGATGGCAGGCTTTTGAGTGTCCTTGCAAAGAAAGGTGGCTATATTGGTCACTGATTTGTTTTTGTTTTGTTTTTGAATGTCAGAAATGTATATTTGTGAATGTTGAGATGTTATATTGGTTTCACTGGTAAAAAATAAATAATTGAAATGGGTATATATTTGTTTTTTGTTAAGTTGCCTAATAATTATGCACAGTAATAGTCACCTGCACACACAGATATCCCCCTAAAATAGCTATAACTAAAAACAAACTAAAAACTACTTCCAAAACTATTCAACTTTGATATTAATGAGTTTTTTGGGTTCATTGAGAACATGGTTGTTGTTCAATAATAAAATTAATCCTCAAAAATACAACTTGCCTAATAATTCTGCACTCCCTGTATATATAATTCATTTTTTGAATAATATATCTATACCAAAAATATACCAAATAATTATTCAAGCGTTAATACCTATAAAAATATATAGACAAACTTAATAGTCAGAACACAATCAAGTACATATAAAATCATAAAAAGAAAGTGACATACAGTATTGTGCAAAGGTCTTAGGCCACCATTAGATTTATTGTTTTAGCAAAGTTTTAATGACCATCCAGATTTATTTTTCGCTCTCTTTATTAAGATACAAACAAAAAATACAGGAAATATTTACACAAAATAAAACCCCCCCACAATTTTCATAAAAAATTGGCTTCTTCAGGCCATTTAGTATTTACTGTAAAATACCCTGCCTCTAAGCACATCTTGAACTCTTTTGGGGAGATACCAGGCCTCTTTAGATTTAGGTTGTCTTTTATTTCTCTCTCTGTCCAGGTGATCCCATACTGCCTCTATAATATTCAGATCTGGACTCTGTGGAGGCCAATCCATGACTGTCAGGGTTTTATCAGCTGCTATTCTCTCCAAATATGATTTTTATGCATTAGCAGTGTGCTTGGGATCATTATCATGCGGGGGGAAAAAACCATTCCCAATCAGGTGCTTTCCAGAAGGAATGGCATGATGAATTAAAACCTGTCTGCACTTTAAAGCATTCATGATCCCATCAATTAGGACAATATCGCCAACACCACTAGCAGAAATGCAGCGTCAAAGCAGGACAGACACTCCACTATGTTTTATTGAAGTCCACAAGCACTCATTCTTCCATCTCTCTCCAACTCTTCTTCGCACATATAGTAAACAATTGGACCCAAAAATGTCAAACTTGTATTCGTCACTCCATAATACTCTGCTCCACTGATCTGCATTCCAATCTTTGTGAGTTTTAGCTTATTTTAGCCTTTTCACCCTGTTCCTCTACTGAAAACGTGGTTTCTTGGCTGCTACCCTTCCACAAAGACCACTCCTGATCAAGCATCTTTTGACTGTAGAAGGGTCAACTTGGCATCCAGATGAAGCTGCCAGATGCTAAGTCAGGTCCTGCTGGACTTCTTACTGTATCTTAAAGGAGAAATTTTGAGAAAATTCTCATCAGATTTTGAAAGTTTTCTGGGTCTTCCAGTCCTTCTTTTGGTCCTTGACCTCTCTTGATTCTTCAAATGTCTTTATAACAGCTTGAATACCACATCTTGAGTATCCAGTTTGTTTGCTGATTTCCTTTTGAGAGTGGTGTTGCTGATGCAAAAGTATGATTCAAATTCTGTGATCTTTGGCATTTTGGATGGAATGATTTGATGGAAAATTGGTCCTATTAGCAAAATTCCAAATAATTAAACTCATACCACATGTGTATGTAATGCTCAAGTATGTCTTGCACAAACTTGGTGTAATAGACCTTTTTCAAAGCAATGACATTAATTAGGGCTACATTCCATTTATGTGTATGAAAACAGGTTTCTGCTATTGCTCAAGTGTAAGGGGAGGTAACACTAGACTACATTAGCTTATAGAAACATTTTTTTCTGATTGTTTTTCATTTTTAATAATGCATACATATATCCTGTATTTTCTGGTTGTATTCTAATAAAGAGACTGAGAAATAATTCTATATTGTCATTATACCATTGCTAAACAACAAATCTAATGGTGGCCTAAGACTTTTGTAGAGTACTGTATATACAAATATCAGTCCAGCAGTAAGAAAATTAGTATATAATTCCAATGTGATCAGTTCCAGCTTCTATCCACTGGCTTCTCCTCTCTCCAGTGTCAATCAAAGGCAGATCTGACATAAAAGAAGCGCAACTCCAATTCAATAAATCCAATTCAATAAATCTTATGAAAAGAAAAGAGAACACAATACATGCTCACATACTGATAGATTTGGGTGACAAGTGTCCACATCTCTATTCCCGGCAATTGTTTGACAAACAATTTACGGCAATAGAATTGTGGACAATCGTCAACCAAAATCAATCAGGTAGTGAGCATGTATTGTGTGCTTTTTTCTTTTACCTGTATTTCTATATGGATATTTACAGATATTGATATATACATACATATATATATATAAAAATATATATTTAAAAATAAAAAGATCATTTTCCCCTAAGTGAAGAACATTGGAATGTAAAATATTTACAGTAAATACAAAGGAAAATGCAATATTAAATTATAATATTGAATAAAAATTATTTTCATACTTAAAGGTATATATGTGTTTTATATGTATATACGGTATATATATATCAGTGATGTGCAGTCACTAGAGGCAGGTGAGGCAGTGCTTCACCTCTCATATGGGCAAAAATATATATATTTTTATTGGTTTTAAAAAAAAAAAATTGTAATTTTTTTTCCCCAGCATTTTTTTTTCTCACAGCTATATGTTGTGCAATGGAGAGGCACAAGCAGGTCTGCCCACCATTACACAACATGCTGCGCCACCTAATGGATGCAAGTGGTTAAGATCATTGCATGGCCCATTAACTGCTTATTTGAGGCAGTCCTATTTGGGCTGAACCAATCCAGCAAGAGGCATTAGTAAGTGGAACATAGGGTTGGGGCTGGATGTTAAATCATATAAAACATAAACAAAACAAAAACGGAAAAAAACAACTTTCATATATTTTGTTGCTGTCCTGTGAACCTGCTAGCTTTGCTAAAGTGAAAAAGAGAGTTCTGTTCTTCCCCTCTAAGTGCAGTGGAATGTGCCACTGTCAGTTCCTGAATCCTTACAGAGCAGGAAAAGAGGCACAGAGAGCAGTGTTTCAGCCACATCTGGGGGGTGTGCAGGCTGTCAGGTCCATGGTGGTGGGATCTCATCTGTATAAGGGACCTCCCATTGAGTTCCTGCTTGACCTCTTGCAGATTTGTCTAGAGAAGAACTATTTTAAATTTGAAAGGGACTTCTATTTGCAGATCTCAGGGACTGCCATGGGATCAAACATGGCTCCCACGTACACCAACCTCTACATGTCCTGGTATGAGCATTTTTTAATGCGGCCCCAGGACATAGTAGAGGTGGTTTACTATACGAGATATATTGATAACGTTTTTTTGATCTGGCGTGGGACCCCTGAAACCCTGATATCTTGGGTACACAGTTTAAATAGTTTGTCTAGTCCAATCAAATTTAAACTTGAGTATGACATTGATAAAGTCCACTTTTTGGACCTTAATATTTTTAAGGTAATTGAAGGAGAGATATGTAGGTTTGGCACGTCCCTTTATACCAAGCCCATCGACCGCAATTCCCTGTTAGATGCACGGAGTTATCATCCCACACACCAGAAGAAAGGGATAGTAGCCTCTCAGCTCACTCGGGTTCTGCGCAATAATATTGAGGCACATAATAGAACAACACAACTAAATGAGATGTCAGAAAAATTGATCATACGTGGATATGATAGAAAGATGGTTATGGACATCAAGGAAGGAGCCATAAAACGCTTTGAGGAGAATGGGATCAGAACAAAAGAAACAAATAACTCAGAGGAGAAAATCAACTTTATTACTACATTTGATCCAATGCACCAAAAAGTTGCTGGAGCAATTTCTAAACATTGGGATCTAGTGCATTCGGATAAGTCTTTACCATTCATGAAACAACAACATCCTAGAATGGTGTATCGAATAGCAAAAAATGTGCGTGACTTGCTAGTGAAAACGGACCCAACTAGGTGTTATGAGAATAATACTTGGCTAAAATCTAACAAAAAAGGCTGCTTTAAATGTGGCGATTGTGTCACGTGTGACAGCATGCTGAAAGGTGATATGTTCCAGCACCCACATACAAACAAGCGCTATAAAATCAATCACAGACTTTCATGCATGAGTACCCATGTGATTTACATGCTGATTTGCCCCTGTTCCCTTGTATATATAGGGAAAACGGTCACTACGTTTCGGGAGCGTATGGCTAATCATCGCTGTGCGATCAGGGAAGCCATCAAAAGTGGCGACTCTGATCAGCCAGTAGCACGCCATTTCGCCAGACATAAGCATGGTGTATCAAGCTTAAAAACCATGCTGATAGACCAAGTACCACCACTGCCAAGGGGAGGTGACAGGGGCAATCGACTTCTAAGGATGGAGAAAAAGGTGGATTTACACCTTGGACACTATAACACCTAGGGGGTTAAACACTATGCTCGATTTCTCGCCATTTTACACTGGGAACTGATCTAACCTCTCTCCATGGATTACAACTGTTCATTCTTTCTGATCCACAATCACTGACTTTCAAACATGACTTTTATCTTTATTATTTTTAGTTTTTAAGTCCTCAGGTGTTTTTTGCCATACTCCAGGAGATACCAAGAATACATCAATTAATTGGTTATATATATATATATTATCTAAGATTTGGGCTGTTCGATGATGATGTTCTTTTACATCTCCCATATAATTAATCATTGCTAATATCATAATGTAATATATATATACACCAATATATAAACCAGTTCTCTGTATATAACCAAAAAGAATTTATATGTCTACCATATTCATGTTTTTAAATTGCAATTGATCACTCATGATTGATTGCCTTTATTGTTTTTAGTACACTGGCATTCTGATATATGGCTGATTGCAGTATTTTATAATATGGACAAGAGGATTTTTGTTTAGAATAAATGATGTAAGTATCTGTGTTGCGCTGGATTGACACTTCCTCACTGTCTATGTTTACCGTAAGACAACAAACAGTCGTCACCATGGTAACCAGCGTCATCATGTGGTCCACGTAGATGACGCAACTTCCGGTCACATGACTTCCGGATCTGCATCATGCGGGCTGCGGCTACGGCTCGGCGCCATCAGAAGCCACTGGGTTATTTAAGGTGGAGGGTTATTGTATATGTCATACTGCTTTTTGTACTTCCAAAATGTTTGTATTATGCATTTGAAAAAGGAGGTAGAATGCCTCCGAAACGTCATGCATTTTTAACTTAATTTATTAAATGTTAAGTTTTATTCTGAACCAGTGAGTGCCTTTTTTCTACGTATATATTTGATGATTTCTTTGAAGTGCACCCTGGAAGCTGCTATACCTGTATATGGAGTGCCTTTCCTATTAACTCTAATTTTTATATATATATATATATATATATATATATATATACATACATACATACAGGGGTTGAAAAATATTACTGTGGTTTACTAGTCAGGGGTTAAAAGCTACACTTAATTTTAAAGATAGGAAAAAGTCAAATCTCCAAGTCATCTGCTGCAATTTCTGAGTGGACCACTGGAAATTTCAAGCCCTGTATATCTATCTATATATATATATATATATATATATATACACACACACGTATATATATATATATATATGTATTTATATATAGATATATATATATATATGCAAAACAGAATGAGAAGCAGTCTGCCAGGAACGAACAGCAGCATCAATAGCTTGTTCTATGGCCCGGTTGCCACCTGGTAGTAGCTTCTTTCTGCCCAATTGTGCTTTTCACAGAGGAAAATTTTCCTGTAGTATATCAGTCTGATCCCGCCGACATGGTCAGTCCAGCCCCGAAATACCAGGCAATTCTCCTCTGAACAAGGAACATGACAACCCCAGACGATCGTTTCGGCCTCTTTTGGGCCTCGTCAGTGAGGTGCAGCCATATCCCTCTAAGCACATTGGGCAAGGAGTCCACGTCTGGTTTCCCCCATCACCCTTAGGGAGACTATCCCCAGGGTCATATTTACATATGCAAAACAGAATGAGAAGCAGTCTGCCAGGAACGAACAGCAGCATCAATAGCTTGTTCTATGGCCCGGTTGCCACCTGGTAGTAGCTTCTTTCTGCCCAATTGTGCTTTTCACAGAGGAAAATTTTCCTGTAGTATATCAGTCTGATCCCGCCGACATGGTCAGTCCAGCCCCGAAATACCAGGCAATTCTCCTCTGAACAAGGAACATGACAACCCCAGACGATCGTTTCGGCCTCTTTTGGGCCTCGTCAGTGAGGTGCAGCCATATCCCTCTAAGCACATTGGGCAAGGAGTCCACGTCTGGTTTCCCCCATCACCCTTAGGGAGACTATCCCCAGGGTCATATTTACATATGCAAAACAGAATGAGAAGCAGTCTGCCAGGAACGAACAGCAGCATCAATAGCTTGTTCTATGGCCCGGTTGCCACCTGTTAGTAGCTTCTTTCTGCCCAATTGTGCTTTTCACAGAGGAAAATTTTCCTGTAGTATATCAGTCTGATCCCGCCGACATGGTCAGTCCAGCCCCGAAATACCAGGCAATTCTCCTCTGAACAAGGAACATGACAACCCCAGACGATCGTTTCGGCCTCTTTTGGGCCTCGTCAGTGAGGTGCAGCCATATCCCTCTAAGCACATTGGGCAAGGAGTCCACATCTTGTTTCCCCCATCACCCTTAGGGAGACTATTACCAGGGTCATATTTACATATGCAAAACAGAATGAGAAGCAGTCTGCCAGGAACGAACAGCAGCATCAATAGCTTGTTCTATGGCCCGGTTGCCACCTGGTAGTAGCTTCTTTCTGCCCAATTGTGCTTTTCACAGAGGAAAATTTTCCTGTAGTATATCAGTCTGATCCCGCCGACATGGTCAGTCCAGCCCCGAAATACCAGGCAATTCTCCTCTGAACAAGGAACATGACAACCCCAGACGATCGTTTCGGCCTCTTTTGGGCCTCGTCAGTGAGGTGCAGCCATATCCCTCTAAGCACATTGGGCAAGGAGTCCACGTCTGGTTTCCCCCATCACCCTTAGGGAGACTATCCCCAGGGTCATATTTACATATGCAAAACAGAATGAGAAGCAGTCTGCCAGGAACGAACAGCAGCATCAATAGCTTGTTCTATGGCCCGGTTGCCACCTGGTAGTAGCTTCTTTCTGCCCAATTGTGCTTTTCACAGAGGAAAATTTTCCTGTAGTATATCAGTCTGATCCCGCCGACATGGTCAGTCCAGCCCCGAAATACCAGGCAATTCTCCTCTGAACAAGGAACATGACAACCCCAGACGATCGTTTCGGCCTCTTTTGGGCCTCGTCAGTGAGGTGCAGCCATATCCCTCTAAGCACATTGGGCAAGGAGTCCACGTCTGGTTTCCCCCATCACCCTTAGGGAGACTATCCCCAGGGTCATATTTACATATGCAAAACAGAATGAGAAGCAGTCTGCCAGGAACGAACAGCAGCATCAATAGCTTGTTCTATGGCCCGGTTGCCACCTGGTAGTAGCTTCTTTCTGCCCAATTGTTTTTTTCACAGAGGAAAATTTTCCTGTAGTATATCAGTCTGATCCCGCCGACATGGTCAGTCCAGCCCCGAAATACCAGGCAATTCTCCTCTGAACAAGGAACATGACAACCCCAGACGATCGTTTCGGCCTCTTTTGGGCCTCGTCAGTGAGGTGCAGCCATATCCCTCTAAGCACATTGGGCAAGGAGTCCACGTCTGGTTTCCCCCATCACCCTTAGGGAGACTATCCCCAGGGTCATATTTACATATGCAAAACAGAATGAGAAGCAGTCTGCCAGGAACGAACAGCAGCATCAATAGCTTGTTCTATGGCCCGGTTGCCACCTGGTAGTAGCTTCTTTCTGCCCAATTGTGCTTTTCACAGAGGAAAATTTTCCTGTAGTATATCAGTCTGATCCCGCCGACATGGTCAGTCCAGCCCCGAAATACCAGGCAATTCTCCTCTGAACAAGGAACATGACAACCCCAGACGATCGTTTCGGCCTCTTTTGGGCCTCGTCAGTGAGGTGCAGCCATATCCCTCTAAGCACATTGGGCAAGGAGTCTACAAGGTGGCAACCGGGCCATAGAACAAGCTATTGATGCTGCTGTTCGTTCCTTGCAGACTGCTTCTCATTCTGTTTTGCATATGTAAATATGACCCTGGGGATAGTCTCCCTATGGGTGATGGGGGAAACCAGACGTGGACTCCTTGCCCAATGTGCTTAGAGGGATATGGCTGCACCTCACTGACGAGGCCCAAAGGAGGCCGAAACGATCGTCTGGGGTTGTCATGTTCCTTGTTCAGAGGAGAATTGCCTGGTATTTCGGGGCTGGACTGACCATGTCGGCGGGATCAGACTGATATACTACAGGAAAGTTTTCCTCTGTGAAAAGCACAATTGGGCAGAAAGAAGCTACTACCAGGTGGCAACCGGGCCATAGAACAAGCTATTGATGCTGCTGTTCGTTCCTGGCAGACTGCTTCTCATTCTGTTTTGCATATGTAAATATGACCCTGGGGATAGTCTCCCTATGGGTGATGGGGGAAACCAGACGTGGACTCCTTGCCCAATGTGCTTAGAGGGATATGGCTGCACCTCACTGACGAGGCCCAAAGGAGGCCAAAACGATCGTCTGGGGTTGTCATGTTCCTTGTTCAGAGGAGAATTGCCTGGTATTTTGGGGCTGGACTGACCATGTCGGCGGGATCAGACTGATATACTACAGGAAAATTTTCCTCTGTGAAAAGCACAATTGGGCAGAAAGAAGCTACTACCAGGTGGAAACCGGGCCATAGAACAAGCTATTGATGCTGCTGTTCGTTCCTGGCAGACTGCTTCTCATTCTGTTTTGCATATGTAAATATGACCCTGGGGATAGTCTCCCTATGGGTGATGGGGGAAACCAGACGTGGACTCCTTGCCCAATGTGCTTAGAGGGATATGGCTGCACCTCACTGACGAGGCCCAAAGGAGGCCGAAACGATCGTCTGGGGTTGTCATGTTCCTTGTTCAGAGGAGAATTGCCTGGTATTTCGGGGCTGGACTGACCATGTCGGCGGGATCAGACTGATATACTACAGGAAAGTTTTCCTCTGTGAAAAGCACAATTGGGCAGAAAGAAGCTACTACCAGGTGGCAACCGGGCCATAGAACAAGCTATTGATGCTGCTGTTCGTTCCTGGCAGACTGCTTCTCATTCTGTTTTGCATATGTAAATATGACCCTGGGGATAGTCTCCCTATGGGTGATGGGGGAAACCAGACGTGGACTCCTTGCCCAATGTGCTTAGAGGGATATGGCTGCACCTCACTGACGAGGCCCAAAGGAGGCCGAAACGATCGTCTGGGGTTGTCATGTTCCTTGTTCAGAGGAGAATTGCCTGGTATTTCGGGGCTGGACTGACCATGTCGGCGGGATCAGACTGATATACTACAGGAAAGTTTTCCTCTGTGAAAAGCACAATTGGGCAGAAAGAAGCTACTACCAGGTGGCAACCGGGCCATAGAACAAGCTATTGATGCTGCTGTTCGTTCCTAGCAGACTGCTTCTCATTCTGTTTTGCATATGTAAATATGACCCTGGGGATAGTCTCCCTATGGGTGATGGGGGAAACCAGACGTGGACTCCTTGCCCAATGTGCTTAGAGGGATATGGCTGCACCTCACTGACGAGGCCCAAAAGAGGCCGAAACGATCGTCTGGGGTTGTCATGTTCCTTGTTCAGAGGAGAATTGCCTGGTATTTCGGGGCTGGACTGACCATGTCGGCGGGATCAGACTGATATACTACAGGAAAGTTTTCCTCTGTGAAAAGCACAATTGGGCAGAAAGAAGCTACTACCAGGTGGCAACCGGGCCATAGAACAAGCTATTGATGCTGCTGTTCGTTCCTGGCAGACTGCTTCTCATTCTGTTTTGCATATATATATATATATATATATATACACAAAAAATAAAGCACTCACTGGTCTTCAGTCAACAAGGTAACATAATTTATTGTGATGTAACGTTTCAGGGTAAAACTCTCCCCTTCCTCTGACAAACAATGAAACAGTGGGACTTATAAAGCCCTGAAGGGCCCTCCTACAGCAATCTGCCAATAATAAAACAGCGTGTGCAAAACAAATATCATCTGTGAGTAAGCAGCTCATTAACTGTTAGAAGTGTATATGTGACAAAAAGATCAAATTTAAATATAGTATGCAACATGTCATAAGGGAATCCTGAAAGAAAGAAAAAACAAACAAACGATAACTAATAAATACTATTGTTAGCACCACAGAATAGCACAGCTGAAAATGCTACCATCCAATTGGTAGATTCAAAACACACCCTTTTATTGTGTCATCAGGTAAAAAAAGTAAATGTAAACACCCTAAACCAACTCTCGATTGCTGTGTAGAGAGAGAAATGAATCACTGATTTCAAACACATAAGTAACTCAACAAATCATCTGTTATTGGAAAAAAGACTGATCATCAAGGCAAAATAAATTTAAAAATACAAAGCAAAATTAATTTGGGATCAAACATAACGATGACCAATCACTAACTAGGGGGTGTGGTCACTCCTCGTGAGTCATAACCAAGACAATGTTGTAAACAAACACCTCCTCTGTAGTCATGGTATCGTATATAAGCAATGGAATGCCATCACTCATTATAGATCATAAGGATAATATCCACCGACAAAGGGGAGGAGACCTATTACGGTCCGCCAAACATAGAGGGGGGGGCATGGTCACGCTATGAAACACTTTACCCGCGGCAGGCTCCTATTTAAAATCAAAGGGAGACACTCCCTCGATTGTCATTATAAGGTAGAAACAAACATTAAAACATTTACTCCAGCGATCGTCAGGTATAAACCCCAGAGTGGATCCATAACTAGGCGACTAGTGTAGATAGACTATAGCATACCTTACAAACTTAAAAAGCTCTTAATCACAAGCAGGTCTGACAAATAAAGGAGCGTGATAAATCCATATAGAAATCATCAAAATAGAAAGAAAGTACTTAGGCACCATCCCCATATGTAAATAATATTAATATATACTAAATAAACACAACTGTTGTGCAATGACTATTCTAAGAGTCATGCATCCCTAAGAAAATATAAAAGATTAGCAAAAAGTAAAAAACATATAGAAAAACAATGCCCAGCAGTAGAAAACAGGCAGCAAATGTCAATGAAAAAAATTACTACATGAAAAGCAAAAATAGAGTATATCCAATAATCACAAGAAAAAATGAATATAGCAACATAACACATATCGCCCAGGCATCGGACAAAAAATTAGAGTAATTTTGTAGGTGGCAAGGTGCCACAAGTGACATGAGCATATACACCAATAACTCTCAAAAAGTTAATATTCAAACAAAAAGTAATGAACGATAAAAACAAACAAGTTAAAAATTAAAAGCAGAAAAATACACAATAGGAAGTAATGATTATATATATACACAAACTAAATCACATGGCAGCAAAAATAATATGGCAACAAAATTATAGTAAAGCCACTGGATAGTAGCCACATCTTAACTTCAGAGACATATGTATATAGGCATCTCAATGTCTCAATAAGTTGAATTCAAATTGGATTTGGATCTGGACTCTCATGTCCATATTGGTAGTATTTGTTTTACTCTGAGCATACAGAGTCGCAATGAAATAATGGATTCTCATCAAAGAATATCTAGAGATAACATTGCCATCCAGTGTTAATGTTCAGTCCTTTAGGCGCAAGGGTCCTTCTGGTCTCCCTTTGGAGCAAAGTTTTCTCTCTATTTCCTCCTCTCCGTGCTGGAGAGACATTGTCAATTATACGGAACCTCAAATCCTTCATGGAGTGTTTTGCCTCTAAAAAGTGGCGTGCCACCGGTTGGTTGGCTTTTTTAGTTTCAAGGGCATGACGAATGCTAGAACGGTGGTTTGCCATCCTGGTGCTAACATCATCAGATGTTTTTCTAGTAAAAAAAATTTACCACACGGACAGTGCAACAGGTAAATTATATGGGTAGTTGTACTGTTGCGCCGCTCTAGCTTTTGCTAGGGACGCGGTGCCTGCTGTCTGCTCATTGCCTAGGGGGCAGTCGACTCCTCTCTGCGTGCGGTGGTGACGTCATCGCTGCAGATGCTGGTCTGGGTTTCCTGTGGCGCGAATCCTGCGCCTATGTAAGTAACTTTAATCCTACCTATCACTGCCCAAGTATAGGTGTTACTTACTGTTCTCCTGGGTGTTATTGATTCATATGCTAGATTGTTATTTTGTTGCTGACCCCTGCTTGTCAGACCACTGTGCCTCTTTAACCCTTAACTGCTGGATTGATACTGCTGCTGAACTTTGCTTGTCTGACCAGTCTGCCTCTTTGACCCTTTACTGCTTGATTGATATTGTTGCTGAACTCTGCAAGTCTGACCACTCTACCTGTTAACCCCTATCTGCCCTGGATTGTCTCACTTTTGCCAAACTCTGCCTGCCTGACCATCTTAGTGGTTTACCCCTGGACTACCTTACTGTTGCCGAACCCTGCCTGCCTGACCATCCTAGTGGTTTACCCCTGGACTGCCTTACTGTTGGCTTACCTCTTCTGCAGAAAAGACATTGTCTCAAAATAACTACTCTGGATGGCACCCCCCTTGGTTCAGGGTTGATTTATTTTGAGTCAGCACCCCTGACCCTGAAGGTGGGAGTCCTTCATACCTTTGCTTTGTTTACACAATCCACAGTTCGACTGGGCTGAAGGACAACTGGCCTCCTGGGGTGCCTCCTGTTTCCATTTCTGCCTTGCTAAAGTCACTCCTCTACTCCGTATCCCCATAGCCAGGATAC
This sequence comes from Bombina bombina, assembly GCF_027579735.1. Lineage (NCBI taxonomy): Eukaryota > Metazoa > Chordata > Amphibia > Anura > Bombinatoridae > Bombina > Bombina bombina. The sequence goes on along the minus strand of NC_069503.1, from coordinate 673,427,492 downwards.
AGACTCCTCCAGACCTTCCCTCAGTATATACGGACTTTGCAGATGTGTTTGAGAATAAGGCAGCCAACGTGTTACCACCCCATCATCCTTATGACTGCAAAATTGACCTCTTTCCCCGAACCCCACTTCCTAAAGGTAAGCCTTATCCACTCTCCAAAGCTGGAAACAAATCTATGGAGGAATATATCCAAGAGAATCTAGCCAAAGGCTTCATTTGCCCCTCCTCTCCTGCTGCGGCAGGCTTCTTTTTCGTCAGTAAGAAGGATGGTGGGCATTGACTACAGGGCCTTGAACAATATAACTATCAAGAACCGCTATCCCATTCCTTTGATCACCGAGCTCTATGACTCGCTCCAGAATGCTCGCTTCTTCACCAAGTTAGACTTACGTGGACCATACAATCTGATCTGTATCTTCCCAGGTCATGAATGGAAGACCACCTATGACACAAGATCAGAGCATTACGAATACCTTGTAATACCCTTTGGGTTATGTAATGCCCCTGCAGTCTTCCAGGCATTTGTCAACAATGTCTTCTGTGACCTCCTCAATTGCAGTGTCATTGTCTACCTGGATGACATCCTTATCTTCTCTTCCACTCAGGAAGAGCATCATAAGCTCGTGAGACAGGTACTTCAATGTCTCAGGGACAATTCTTTAGTAGTCAAACTAGAAAAATGTGAGTTTGACCAAGTTCAGATCCAGTTCCAGTTCCTTGGCTATTTCATCTCAAAAGAAGGTTTTACCTTCACCGCAGATTTAGAGTGACCCCAAACTACTTCATTAAAGGAATTGCAGAGATTCTTGGGGTTTTCCAATTATTACCGCAAGTTTATAAAGAACTTTTCCCAAACAGTCGCTCCACTCACTAAACTGACAAAACGAAACAAATACTGTAAACATTGGCCTCCTGAAAACATAAATGCCTTCTCTCGTCTGAAATAAGCCCTTTGTTTTGCTCCTGTGCTCCGCCATCCTGATCCTGACCTACAGTTCACTTTAGAGGTTGATGCATCCGAGATAGGGGCTGGAGCAGTTCTAACCCAAAGGGATCCTTCAACCTCCAAGTTGCACCCTGTAACCTTTTTCTCTAAACGTTTTACTCCTGCAGAGAGGAATTATGATGTGGGAAATTGTGAATTCTTAGCCATTAAGATGGCCTTGATGGAATGGTGTCATTGGTTGGAAGGTACCGCTAATCCCATTCAGATTCCAACCACAAGAATCTGACTTACCTAGAGACAGCTCATTGACTCAATCCTCGACAGGTCAGGTGGGCCTTGTTCTTTTCCCGCTTTAACTTTATGGTTTCTTATCTTCCTGGGACCAAAAACAAGAAGGTGGATGCCCTTTCCCATCAGTTTCCTCACTCAAGTGATTCCTCTGAAGCTCCTATTAAACATTTCATACCCCCTCCTGTGTGGTTGCTCGATTGAATACCACCCTTCTTCAAAGGCTGCAACGTGCCCAATCCAATAAACCTCTTGAAGCCCCTGTGGCTTCAGATATCTTTTTTGTACCTCTGAACCTACGCACTCCCGTACTGTACTGGGCTCATGACAGTAAACTCTCAGGACATCCTGGTTTGACAAGGACTTTTAAGCGTCTTTCCCAACACATATGGTGGCCTACTATGAAGGCTGATGCACAGGATTATGTAAAAGCCTATATAATTTGTGCTGCCAACAAAACTCCCCGATCCCTACCTTCCGGCTTGCTCTAACCATTGTCCATTCCCAAACAACCATGGACACAGATAACAATGGACTTCATTGTGGACCTTCCTCCTTTTGACCACCATACAGTTATCTGGGTTGTGGTGGATCGCTTTTCAAGACTGGCTCATTTTGAACCCATAACAAAACTGCCTTCTGCCCAAGAATTATCATCTCTTTTCCTTCTGCATGTGGTACAACTTCATGGCATTCCTGTGAATATTGTTTCTGACAGAGGTCCACAATTAATTTCTGCCTTTTGGAGAGCCTTTTATAAGTTGATCGGAACCACGGTTTCCTTGTCTTCTGGCTACTATCCTCAGACCAATGGTCTAACAGAGAGTAAACCAGGATCTTGAGGCTTATCTTAGAGCCTTTGTCAACGCTCTCCATACCAACTGGTCCGAGTTGTTACCCCTAGCGGAGCTGGCAAGAAACACTCATTGGCAATCTTCTTTTTGATGTTATCCATTTCAAGCCACAGCAGGGTATAAACCTTGTGTCTTCCCTCTTTCTGCTCAATCCACTGCGGTTCTTGCTGCAGACCGTTACTGAACTCACCACTCATTGGCAATGTATTCGCTCTCAGCTACGTTCAGCTGTCTCTAGATATAAGAAGTTTGCTGATCGTCATTAAGCTTCTGTACGTGCACTCTCAGAGGGTGAACATGTTTGGGTCTCTACTCGACACATTTGTCTACGTCAACCCTGTCACAAATTGGGACCTAGGTTTATTGGTCCTTACAAAGTCCTGAAAAGACTGTCTCCTGTTGCCTACAAAGTGACCTTGCCCAAAACTCTGTGCATACACCCAGTCTTCCATATCTCACTACAGAAAAAAGAGTTAGCGCTAAAAGCACAGATCTAATGAGTGAATAATATTTATATGTGCAAATATATACTTGTATAAGTGAGTATATAAATGAAAATAAGTAACTAAATATATACAAAAGACAAATAGCAGGTGAATGTAAACTATGAATGTATACAATTTAATAAAACAACATAAAACATAAAAGGGACGTCTCCCTTAAAGGACCAGTCAACACATTAGATTTGCATAATCAACAAATGCAAGATAATAAGACAATGCAATAGCACTTAGTCTGAAATTCAAATGAGTAATAGATATTTTTATAACAAATTTCAAAGTTATGTCTATTTCCACTCCCCTTGTACCATGTGATAGCAATCAGCCAATCACAAATGCATATACGTATAGTCTGTGAATTCTTGCACATGCTCAGTAGGATCTGGTGTCTCAAAATTTGTAAATATAAAAGACTGTGCACATTTTTTTTAATGGAAGTAAATTGGAAAGTTGTTTAAAATTACATGCTGTATCTGAATCATGAAAATTTAATTTAACCTGAGTGTCCCTTTAATACATAAAAATGCTCCCTATGGCAATGGGAATAGCATATTAAAAAGTGCCTATGGCAGCAATAATGGCGTTTAGAAATGCCTACAGAAATGGGGATGAAAACAATAAAGCCAAGGCCTATGGCTCTTCAAATGGGGGGATGGAACAGAACAGTCAAGTTTATGGTACCTTGAATCGTCTGATGTTAAAACATCTGATATCCTCCACATTAGGGGCATCAAAACTATAGAGTCGGAATACAAATTGGCGATGTATGCCGATGACATATTACCAACCATTACTGACATTGAGAACTCTCTTCCACCCTTACTCAACACCATCACAGATAACGGTATTCATTCAAATTTTCATTTAAATTTGGCCAAGTCAGAGATTCTAAACCTAAACACTCCGATGCAGGTAATTGACAAAATTAAAAATACATGTCCCCTACGGATACAACATTCTCATCTTAAATACCTGGGGATACTACTGTTTGGAGACTTCCCAAAACTGTTCACAGACAACTATAAGACCCTACAAACCAATATTGTCCCGGACCTATCATGCTGGAAAAGCAAACCGATCTCTTGGATTGGTAGAATCCATGTGATCAAGATGAATGTTCTACCCAGAATACTTTATCTATTACAGACGTTCCCAATCCCACTACACAAGGGTTTTCTAGCTCATCTACAAAGATGTATAGACCAATTTATATGGGGCGGGATAAAGCCTAGAGTACCTAGACAAACCTTGCTTAGATCAAGGGACACAGGGGGGCTGGGCATACCGGACAAGATACAGATTAACCACTATCATCCAGAGACAAATAGATTGGAGCCACAACTCTGTTGACAAACAATGGGTACAACTGGACAGAGAACTGTTCCAAGTAAACAATATGAGTTGGTTGGGTTAGATGCAACCAGATCACAGACCCCCTATTGTCCAGACCTACCCCATAGTCAGAGAATTATTTTACCAATGGGACAAACTTTTAGCGACAAGTACCCATGTCTCAACCAGATCAGCTCCACTGACACCACTACGTAACAACCCCGACATATCATTTATAGCTCCCCTAAAATACACAGCACACTCTGACCCTAAATTACCAAAACATACCTGGAATAATATTACAGATCAGGGCAGGCTACTCACACAACAGAAATTTCAAGATAAAGAGGAGGGTTTAACCTCCTCTTGGCTCACGTATATGCAGCTGGCACATTACTTAAGCACACACAAACAAAGCCACAACCTCGTCACACCCCTAACGAGATTTGAGGCACTGAGTACTTCTCCGGTTACTCCCAGACACACAATCTCATCCCTATATGGGATCCTAATGGAGACAGGGCTGGATTCCCTCCCTTCATATAGCTATAAGTGGCAAATCAACTAGGGTAGAGATATTACCACTAAAGAATGAAACAAAATTTTCGCCCACCATAAAAAAGCCTCGGTATCAGCAAGAATTCAGGAAATGAATTACAAGCTCATATCCAGATGTTAAAGACATGCCAGCGGCGGTGGTGGACATGCCCTAAACTAGGCACATTTTTGGGATAATGTAATTACTCAAATACAGGGAGTGCAGAATTATTAGGCAAATGAGTATTTTGACCACATCATCCTCTTTATGCATGTTGTCTTACTCCAAGCTGTATAGGCTCGAAAGCCTACTACCAATTAAGCATATTAGGTGATGTGCATCTCTGTAATGAGAAGGGGTGTGATCTAATGACATCAACACCCTATATCAGGTGTGCATAATTATTAGGCAACTTCCTTTCCTTTGGCAAAATGGGTCAAAAGAAGGACTTGACAGGCTCAGAAAAGTAAAAAATAGTGAGATATCTTGCAGAGGGATGCAGCACTCTTAAAATTGCAAAGCTTCTGAAGCGTGATCATCGAACAATCAAGCGTTTCATTCAAAATAGTCAACAGGGTCGCAAGAAGCGTGTGGAAAAACCAAGGCGCAAAATAACTGCCCATGAACTGAGAAAAGTCAAGCATGCAGCTCCCAAGATGCCACTTGCCACCAGTTTGGCCATATTTCAGAGCTGCAACATCACTGGAGTGCCCAAAAGCACAAGGTGTGCAATACTCAGAGACATGGCCAAGGTAAGAAAGGCTGAAAGACGACCACCACTGAACAAGACACACAAGCTGAAACGTCAAGACTGGGCCAAGAAATATCTCAAGACTGATTTTTCTAAGGTTTTATGGACTGATGAAATGAGAGTGAGTCTTGATGGGCCAGATGGATGGGCCCATGGCTGGATTGGTAAAGGGCAGAGAGCTCCAGTCCGACTCAGACGCCAGCAAGGTGGAGGTGGAGTACTAGTTTGGGCTGGTATCATCAAAGATGAGCTTGTGGGGCCTTTTCGGGTTGAGGATGGAGTCAAGTTCAACTCCCAGTCCTACTGCCAGTTTCTGGAAGACACCTTCTTCAAGCAGTGGTACAGGAAGAAGTCTGCATCCTTCAAGAAAAACATGATTTTCATGCAGGACAATGCTCCATCACACGCGTCCAAGTACTCCACAGCGTGGCTGGCAAGAAAGGGTATAAAAGAAGAAAATCTAATGACATGGCCTCCTTGTTCACCTGATCTGAACCCCATTGAGAACCTGTGGTCCATCATCAAATGTGAGATTTACAAGGAGGGAAAACAGTACACCTCTCTGAACAGTGTCTGGGAGGCTGTGGTTGCTGCTGCACGCAATGTTGATGGTGAACAGATCAAAACACTGACAGAATCCATGGATGGCAGGCTTTTGAGTGTCCTTGCAAAGAAAGGTGGCTATATTGGTCACTGATTTGTTTTTGTTTTGTTTTTGAATGTCAGAAATGTATATTTGTGAATGTTGAGATGTTATATTGGTTTCACTGGTAAAAATAAATAATTGAAATGGGTATATATTTGTTTTTTGTTAAGTTGCCTAATAATTATGCACAGTAATAGTCACCTGCACACACAGATATCCCCCTAAAATAGCTATAACTAAAAACAAACTAAAAACTACTTCCAAAACTATTCAGCTTTGATATTAATGAGTTTTTTGGGTTCATTGAGAACATGGTTGTTGTTCAATAATAAAATTAATCCTCAAAAATACAACTTGCCTAATAATTCTGCACTCCCTGTAAATACAACTTTGTCATCACAGATTCCACTCTCCGCGAGAATCCTATTATTTCACAAGCTACCAAACCTGCAAGATGAGATCAAAACCATATTGCTATATGCTTTGATAAACAGTGCAAAAATTCTGATCCCCCAGAGATGGAAATCCCAAGAGACACCCACACTAGCCATATGGAAGACCCAGGTAGACGAAATATTAACCTTAGAGAGGTATAATTTTTTCCAAACTGGAAGGATTGGCACCCATGAAATGATGTTGAAGAGATGGAACGCCACTAAAAATAGTTGAAGTGGTGTGCCTGTGCATGCCTTGCTGCTAAGGCGGGGACACATATCTGCACACCTGTAGAATCTCCTCTAACCTTCCAACATCACCCTTATCTCCCTCTTCCTCTATTCTCTTTACCCCTAGCCACACTCCCCCCACTACTAGCAACATTACGCAAATAATTACAACAACTCGGAGGATGGTGAAACAGGGAAAGGGTACGGTCACTGGTTGATAATATTTAATATTTCCCTTCCTGCATGGTCACTTAGCTCATCATCCAAAGGATTTTGCCTTTTGTTTTTCTTCCTTGTATGGTGTCTTCTATTTGTCTCTATGTTTTGGTTGATGTACTGCAGAAGTATACAAACCTCCAAGGTATACCTAGATGTTATATGTTTGTCTGTTATGTCAAGGCCCCATTCAGAGAGAGCAGAGGAGGGCATCTTATTTAATAGAAACAGACCCTACAAGCATCTTTGGACTCTTTACAAGTTACTTTGAGTTATATGGACCATGCCGTGTACAAGCCCAATTTTTATTATATATGAATGGATCATTTTGTTGCAACACAAAATGAGCTATTAATCTGTATGTTGATTTTTCATTGATTTTCAATAAAAACTTTTGGAAAAAAAAACAAAACAAAAAAAACATCTGATATCCTGTGTAACTTTATAGGAGAGTATTACCTTAGGAGACCAGTTTTACGGCTTACATCCACTTTGGCGTTACTGGCCGTGACCTGGATGCGGCTTTTTGTATTAGACTCACGTGACTCCTCTGATGTCACTCAGGTCAGATGTGAAATCGCTCAATGTAGCAATAGTAAAGCAATAATGCAGCGATGACAATAGCCAGGTAGCAAATGATGTGAATGGATTGCTAGCAATGAAAAGACACAATGTGTCACGGGGGATCCCCAATTTGCGGGTTGCTTGAAATTCTTTAGAAGATGTATCTCTGGTCCATATCCCCTCTTTCCTGATTACAGAAAGGGATCCTGGGGATAAATATAGAGAAACTTGGCGGTCACTTCCAGTGACTATATGTACTTGGTGATCACTTCTAGTGACTCAATATACTTGGCGGTCACTACCAATGACAAAGTACACTTGGCGGTTGCTCCCAGTGACTGGATATACTTGGCGGTCACTATCAGTGACTAAGTTGTTCTTGGCGGTCACTCCCAGTGACTGGATAAAAAGAGACTTTGCAGTGACTGGATATTAAATGACTTTGCGGTCACAACCAGTGACTGTTGATAGCAAATAGTGTCTCTATAAATATAGCAAACAGTAATGTATCACGTTCCCAGTTGGAACTCCTCAGGGTAGGAATTGGTCCTTTTAGTGAACCGTGAAACAGGATAAAAAGGATAAAAAGGTGACTAAATGTCTAGGTCAACGTGTTTCACCCTTAGGCTTTATCAAGACATGTTTGTCTGTGTCACCTTGTTAGCTTTTTAAACACCTCTCACTCTCCTGATTGGATGTGAAGTTTTATCAATTTAAGGTGGTATGGATAGATTTGAACTTGTTTCAGTCTTAAGATGGAAATGTGTCACCCATTAATCTTATATCAATGTTTGTCCATATTTTAAGTAACCTATAAATATGGGCCATCTAACGGATTTATCATTCATTCAAATTAATACACTATGGAATGTCGGATAAAAAAGAACAAAATAAACAAGAATACAAATAATTTGATTGATATAATAAAGGAAATGAACTATAGAAGCCTATAACACTGTTAGTGGAAAAGGTTTCACTTATATTAGTCTTATTCAGTACTATAATTTAATGTCTTAATTCAACTAATAAAAATGTATTAGATACCTATTGAAAATTCAGAGACTCAACCACAACAAGAACAGACTATAGAAAAGGGGAGATATCCAGATCTGAATTAAGTCCTACTGCATATAACGTATCCATATTATAGATCATTTGTGCCTCTAATTTTAAAAGCTGTTGTTCTATGTTACTTCCTCTCCAATTTGGTTTTACCTTTAATAGGCCCCAGAATCTAAAATGTTTGAGGTTGTTTTTATGAATTTCTCTGAAATGTGAATATAAATGTGTATCCAGATTTCCCCTGTCAATGCATGAAAGGTGTTCCCTAATCCTTTCTCGAAGGGTTCTGGTCATTTCCCCTATGTAATATTTTTTGAATGAGCATTCAATAATATAAATGACTCCTTTATCCTGACATCTTATGGTGTCTTTAATTTTTAATTAAAAATTATTTACGTCTATTTTTTTTATTTTGCAGCTGTATTTGCATGACCGACATCCAAAGCAGGAGAAGAAGCCCATTAATTTGTTACCTTCTAAGTTTATCTCTTGGCTATATGCTTTTATTGGTTTCAAATCACTCTGGGCTATTTTATCCCCTATTATGGGGTCTGTTTGAATTAGGTGCCAGTGTTTATGTAGGATGTTATTAATTAGTTTATTGTTGCAATAAGATCCTACATAAACACTGGCACCTAATTCAAACAGACCCCATAATAGGGGATAAAATACAAGAACAGCCAATAATAATATATAGAAGAGCAAAAAATTTAAAAAATACTTTAGCCCAGAGTGAATTGAAACCAATAAAAGCATATAGCCAAGAGATAAACTTAGAAGGTAACAAATTAATGGGCTTCTTCTCCTGCTTTGGATGTCGGTCATGCAAATACAGCTGCAAAATAAAAGAAATAAACGTAAATAATTTTAAATTAAAAATGAAAGACACCATAAGATGTCAGGATAAAGGAGTCATTTATATTATTGAATGCTCATGCAAAAATATTACATAGGGGAAACGACCAGAACCCTTCGAGAAAGGATTAGGGAACACCTTTCATGCATTGACAAGGGTAATCTGGATACACATTTATATTCACATTTCAGAGAAATTCATAAAAACAACCTCAAACATTTTAAATTCTGGGGCCAATTAAAGGTGAAACAAAATTGGAGAGGAGGTAACATAGAACAACAGCTTTTAAAATTAGAGGCACAAATGATCTATAATATGGATACGTTATATCCAGTAGGACTTAATTCAGATCTGGATATCTCCCCTTTCCTATAGTCTGTTCTTGTTGTGGTTGAGTCTCTGAATTTTCAATAGGTATCTAATATATTTGTATTAGTTGAATTAAGACATTAAAATATAGTACTGAATAAGACTAATATAAGTGAAACCTTTTCCACTAACAGTGTTATAGGCTTCTATAGTTCATTTCCTTTATTATATCAATGAAATTATTTGTAGTCTTGTTTATTTTGTTCATTTTTATCCAATATTCCATAGTGTATTAATTTGAATGAATGATAAATCCGTTAGATGGCCCATATTTATATGTTACTTAAAATGTGGACAGACATTGATATAAGATTAATGGATGACACATTTCCACCTTAAGACTGAAACAATTCCAAATCTATCCATACCACCTTAAATTGATAAAACTTCACATCCAATCAGGAGAGTGAGAGGTGTTTAAAAAGCCAACAAGGTGACCTAGACAAACATGTCTTGATAAAGCCTAAGGGCAAAACGCGTTGACCTAGACATTTAGTCACCTTTCTATCCTTTTTATCCTGTTTCATGGTTCACTAAAAGGACCAATTCCTAACCTGAGGAGTTCCCACTGGGAACGTGATACATTATTGTTTGCTATATTTATATAGACACTATTTGCTATCAACAGTCACTGGTTGTGACCGCAAAGTCGTTTTAATATCCAGTCACCGCAAAGTCTTTTTATCCAGTCACTGGGAGTGACCGCCAAGAACAACTTAGTCACTGATAGTGACCGCCAAGTATATCCAGTCACTGAGAGCAACCGCCAAGTGTACTTTGTCATTGGTAGTGACCGCCAAGTATATTGAGTCACTAGAAGTGATCACCAAGTTCATATAGTCACTGGAAGTGACCGCCAAGTTTCTCTATATTTATCCCCAGGATCCCTTTCTGTAATCAGGAAAGAGGGGATATGGACCAGAGATACATCTTCTAAAGAATTTCAAGCAACCCGCAAATTGGGGATCCCCAGGACACATTGTGTCTTTTCATTGCTAGCAATCTATTCACATCATTTGCTACCTGGCTATTGTCATCGCTACATTATTGCTTTAGTATTGCTACATTGAGCGATTTCATATCTGACCTGAGTGATGTCATAGGAGTCACCTGAGTCTAATACAAAAAGCCGCATCAAAGTCACGGCCGGTAACGCCAAAGTGGATGTAAGCCGTAAAACTGGTCTCCTAAGGTAATACTCTCCTATAAAGTTACACAGGATGTCAGATGTTTTAACATCAGACGATTCAAGGCACCATAAACTTGACTGTTCTGTTCCATCCGTCCATTTGAAGAGCCATAGGCCTTGGCTTTATTGTTTTTATCTCAATTTCTGTAGGCATTTCTAAATGCCATTATTGCTGCCATAGGCACTTTTTAATACACTATTCCCATTGCCATAGGGAGCATTTTTATGTATTAAGGGAGATGTCCCTTTTATGTTTTATGTTGTTTTATTAAATTGTATACATTCATAGTTTACATTCACCTGCTGTTTGACTTTTGTATATATTTAGTTACTTATTTTCATTTATATACTCACTTATACAAGTCTATATTTGCACATATAAATATTATCCACTCAATAGATCCATGCTTTTAGCGCTAACTCTTTTCTGTAATCACTATTATTTGTTTTTTCTTTGAGGGGAATTTCCGAGTTCAGTAGGATCTCTTTTTCCTTTAGTGCTTCTACTTTAAAAATAATTTCTTCCATATCTCACTACTCAAGCCTTACATCAGATATACCCAACTCCGAGCTCCTCCTCCTCTGCTCCTGGTCTGTAGTGTGGTTGCTAAGATCCGGGACTCCAGATACAGGCACAGGCAACTGCAGTATTTGGTACATTGGAAGGGTTACTCTGTGGCAGATTGTTCCTGGGTTCCTGCCCATGATGTGCATGCTCCATCCTTGGTCTCTAGATTTCATGCTGCTCATCCTTTGAGGCCAACTTAGGTTCCCAGAGGGAACCCTTGAGAGGGGGGCTATGTCGTGCCGTGCCGCTCTAGCTGTTGCTAGGGAAGCGGAGCCTGCTGTCTGCTCATTGCTTAGGGGACAGTCGGCTCCTCTCTGTGTGTGGCGGTGATGTCATCACCGCACGCTTCCTCCTGCAGATGCCAGTCTGGGTCTCCTGTGGAGTGAATCCTGCATCTATGTAAGTAACTTCAGTCCTACCTATCACTGCCTAAGTATAGGTGTTACTGTTCTCTTGGGTGTTATTGATTTGTATGTTGGATTGTTATTTTGTTGCTGACCCCTGCATGTCTGACCACTGGGCCCCTTTAACCCTTAACTGCTGGACCGATACTTTGCTTGTCTGACCACTCTACCTCTTTAACCCTTTACTGCTTGATTGATATTGTTGCTGAACTCTGCCAGTCTGACCACTCTACCTGTTAACCCCTATGTGCCCTGGATTGCCTCACTGTTGCCAAACCCTGCCTGTCTGACCATCCTAGTGGTTTACCCCTGGACTACCTTACTGTTGCCGAACCCTGCCTGCCTGACCCTCCTAGTGCTTTACCCCTGGATAGCCTTACTGTTGCCAAACACTGTCTGCCTGACCACTCTAGTGGTTTGTCTCTGGTTTCCTGCTTGTTGCCGCCAAGGACTGTCCTGCCTGTGGTGAGTGCCTTTTATCTCATCTTGCAAACCTACTCGGCTCTGGAATATTCTCTATCATTCTGGCTCGATGCCGGGATAACAAAACTACTGGCCGAGTTCAGTCTGATAGAGGAGTATCCCACGAGCATTACACGTACAGGTTCGAAAGTATTTAATCTATTTCTTTTTCTTATCTGGATGTTGAAAAGAAGAACCAGTAAGCATGCTATTGCATGTGACACAGCTACTGCAGTGGAAACATCGCTTTTTCTTTTTCAACCATGCCCGGGACTTATCTTCCGGCACTATGTTCATTTTTACTAGAAACTCTCTTAGATTTCTTCCTCTTTTAAAGGCAACTCTAGGTATGTCCCAATGGGTAAATGGAATATTCGGGTCAGTTTTAATAAGATTCCATTCATCACAAATGGCTCTTGTTATCAGATTTTTATCAGGTGCATAGGTAGGTTGTGATAAAAGTCAAACCTTGTTGTTCATCAGATCTCAAGGATTCATCCATCATAAGTGCACTCAGTTTGCACTCATTGAGTAGTGAAGGTTTATAACCTCTTTGTCTAAACTTTATGGTTCATCTCTTCAAGTTGCTGGGTACATCTTGTTTGGTCGGTATTGTTCCTGATCACCCTCTAAAATTGTGATTTTGGAATGTTGAGAATTAGGACCAAGTTTCTATTGGTCTTTTTTCTATAAATTGTGGTGCCCAACCTATAATCCTCTTTCAACACTCTGACATCCAGAAAGTCAATCATCTCTGAGCTAGTGTTGCACTGGAACCGGATTGTGCTGTCTATCGGGTAGATTATGAGTCTTGCGTTATGAGCTGTGCGGTGCTAACATGCAGTTTTTTCTCACCACTCACTTCCTGCAGCGCTGGTATTACAGGTTTTTACAAACCCGGCGTTAACAGGCAAGAAGTGAGCGCAGAGCAAAATTGAGCTCCACACTGCACTCCAATACCAGCGCTGCTTAAGTGAGCGGTGAGCTGGTTATACGTGCTCGTGCACGATTTCCTCATAGACATCAATGGGGAGAGCCGACTGAGAAAAAATCTAACACTTGCCAAAAAGCAGTGTAAAACTCAGTAACGCAGCCCCATTGTTTCCTATGGGGAAACTAAAGTTATGTTTACACCTAACACCCTAACATGAACCCCGAGTCTAAACACCCCTAATCTTACACTTATTAACCCCTAATCTGCCGCCCCCGACATCGCCGCCACCTACATTATACTTATTAACCCCTAATCTGCCACTCCAGGCACCGTCGACACCTACATTATAATTATTAACCCCTAATCTCCCTCCCCCAATGTCGCCGCAACCTAGCTACATTTATCAACCCCTAATCTGCCGCACTCAACGTCGTTGCCACTATTCTAAATTTATTAACCCTAAACCTAAGTCTAACCCTAACACCCCCTAACTTAAATATAATTGAAATAAATCTAAATAAAATTCCTATCATTAACTAAATAATTCCTATTTAAAACGAAATACTTACCTTTAAAATAAACCCTAAGCTAGCTACAATATAACTAATAGTTACATTGTATCTATCTTAGGGTTTATTTTTATTTCACAGGCAAGTTTGTATTTATTTTAACTAGGTAGAATAGTTAACAAATAGTTATTAATTATTTAATAAACTACCAAGTTAAAATAAATACAAATTGAGCTGTAAAATAATAGTTAACAAATAGTTATTAACTATTTAATAAACTACCAAGTTAAAAAAAATACAAATTGACCTGTAAAATAAAACCTAACATAAGTTACACTAACACCTAACCTTACACTACAATTAAAAAACTTCCATAAATTAAATACAATTAAATAAATTAAATACAATTAGCTAAATTAAAATTAACAAATAAATCAGCTCTTTTACCTGTAAATAAAAAATACAAATACCCCCCCAACAGTAAAACCCACCACCCACACAACCAACCCCCAAATAAAACCCTAACTAAAAAAACCTAAGCTCCCCATTGCCCATTTAAGGGCATTTGGATGGGCATTGCCCTTAAAAGGGCATTTAGCTCTATTGCTGCCCGAAGCCCTAACCTAAAAATAAAACCCACCCAATACACCCTTAAAAAATCCTAACACTAACCCCTGAAGATTCACTTACCGGAAGAAGTCTTCATCAAAGCGGCAAGATGTCCTCAACGAAGCTGGCAGAATTGGTCCTCCAGACAGGCAGAAGTGGTCCTCCAGATGGGCAGAAGTCTTCATCCAGACGGCATCTTCTATCTTCATCCTTCCGAGGCGGAGCGGCTCCATCTTCAAGACATCCGGCGTGGAGCATGCTCTTCAATCGACAGCTTCTTTGGAATGAATATCTCTTTAAGTGATGTCATCCAAGATGGCGTCCCTTAGATTCCGATTGACTGATAGAATTCTATCAGCCAATCGGAATTGAGGTAGAAAAAATCCTATTGGCTGATGCAATCAGCCAATAGGATTGAGCTTGCATTCTATTGGCTGTTCGAATCAGCCAATAGAATGTGATCTCAATCCTATTGGCTGATTGGTCTTTATTAAGCACTTGTTTTTCAGTATCAGTAAGGATGCGACTACTGATGTACAACACATTGTCCTCAGTCACGATCGTATGGTTAATACATTATGATTTGCAATGATGAGCTGCTATTTGGCTATTATACATAGGGAGCTTAGATTTATTGAATCACTCCTGTCTGTATATAGACACTGTTAGCAGGACATGCTAGATGGATAAGATGCTGATTTATGATAAGGATTTAATTGTTATTTCTTGTGGTAGTTCAGAGGATCTTATAGATGATCATGAAACTTATATAGGTGGATGGTATTATTACTATTTAAACATCCTTTTTTTTATTAACATCATATCAATTTATAAATGTATGACTTATGAGCATATCACTTTTGTTGTCACTATGGTAACTATTGTTTGCGCAATTTTTTATTGGGGGTGTGGTCGATGAGGCATATATTGTTTGTTTATTCACTTGATTTTGTTGGTCTGAAGAAGGGGCTGCTGGGCTCCGAAACATCACAAAATTATATATATTTTACTTCAAGTCCAGTGAGTGCGTATTTTACACTATATATATATATATATATATATATATATATATATATATATATATATATATATATATATATATATATATATATATATATATATAATATATATATATATATATGTGTGTGTGTTTATGTTTCTATGTATGCATATGTATCGATATGTTTATATATGTGTTAACGGTATAATTACTGTACATATTTCAAATTCCAATGTTCTTCACTTACAGGATAATGTTATTTTTAAAAACATATTTCTGTATATATGTTTATATACAAATACCTGCATATGTATTCCTATAAATATAAAGGAATAGATATGTATTTTACTTGAGCAGTATCAGATATATATATATATATATATATATATATATATATATATATATATATATATATATATATATATATATAAAAATAAATATATATTTTATAATAATAAGTACATTATTTTCTATGTGAATAACATAGGAATGTAAAATATGCATTTTGCGGATCGTGTTTTGCGATTTAGATCTTACGGCGTTGGTTTAGCGCACATGAAAACTTAGTATTCTTAAGGCGCATTATTGAAATATTACATATAAAATATTTGTAAAAATTAATAAATGCTATTAAAAATGATTACTGTTGGTGGGACGAGACCTTGCTATTAAAAAATCAATACCCATAGACAGACCAGTGGTGTACAGGGTACATCGCTGGTCCTTAAGGGACTAAATCCCTTTGCAGCCTTTATTTTCTAAAACCTGAGACCTCATGTCTTAGCCCTTGTTTTATTGCATTTTTTAAAAATCATCATTTTTATTAGATGGTGTTACTTTGAGTGTAACTGTGCTGTTAAATGTATTTTTGATGTGTTTTGTGAAACTATTTATTTGAGTGTAACAGTTAAAGGGACACTAAACCCAATTTTTTTTCTATCATGATTCAGATAGAGAATACAATTTTAAACAGCATTCCAATTTACTTCTATAAACTAATTTGCTTCTCCTTTGTTGAAGAAATAGCAATGGACACGGGTGAGCCAATCACACGAGGCATCTATGTGCAGCCACCAATCAGCAGTTACTGAGCCTATCTAGATATGCTTTTCAGCAAAGGATATAAAGAGAATTAAGAAAATTAGATAATAGAAGTAAAGTAGAAAGTTGTTTAAAATTGCATGCTATTTCTAAATCATGAAAGAAAAAAATGGAGTTTCATGTCCCTTTAACCAGAGCTCTGACGTTACGCTATCCCATCGCACATTAAATTAAATTGCGCTCGAGTTAACAAATTTACTTTCAGCTTGCAATACACATGATACTTCTGACGCGCACAAACACCCGTGATAAAACCTTTTTTTCTTGCGCTCAACAGTTAGCGCTCCACTCGTAATCTAGCCCTTAAAGTGATGGTAAACTAAGACCCAGTGAAACATGCGATAGTATGTAAAGTTAAAAAATAAAGTGACTTTCATTCATGAACATGCCGCTTTCTGACCTTTGTATGTAAATATTTTACAATTCTAAAAATAAAATTCACCTACGATCCTCCGCCTGTGTAACCGCCGCCATTGAATTTCTAATGTCACGTTTTTTATCAATCCAATAGAAATCCAGGCCAGTTGGAGACTCAGAAAATAATCAAACACGCCCTACATGTTGGATCGCTGAATGACAGTCTGGCAACATGTACTTGTGCGCAATGTGCTTTTTTGTTGTTGTATATTATGTATTGCGAAACTAATTACACGCATGCGCATAATAAACGTTGAAGACGAGATGCCAATATAATGACATAATGAGTGGGTGGTTCCCCTATCTACGTTGGCTAAGGAATACATCAGGAAGTAATGCCGGGGGTGGAGCAAGGAGCTATAACGCTCAGTAAGTTAATTCGTAATTTAGTCATAAAGCTTTGAGATAGAAAAACAAAAAAGTTAGCGATTTTGTTTGTAACTACTGTAGGAATAAAATTTTACTTTTAAAGTGCTATACATTTACCATCACTTTAATCTGATAATTGAATAATATGTTGCTGGAAGTGCCTATATATCCGAGCCATATGGTATTGTAAAGAAACACATAAATAATGGTTTATTCTCCTGATGTTTATAAAATGCATCTATTCATCCCAACACATCTGATACTAGTAGGGATTAATGGAAGGAATGGAATCTAGGTCAATGTTATTCATGGGGTGAGTGTTTTTGAGTGTAGGTATGAGAGTATTTATTTAAAATGCAAATGATAACTGGGACAAAGTAGATATGAGAATGTAACAGTGCTGTTTGTATTGACCTTAAAGGGACAATGTACTCCAGCAAGTAGATGAGTTAATTGTACTCAAAACAGCTACATGAGAACCCATAAAATGGGATGATCTCTATAGCACTCCCACTGGAAAGTTAATTATTTGCTGATGCCTCATGTTCAAATAGATTTTCTGTAGCCAAAACTGCAGTATTAAAACTCCAGAGTTTCAGCAATAATTTTGTATAAGATGCTGTTTCAACAGGCAAAAGCACCTATTTCAAATGAAAAAATAAAGGTAAAAATGTTGTACTACAGCATTGGTGCTTGTTTATAAAAAACATTTGTAGAAATTTTTCATACACATACTAATGGTATCCATTGAAAATAGAATACAATTTTGGATCACTATTTCTGCATATTCAGATACTCAAACTGTGTCTAATCATAAACACATTTTACATCACCTTTATCTATCACTGAAATACCAATTACACTTTGGACTATTTAAACTCCACCTGTGTATATCCAACAGTGGCCAATATATATATATATATATATATATATATATATATATATATATATATATATATATATATATATATATATATATATATATATATATATATATTTTTAACAATTGTTAATAAATTTTCCTGAAACAACATTATAATATAGTTTACAACAACTACAAAAAAGTTTGTCACAAATAAAAAGTATTAAGCTGCTTACATACATACAGAAGTCAACACATAGGCCACCAAAGTACATTATAAACCTTAGTATATAATGCAAAGTACTCAATCTAAAGAACCAGCTTAAAAATTAGATGGATATATTGCTAGAAATGCACAGACCTCCACTCAGCTGTTCCACTAACCTCTGCTAACAAACAGCCTGATTAAAAATATATCCTGCCCCAGACTTGCAAGCAATACACAGACCTCAACTCAGCTGTTCCACTGCCCTCTGCTAACAAACAGGTAGCCTTCTGGAAGACAGTTACGTCATTATATTTTAGCTACCCTGTTATTTTATTGTATGTGTTTTTATATTTAGTGGTTATTTTTATTTTCTTATTTTAAATGTATATATTACCATGACTTTGTATCTACAGGTTGTGCTAGTCATAATTTGCATACCTCTAGCACATTACATATTTTATCACCTTTATGTTTGCCCATTATGTTAAAAGTTAGTTTAACCAGCTCAGGCCCACATATCTTTCTTAATATTTGTTTAATGGTTTTATTTGCCTACATGGATACCTCTGTCTTTTCCCTGTAATTTTTTGATCTTTCCCTTTTGTTTTTTGCTTGAATGACGCTTAGCTCAAATGTCCATAAATGCACCCTCCCCATTCCTTAACTTTGTTTGCAGGTCCATCTGACCCTAATATATCTCTCTCCCTCAACCTGATTTAAAATATATCCTGCCCCAAACTTGCAAGCAATACACAGACTTCCACTCAGCTAATCCACTGCCCTCTGCTAACAAACAGGTAGCCTTCTGGAAGACAGTTGGCTGAATCCTAAACATAATAATTCTTGCTCGCTGTTTAAGACTTTGCAGCTAACACAATTAATCTCCTCCCTAACTCACATAAACATTAAAAGCTATAACCACACCCTGCTCGATTGGCCTGTCCTAATCCAGGAGGCAGGTGTTCTCCCTAACAGTTTCAGTGACCACTACTTAGTGTACTGCGTGCGCAAAATAAAGGCTACTAAATCCTCTCTCAAGGTTAAAATCAACAGATCCTTCAAAAAATGTAATCTTTAATCATTTCTAAATGACATCAAGAACCTCCCCTGGCACAGATTAAACCTAACCCCAGATATAGACTCTGCAGTTAAATTTTTTCAGTCCGAACTCCTACAAGTTTGGCATTTGCATGCCCCGCTGCGTAAGGTGAGAGTAAAAGGAGCACATATGAATTGGATCACAGCTACCCTTATTCAAATGTACCAGTTTCGGGATTCATTGTGTTCAAAGTTCAAGCATACTGGCTCTATGAACGATCACTGTGTATATAGACAATGGCAAAACATATGCACTAAACAAACAAAATTGGCCAAGGCCCAATATTTCTGTGAAAATATGAATAATAACATATCAAACCCTAGAAAGTTTTGTAAAGTCATCAATAACTTACACACTCCCCCAATCCACTCCCAACCCTCCACTGTCAAAGTGGACAACCAAACCCTGCAACTTCCCTTAGAAGTAGCAAATGCCTTTAACAATTACTTTGTCAGATGCTCCACCACCCTGATTGACAAACTAATAAATGACACACATCCTGAAACTACAAATGTGGTTCAGGCCTCACTAAATCTGCAAAGACCCAATATAGATAAGTTCAATTTTATACCTGTACCCATCAATGTCATTAAGAAAGACCTTAATAATCCAAAAATGAAAAAACAGTCTGGACCTGATCAAATCCCAGCAATGCTGTTGAAGCTCTGAGACTACCATCCTCTCCCATAATAATATAGGCCAGAGAGGGATCTTCCACTAAAGTTATAGTCCCTTGCTTCTTTTCACTTCATCATAAATACCCTCAGGGCTGGACTGGGCATTTTAAAGCATTTTAAGGCTCAGAGCCGTCACTAGCACTCTCCCACCTTGAGGGAGATGTGGGGGCTCCCACCCGCTCCTACCCCAGCGATCGGGTCTGCATAGTGACAGGCATCGCCGGGGCTTCACGTTTTGCACAGTGACATCATGCACAATGACGTGATGTTACTGCGCAACTTTATTAAAAATGTACAATACAAAGTATAGGGAAAGGGGGCATGCTGCTTCGACACCTGTATCTCAGGCATCTAAGCAGCTACAGACCCCCAAGTTCCACCGTTGGAAAGATAATGAGGGGTAAGTCTTGGTGATCTGGAAAAAAAAATACAAAAGTTAAAAATTTTTTTTTTTTTTTAAAAAAAGTAAAAAAAAAAACTTAAATCACCTTAACACCCAGGTGGGAAAGTGCTTAGCACTCAAAGGGTTAGGTGACACAAATATTTAACGTTTTTAACACTGTATTTTGTAAATAGAAAGCATAAACAGGGGCACCACAAGGCCTAGCACAGTAGTATAAAGAGTCCATGTGAAAATGAGTAGGAGCAAGATATGGAGTTTAAGGGTGGAATTTGTGCAGAGACTGAAGGTTATCACATAGCGGCAAAGCAATAAAATAGTCCCAGCCATTTTTTATTGATGGAATTAAACACACACACTGCTTACTATAAAGAACAGGGTCACAGGTCAAATGACACAGAGATAACTATCTAGGTATAAGACACATGTAGCTAACTAGGTGTAAACACAAGTAGTCACCTTTGAAAGCGGCACAGATAATTATCTAAGTGTAAGGAACACTTTCCCATCTTGTAAAAAGGCACAGACAACTATCTAGATTTAAGGCAACCTTGGTTAAAGCACAGTTACTTTTCTATCATTATTAAGGCAGATACATACATTCATCTTAGAATAAAGTGCAGGCATCCATCTAGATATTAGGTACAGACAGCCATCTTGAAAAACACTTATAACTTTAAAGTGATGGTAAATCCTTCCTCCTCTTAGCCAATAGCTGTGCGGGCTATCCAACTTGGTGCTGGCTGGCCTGCACGGCTATTTGCTAAGAGGTGGAAACGTCATCTCTCTGCAAAATAGTGTTCTGCCGTGGGCTACCTGAGCAGCACAGTACAGTTTACGCTTAAAACAAATAAAGGAACTTTCAGCATGAAGTATTTTATACATCATGACTGAAAGTACCCTTTATTTGTTCAAAAGGTAAATCCTAGCGTTTCACAAACACTAGGAATTACCATCACTTTAAACTGTCTATATACAGAACACAAATAGCCATCTTGTGAAAAGGCACACATACTCCTTTATGTGTAAGTTACATGCAACTCTTTTCAAATAAGTATAAGTAGTATCTGGGGGTAAGATATAGACGGACAGTTATCAATCATGAAACACAGGTCACTATTTAATAAATATACTTAAGGAGTGAAATGAGTCACAGATCTTTATGAATTCTTATTCCTCAACTCCCTAGAGAGAAAGAATGCTGAGATAGGCAGCTCAAGTTAAAATTTTATGTAACCGCTAAAAACAGCCCTGCAGTGTAAAGCAGGTTCTAGGTCTCATTCTTATATAGCTGATACCCTCTATCTTACCTTATGTTTCTCTTTACTTATATTAATTGCAGAATGCTTTTTGGATCATTTCTGCTGTCAACAAACATAAAACTGTTTATAAAATATCACTATATTTGATTGTCCTGCATCACAATCACAAGTGAGGAACGGTTTTGCAACTCTTAAGCACAGATAGAACAGAAGCACATTTTACTGATATGTGATCTCTGTCCCTTTAAAATTGTTCAAGGCTTCCACTTTATATATGACTGAAAATTGATTTGCATATAGCATCCAGTGTAATAGACATGTTGTGATAAGTTGGATGTACTGTACTGCATTTACTTTTTAGATATTATAAGTACAAATTTGGTTTTATGTACTTTTTTATTTCTGCATTAAATTTTCCTCCATACAATAAATGAAAGTCAATCATGCAAATGTAACTGCATTTGCACATAATAACCACTAGAGCACTCAATGAATATTAGATACATACAGTATTCTAAAACAATAGCAGGTAGACTAACCAACCGTAATATAAAAAAATGTTTTAAAGTTAAGTCTAAACACCCGTAAATCTGCTGTCCCAGACATCGCCAACGCAAAATAAAGTTATTAACCCCTAATCTGCCGCTCACGACATTTCCACCACTAATAAAAGTTATTAACCCCTATTCCGCCTCTCCCCAACATAGCCACCACTATAATAAAGTTATTAACCCCTATTCCCCCGCACCCCAACATCGCCTACACTATAATAAAGCTATTAACCCCTATTCCGCTGCTCCCCAACATTGCCGCCACTAAATAAAGGTATTTACTCCTAAACTTCTGGCCTCCCACATCACCACCACTAAATAAACCGAAATTAAACTATTAACCCCGACACCTAAGAACCCCCTAACTTTAAATTAAAATTACAATATCCCTATATTAAAATAAATAAAAACGTACCTGTGAAATTAAAAGGTTTAAACTAACAATTAATCTAGCATTACTATTATACTAAACTATTATACTATATTATAATAACTATCAATTAAATAAACTAAATTACACATTAAAAAAAACCTAACACTACTAAAAAAAATGTAAGTATAAAATTACAAAAAAATAAAAAATACTAAATTACAAGAAATAACAAACACTAAATTACGAAAAATAACAAACGAAATTATCCAAAATAAAAACAATTATACCTAATCTAATAGCCCTATAAAAATAAAAAAAAGCCCCCCCCCCCAATAAAAAACCCCCAGCCTACAATAAAATACCTATAAATTCAAATCAGCCAATAGGATGAGAGCTACTAAAATCCTATTGGTTGTTCAAATCAGCCAATAGAATGAGAGCTACTGATATTCTATTGGCTGATTTTTTTAGTAGTGTTAGGTTTTATTAATGTGTAGTTTAGTTTATTTAATTGGTAGTTATTTTAATTTTAGTATAATAGTTATGTTAGGTTAATTGTTAGTTTAAACTATTTTTTTAATTTCACAGGTAAGTTTTTATTTATTTTAAGTTACGGATATTGTAATTTTAATTTAAAGTTTAGTTGCAAACTCAGACAGAGGGAGCTATACCGCAGTCTGTGTGTGTGGTAATAGGGGCAGAGCTAAGGCAATCGGGCGGCCCACCAGGCATTTGCCCGGTATACCCTAAGGTCAGTACAGGCCTGTATACCCTGGCAACAATTTTAGAGTCCAGCCTGAATACCAGGCAATACCTCTATGAACAAAAAGCAATACAACTACAGCTTGATTGATGTGCAGCAATATCTAGGTACCTTGGGTAGTGGGTCCACAACTAGTTTCCTGCCATTACCATTAGGGAGACTAATCCTCAAGCATAACTAAAAGGAGAGAAGCACACAACAAGGGAAGAAAGAAAAGCATAATAGCTTGTCTTTTGGTTAGTCATTAGCCCAGGAGCAGCATCTTTTTGCCTAGAGCCTTTCAAACAGAGCTTGTCTGTAATATACCAGCCTAGCCCTACCCAAAAAGCACAGTTTATGAGTCATGGCAACCTCAGATATAAGTTTCACCCTTTGTGGGCCTCCTCAGTGAGCTGCAACTATCTCCCTGTAGATATATTGATATTGATTCATTTGTCCATGTTTGGTTTCCTGACATCACCTTTAAGGAGACTAATCCCCAAGGGTCAAAATTATCATACACAAAAAGAGTATCCTAAACAATTTTCTTTTCTCTTTTTTTTAGTATGCTAATTAAATGTAATTGCTGTAGGGTATTTTTGTTATTTGCAGTGGAGGGAGAAATATATAGCGTTAATTGTTGTTTTATTAGGTCACAGTTAGGGTTAATAGGCTGTCACTTAGGTGGTACAGGTATCATTGTTATAGTATCTGACATCAAAAGTTCCTTGGCAGATTATCATCACAATTAGCTCTGAAGAACTATTATTATTTAGTGATCCATGCAGACTGCATTGTCACAGAATAATAGTCGTCTGAGTATGATCAAGTTGATAAATTAAGCTGCTATAAAAATTATGCTGCTGCTAGAATTTTTTTTTATTTAATCGCACCTTAATGGTAACTTTCATTGGATTTTCCCCAAACTCTCTTGGCTACTTGGATATGAGGGAAGAGGCATCAAGAAAATAAACAGGGCTTAATAAACTTGATGAACGGAAATATGACCCAGATCAAATAAAGATTCTATTTGTTGCTATCTGCTTGCAGATTTGCTAAGACACGTTACTGAGTTTATTATAAAAACTAATTAGATATGATCTACAGCTTTTGATATCTACACCACTTTCAACAGATGCACCTGAAATTAGTCCAGCATTATGGAAAATAGCACATCTCAATTAAGCCAAGAAATATAGCCGCATTAACGATGTTTGATTCAAATAAATCTTTCACTAAGCAGCAAAAGTTCCCAAATTAATTGCTATTTATTAGCCTGTTGATTATAGATTGAGAATATTTTTTTTCCTCCTAAGTAATGGCTTAAATGTACGGCAATTTTATACGTAATAAAATCATACACGATTTTATATCAAACAACACCAAAGATCTCTTCCCTGAACTACTTTGTCTTGTTCTTAATGCTTTATATTCCAAGTCAGTGCCCATACTTAGTTACAGTAATTTGGTAATTCATGTATAATGATTCCAAGCAGTACTTTGTCTAACTCTTACAGAGCTAATTTCTCTCAGTATGAATGTACTGGAAAATCACTCTTTATCAGTGAGAATCAGACTGACTGAAAGCTACAGAAATTCTGCACATGTTCAAAACAAGTTACCTTGATATTTATTATTTTTCTATCAGGGGTAGTTGGTGTAATATGTTACATATGTTACATAAGTATAAATACTTAAACACCCACACATCATACTCAAACTTACACATACACATTACACTCATGTACAGTACATGTTACACTCAAGCACAAACACACACACACACATCATACTCAAGGTTACACACACACACATCACACTCATGCACACACACATTGCATGAAATCTTACACATACAGTGGGGCAAAAATGTATTTAGTCAGCCACCAATTGTGCAAGTTCTCCCACTTAAGAAGATGAGAGAGGCCTGTAATTTTCATCATAGGTATACCTCAACTTATGAGAGACAAAATGTGGAAACAAATCCAGACAAACACATTGTCTGATTTGGAAAGAATTTATTTGCATATTGTGGTGGAAAATAAGTATTTGATCACCTACAAACAAACAAGATTTCTGGCTCTCACAGACCTGTATCTTCTTCTTTAAGAGGCTCCTCTGTACTCCACTCATTACCTGTATTAATGGCACCTGTTTGAACTTGTTATCAGTATAAAAGACACCTGTCCACAACCTCAAACAGTCACACTCCAAACTCCACTATGGTGAAGACCAAAGAGCTGTCAAAGGACACCAGAAACAAAATTGTAGACCTGCACCAGGCTGGGAAGACTGAATCTGCAATAGGCAAGCGGCTTGGTGTGAATAAATCAACTGTGGGAGCAATAATTAGAAAATGGAAGACATACAAGACCACTGATAATCTCCCTCGATCTGGGGCTCCACGCAAGATCTCACCCCGTGTGGTCAAAATGATCACAAGACCGGTGAGCCAACATCCTAGGACCACACGGGGGGATCTAGTGAATGACCTGCAGAGAGCTGGGACCAACGGAACAAAGGCTACCATCAGTAACACACTATGCCGCCAGGGACTCAGATCCTGCAGTGTCAGAGGTGTCCCCCTGCTTAAGCCAGTACATGTCCGGGCCCGTCTTAAGTATGCTAGAGAGCATTTGGATGATCCAGAAGTGGATTGGGAGAATGTCATATGGTCAGATGAAAAAAAAGTATAACTGTTTGGTAGAAACACAACTCTTCGTGTTTGGAGGAGAGAGAATGCTGAGTTGCAACCAAAGAACACCATACCTACTGTAAAGCATGGGGGTGGCAACATCATGCTTTGGGGCTGTTTCTCTGCAAAGGGAACAGGACGACTGATCCGTGTACATGAAAGAATGAATGGGGCCATGTATCATGAGATTTTGAGTGCAAACCTCCTTCCATCAGCAAGGGCATTGGAGATGAAACATGGCTGGGTCTTTCAGCATGGCAATGATCCCAAACACGCCGCCCTGGCAACGAAGGAGTAGCTTTGTAAGAAGCATTTCAAGGTCCTGGAGTGGCCTAGCCTGTCTCCAGATCTCAACCCCATAGAAAACCTTTGGAGGGAGTTGAAAGTCTGTGTTGTCCAGCAACAGCCCAAAAACATCACTGCTCTAGAGGAGATCTGCATGCAGGAATGGGCCAACATACCAGCAACAGTGTGTGACAACCTTGTGAAGACTTACAGAAAACGTTTGACCTCTGTCATTGCCAACAAAGGATATATAACAAAGTATTGTGATGAACTTTTGATATTGACCAAATACTTATTTTCCACCATAATATGCAAATAAAATCTTTCCAAATCAGACAGTGTGATTGTCTGGATTTGTTTCCACATTTTGTCTCTCATAGTTGAGGTATACCTATGATGAAAATGACAGGCCTCTCTCATCTTCTTAAGTGGGAGAACTTGCACAATTGGTGGCTGACTAAATACTTTTTTGGCCCACTGTACACACACACGTAACAATCAAGCTTACACATACACACATCACACTCTTGAACACACATTGCACATGTCACACTCATGCAAAAACACACATCACACTCAAGCTTACATACACATACACATGTAACATTCAAGCATACACACACACATCATACTCATGCTTACACATACACACAAAACACACACATCATACTTAAGTTTACACATAGACACATCACACTCATGCAAACACATGCACGTCTTAGACTCATGCACACACACATCACACTCAAGCTTACACATACACACAAGTCACAATCATGCACAAGTACACACATAAGTCAAGCCTACACACTCATGCACACACATCATACTCAAGCTTACACATACATGCACACCCCACTCATGCACACATATGCACATGTCACACTAATGCACACACACACATCACAATCAAGCTTACACCTACACACACACATGTAACACTCAAGCATGCACACACACACACACACAGATACATCATACTCAATCTTATGCACACACACATCACACTCACACATACACACATGTCACAATCATGCACCCAAACATCACACTCATGCACATGTACACAGATAAAAGTCAAGCTTGCACACACATCATAGTCAAGCTTACACATAAACACATATCACACTCATGTATGCTCATACCCTCTAGCAAATACTGAATATTGTTCATGTTCAAAAAATAAAATAAAATGTAGAAACGTCCCAATACAAGAATATGTATAAAAGTCCTTCCTTGATTTCCAAATAATGAAGGTCTTCAGGGTACCTCAAAATAAAAACAACATTGATAGAGAAACATTTACAGAATGTACTTGAATTTACCCAATAAAGGGGTAATTCACATATTATATAACTTCAATAGCTTTAAAGGGACATTCCAGCCAAAATTGGAATACATTATTATTATTATCATTTGTTTGTATAGTGCCGCCAAATTCCATAGCGCTGGGTACAATGATAGGGGTATACAATGACAAAGATTTTTGATAAAATACAAAACATAACAAAACAAAACAAATCTAGTACAGGAGGAAGAGGGCCCTGCTCCAGAGAGCTCACAGTCTACAGGTTTAGGGTGCAGAGACATAATGTTGGGGTAGCTTGTTACACCGGTTGTAGTTGCAGCAGTGAGTCAGGCAGTTAATGTATTAATTTGGAGGAGAGATGGTACGCTTCTCTGAATAGGTGGATTTTCAAGGAGCATCTGAAGCGATAGAATGTTGGAGACAGTCTTATTGAGCAGGGTAAAGAGTTCCTGAGGACAGGAGCAGCACGTGCAAAGTCTTGGGGGCAGGAGTGGGACGTAGAGATAACAGGAGTGGAGAAACGTAGGTCAGAGGTTTATCGAAGAGCACGGGATTGGAAAGATTTCACAATGAGAGAGGACGAGTTTTGCGGTAACAGGGGTGCGTTGCTAACGAGCAGTTTTCTTTCACCGCTCACTTAAGACAACGCTGGTATTACAGGTTTTTTTAAACCTGGCGTTAGCCGCAAAAAGGTGAGCATAGAGCAAAATTTAGCTCCACATCTCACCTCAATACCAGCGCTGCTTACGGTAGCGGTGAGCTTGCAAAACGTGCTCGTGCACGATTTCCCCATAGGAATCAATGGGGCAGAATCGGCTGAAAAAAAACCTAACACCTGCAAAAAAACAGCGTTCAGCTTCTAACGCAGCCCCATTGATTCCTATGGGGAAACAAAAGTTATGTCTATACCTAACACCCTAACATGAACCCTGAGTCTAAACACCCCTAATAGTACACTTATTAACAGATAATCTGCCGCACTCGACATCGCCGACACCTGCATAATATTATTAACCCCTAATCTGCCGCTCCGGACACCGCTGCCACCTACATTATCCCTATGAACCACTAATCTGCTGCCCCCAACATTGCCGACACCTACTTTTTATTTATTAACCCCTACTCTGCCGCCACCAATGTCGCTGCCACCTAACTACACTTATTAACCCCTAATCTGCCGCCGCCAACGTCGCCGCAACTATAATAAAGTTATTAACCCCTAAATCTAAGTCTAACCCTAACCCCACCTAACTTAAATATAATTTAAAATAATCTAAATAAAATTACTACAATTAAATAAATTATTCCTATTTAAAACTAAATACTTACCTATAAAATAATCCCCAAGCTAGCTACAATATAACTAATAGTTACATTTTAAAGGGACAGTTTACTCAAAAATGTTCTCCCCTTTAATTTGTTCCCAATGATCCCCTTTACCTGCTGGAGTGTATTAAATTGTTTACAGGTAGCTCCTTTACCCTTATATTGGCATTTGAAATTGTTAATTTAGCATGTGGTATCCCCACCTATTCTGAAAGTTTGTGGCCGCGCGTACCAGCTATAGATAATCTTTGTAAACACAGCCAGCAGAAGAAATTACACTCCCAGTGTGATAAAGCAGAGATAAGGTAATAAAATGTTGATTTTCCATTGTTCTCTCAAAGTATTGGTGATTGTTTTAAGGACAGATATAAGATAAAGAAGCAGGTATGTGTGCACAATGTGATACAGTAATGAGATCTGATTATACCTACAAGCTCAACCCATTTTATTAGGTTGTGGCTTCAAAACACAAAATCAGAGCTTTAATATACAGAAATAAACCTTAAAAAGCTAATTTTCATAAATTTTTTACTCTGCAGTTGGTAAAAAAAGCAATTGTAAACACATTAAGGGAAAAACTATTTTACAGTATACTGTCCCTTTAACTAGCTTAGGGTTTATTTTTATTTTACAGGCAACTTTGTATTTATTTTAACTAGGTACAATAGTTATT
Source organism: Bombina bombina (assembly GCF_027579735.1). Taxonomy (NCBI): domain Eukaryota; kingdom Metazoa; phylum Chordata; class Amphibia; order Anura; family Bombinatoridae; genus Bombina; species Bombina bombina. The sequence goes on along the minus strand of NC_069503.1, from coordinate 673,397,883 downwards.
AAATAGTTATTAACTATTTAATAACTTCCTAGTTAAAATAAGTACAAATTTACCTGTAAAATAAACCCTAACCTAAGTTACAATTACACCTAACACTACAATATCATTAAATAAATTAACTAAATTACCTACAATTAATTACAATTAAATTAAATAAACTAAAGTACGAAAACAAACAAACACTAAATTACAGAAAAAAATAAAATAATTACGAGAATTTTAAACTAATTACACCTAATCTAATTCCCCTAATAAAATAAAAAGCCCCCCAAAATAATAAAAATCCATACCCTATACTAAATTACAAATAACCCTTAAAAGGGCTTTTTGCAGGGCATTGCCCCAAAGTAATCAGCTCTTTTACCTGTAAAAAAAATACAATACCCCCCAACATTAAAACCCACCACCCACACATCCAACCCTACTCTAAAACCCACCCAATCCCCCCTTAATAAAACCTAACACTACCCCCTTGAAGATCACCCTACCGTGAGACATCTTCACCCAGCCGGACACAAGTGGTCCTCTAGACGGTCCGAAGTCTTCATCTGATCCGGGCAGAAGAGGACCTCCAGATGGGCAGAAGTCTTCATCCAGATGGCATCTTCTATCTTCATCCATCCGGAGCGGAGCAGGTCCATCTTGAAGCCAGCCGATGCGGAGCATCCATCCAGACGGACGACTACACGACGAATGACGGTTCCTTTAAATGACGTCATCCAAAATGAAGTCCCTTGAATTCCAATTAGCTGATAGGATTCTATCAGCCAATCGGAATTAAGGTAGGAAAAATCCTATTGGCTTATCCAATCAGCCAATAGGATTGAGCTCGCATTCTATTGGCTGATTGGAACAGCCAATAGAATGCAAGCTCAATCTTATTGGCTGATTGGATCAGCCAATAGGATTGAACTTCAATCCTATTGGCTGATTGGATTAGCCAATAGGATTTTTCCTACCTTAATTCTGATTGGCTGATAGAATCCTATCAGCCAATCGGAATTCAAGGGACGCCATCTTGGATGACGTCATTTAAAGGAACCGTCATTCGTCGTGTAGTCGTCGGTCTGGATGGATGCTCTGCATCAGCTGGCTTCAAGATGGACCCGCTCCGGATGGATGAAGATAGAAGATGCCGCCTGGATGAAGACTTCTGCCCATCTGGAGGTCCTCTTCTGCCTGGATCGGATGAAGACTTCTGCCCCTCTGGAGGACCACTTTTGCCCGGCTGGGTGAAGACGTCTCACGGTAGGGTGATCTTCAAGGGGGTAGTGTTAGGTTTTATTAAGGGGGGATTGGGTGGGTTTTAGAGTAAGGTTGGTTGTGTGGGTGGTGGGTTTTAATGTTGGGGGGGTATTGTATTTCTGTATACTATTTGTAATTTAGTATAGGGTAGGGATTTTTATTATTTTGGGGGGCTTTTTATTTTATTAGGGGGATTAGCTTAGGTGTAATTAGTTTAAAATTCTTGTAATTATTTTATACTTTTCTGTAATTTAGTGCTTTTTTTCGTACTTTAGTTTATTTTATTTAATTGTAGTTAATTGTGGGTAATTTAGTAAATTAATTTAATGATAGTGTAGTGTTAGGTGTAATTGTAATTTAGGTTAGGATTTATTTTACAAGTACTTTTGTATTTATTTTAACTAGGTAGTTTATTAAATAGTTAATAACTATTTAATAACTATTGTACCTAGTTAAAATAAATACAAACTTGCCTGTAAAATAAAAATAAACCCTAAGATAGCTACAAATGTAACTATTAGTTATATTGTAGCTAGCTTAGGGTTTATTTTATAGGTAAGTATTTAGTTTTAAATAGGAATAATTTAGTTAATGATAGTAATTGTATTTCGTTTTATTTAAATTATATTTAATTTAGGGGGTTAGACTTAGGGTTAGAATTAGGTTTAGGGGTTAATACATTTAATATAGTAGCGTCAACGTTGGGGGTGGCAGATTAGGGGTTAATAAATGTAGGTAGGTGGCGGCGATGTTAGGGACGGCAGATTAGGGTTTAATAAAATTTAACTAGTGTTTGCAAGGCGAGAGTGCGGCAGTTTAGGGGTTAATATATTTATTAAAGTGGCGGCAATGTCCGATCAGCAGATTAGGGGTTAAAAACGTTATTTAAGTGTTTCAGATGTGGGGGGGGGGCTCTTTTTAGGGGTTAATAGGTAGTTTATGGGTGTAAGTGTACTTTTTAGCACTTTAGTTAAGAGTTTTATGTTACGGTGTTAGCCCATAAAACTCTTAACTACTGACTTTTAAATGCGGTAGGAGTCTTGACAGGAGAGGGTCTACCGCTCACTTCTTCCAAGACTCGTAATACCGGCGTTAGGCAAGTCCCATTGAAAAGATAGGATACGCAATTTACGTAAGGGGATTTGCAGTAGGCTCGACTCGCGGAAGAAAAGTGAGCAGTACACCTGTACCTGCCAGACTCGTAATACCAGCGGGCATTAAAAAGCAGTGTTGGGACCTCTCAATGCTGATTTTTAAGGCTAACACAAGACTCGTAATCTCGCCTATAGTTAGGAGCTAGACTGTTTAGTGCTTTGTAAGTTAGGGTTAATACTTTAAATTGTATTCTGGAGTGCATGGGAAAACAGTGTAGAGACTGGCAGAGCAGAGCAGCTGATGTATATCGGCAACTTAGATGGATGAGTCTAGCAGAAGCATTCATAATAGATTGGAGGGAGAAGAGGTGGTGTTTTGGAAGGCCATTTAGGAGTAGATTGCAATAATCAATGCGTGACAAAATGAGGGAATGAATAAGTATTTTTGTAGTTTTTTGAGTAAGAAAGGGATGAATTCTGGAAATGTTGCATAGGTGTAAATGGCAAGATTTAGTAAGTGCTTGTATATGTGGGTTGAATGTGAGCTCTGAGTCTAGTGTGACCCCCAAGACAGCAGACCTGGGGTGAGGTGTTGAGAATAGAGTCTCCAACCATCAGAGAAATGTCAGGTGTTGGATGTCTAGAAGAGGGGGGGAATAAAAAGCAGCTCAGTTTTTGGACTAATTGAATTGGAGGTAGTGTGAAGACATCCAAAAGTAAATTGCTGAGAGGCAGTTGAAAGTCTGGGTGAGTAAAGAGGGAGAGATATCAGGAGAGGAAAGATAGATTTGGGTATCATTAGCATATAAGTGGTACTGGAATCCAAAGGAGGCTATAAGTTTTCCAAGGGAGGATGTATAGAGAGAGAAAAGCAAGGTGCCCAAGACAGAAGATTGCGGTATTCCAACTGAGAGAGGCATAGGATTGCAAGATATGTTATTAAAGGAAACTGAAAAAGAGCAGTTTGAGAGATTTGAGCCAAACCAGGAGAGGGCTGTGTCTCGGATGCCAAATGAATGTAGTATTTTTAGGAGGAAAGGATGGTCGACTGTGTCAAAAGCAGCGGATAGGTCAAGAAGAATTAGTAAGGAGTAGTGGCCTTTTGCTTTAGCTGATAACAGGTAATTTGTTACTTTAGCAAGAGCAGTTTCTGTTGAGTGTTTAGGGCAGAAACCAGATTGTAGTAGATCAAGTAAGGAGTAAGTTGTGAGAAATTGAGATAGCTGATTATAGACCAGTCATTCCAATAATTTTAAAGCAAATTGAAGTAAGGAGACCGGCCGATAGTTAGAAGGCGTGGAGGGGTCAAGTGAGGGCTTTTTTAGGATTGGTATGATTGACACATGATTGAATGTATCCGGAAATGTGCCAGCGGTGAGAGATTGGTTAAAGAGATGAGATAGGGTAGGGGTAAGTGAAGCAGAGAGAGAGGGAAGAAGTCATGAAGGAATAGGATCAAGTGTGCAGGTTGTGAGATGAGTCAAGGATAGGAGTACAGAGACTTCTTCCTCTGTTACAGGAGGGAAGTAGCATATAGTTTTGTTAATAGAAGGGGTAGGTAGGATTGCTGTGTTTGAAGGATGTGAGGTGCAGATATCTTTTCTAATGGTGTCAATTTTATTTTTGAAGTGATCAGCAATAATCTGAGCAGTGAGGTTGGTAGTGGGCGGAGGTGCAGGCAGAGGAAGAAGGGAGTTAAAGGTTGAGAACAGCTTTCTGGGGTTGGATCCATGAGATAACGCAAGGGAGGAAAAAAAGACTTGTTTGGCCAGGCTGAGCGCAGAGTTGTAGGTCTTAAGGATGAATTTATAATGCCGGAAATCAGCCCAGGTGCATGATTTCCTCCACTTCCGTTCAGCAGCCGTGAACATCGCTGAAGATATCTGGTTTGTTTTGGTTTGCCACGGTTGCCATCGAGTGATTTATGTACAATCAACAGTGGAGGGTGCAGCTTTGTCATTTGTTGATTTTAGTGCTGAATTATACTGTAAAGCAATGAGGTTTGGGCAAGAGAGGGATGAAATGTCAGAGAGCAGAGGATTCAGTTGAGTGGAAAAGTCTGTGAGATCCAAGTCATTTTAATTTCTGTAAGGTGGATGCATTTTAGTTTTACATAGAAGCATTTTTGTAATATATATGTATTAGCAAAAATGCTTCCAATAAAAGCTATAGCTGTTTAAAAAGTGTATTTATGTATCCACCATGCACCAGCATTTTAAACACAGCACTTGCTCAGAGAGCCTAAAGTGATTCTACCATCTGGTAATGACTCAGTTTGCTAATTGCTGACATGATACACTCCCCACTGTCGTTTGGAGTAGCTGCAGTATTTAAAATGCTGGTGCACTAAGAGTATTTAGCTATGCTTCCCATGCATGTGCACAACAAAATGTTAATATTAAGGGTCCAAATGATTAAGCTGCGAATTCAGCCGTTTCCGCACAAGCCTTGAGGCTATCTGGAAACATAAGTTAAGAAGCAATGGTCTTAAGACTGCTTCTCCTTAACTCATCCGCCATCTCTGAGGTGGTGGACAGCAATCATCCCGATCAGATACGGACGGAATGATTGAAACCCCCTGCTAGTGGCTGCAAATCTGCAGGGGGCGGCGTTGTACAAGGAATGCTTGTGCAATTATAAATTCCGACAGCTTATGCTGTAGGCATTTATCGATGTGGGGTGGACATGATCCACTATAGAGGATCATGTCTGCCTGCACATTGTTAAATCTACCCTTAAAAGAGCAATAACTTTTACTAGAATTATTTTTGCCAATACATATATATTGAAAATATGTTTCTACTCAAAGATCTAATTCATCTATGTGCATTTAAATTTTTTAACGGAATGTCCCTTTAAGACATAAGCCCAAATCAAATGCCAAAGGATCACAAGAACTCTTCTTCCACACATCATTTTATTATAGTGATTAATATCAATATATAAAGTAACTAAGAGTTTATAATAGAAAATCACCTAGAAATTATTTGAGTCATTTTGTGGTTTTAGAGCTGTTGAAGTTCTAGAATATCTGAGTAGCCTCTTGACTGTGTGGATTGAAGTCTAGGGGCCGATTTATCAAGCTTCGTATGGAGCTTGATGCCCCTTGTTTCCAGTTAGCCTTCAGGCTCACCGGAAACAGAAGTTATGAAGCAGCAGACTAAAGACCGCTGCTCCATAACTTGTCTGGCTGCTCTGAGGCGCTGGACAGAAATCAGCCCTATCGAATATGATCGGGTTGATTGACACCCCCTGCTAGCGACCGATTGGGGGCGGCATTGCTCCAGCAGTTCACAAGAACTGCTGGTGCAATGATAAATACCGACAGCGTATGCTATCGGCATTTATCGATGTGCAGCGGACATGATCCTCTACATCGTATCAGGTCCACTCGCACATTAATAAATATACCCGCTAGTATGCACAAATGTTACACTATGACACCTTACTTCTTTCTTTGAAATACCCTGAATAGTGTAATCTTGTGGAAAATCAAAGTAGGACATTTATATATACTATTTTATTTTACCAGTTTCTACGTGGATTATTTATTTATTGCACAGTTTTACTCATCATCATCATGTTGTTTGTCACAGTATTTGGGCTACATTGTGTTTTCACTACAAGTTTGCCAAGATGGTGTTTGGCGCGTATTAGTCTTTTTATTCTGACATCATGTTTTGTATTAACCAGGAGTTTCATATCATGGTTGTTATTCTGGTTATTATCCTTACTTTGGCATATGACCTGACTTCTGTTACTGAACTCTCGTCTGCTTATTATTCTGGTCTTAGTGTATAGTAGCTTGTGTTACTGGACTCTTATCCAGACCTTTGTGTATAACTAGGCTTCTGTTACTAGCTTATTATTTTCACCTCATTGTATGACCTTGCTTCTGTTATTAGACTCTATTCTTTTTATCTTATCTTGACCTTAGTGTATGACCTGGATTGAGTATGATTCTGTTTTTGTTTCTCTGTCTTGTACTTAGGTTAATTTACTATCCTATCTCAGCTCTTGAGTCTTCCTTTTCAACTGATTTGAACTGATTTACTAGATCATTAAATAGGCTGTTAGTTATTTCTCACTTGAGCAATAAGATTTTATTTAATCCTTCAGATTAACAGCAGTATCACAAGAACAGAACATTGTTGCACAATCTTTTCCTTACTTCAGAATCCCTTATCCCTGCTTTCTATAATTTTTCTGTTATTAATTATTTTCTTGGATAGCACATAGTACATTATTTTTTTTTTAAATGAAAAATAAATTAATAGATATGTAATTCTTTTTCACTAAATTGCTATTTTAATATATCTGTTTATAGCCTTTCATGAGGCCAGCAAGATCATCACTTTACTTCTAACAACCATTTCTTTTGACAACCATTATCTAGGCATGTCAAAAATGCATTAATAATTGTAAACACCAAAGGTTTACTATGAAGCCGGCTGTAACAATGGCATTGCCCTAGTCCAACAGCAGGTGGCTTATTGACCCACCGTATACACATTATTTCAACTATGAATGCTCTGCCACCAAGCACACATGTTACTCATATTACACATGCACATATATAGGCAAAAAAGTTGTAAACTCAAGATTACAGTCATAATTCATTGAGCATTAAAGGAGCATTTTTTGGAATTAATTAAATTGTCCTGTAAGGTTTTGAGGGACAATTTCAAGATAGATGCCTCTCCATTGATTAGAATGAAGAGTGAAGGGTCTTCTGCAAAATGTTAGTTTCATGAATAGATTTAATGGATCAAGTCTGATGTCTCTGTAATATACAAACATTCAGGAATTTTTACTCCTAGTGTCTTCTCAGTGTGTTCTGTGGGCAGGGAGGAGGGATGGGCGAATGTTTCGCAACATTTGAAAAATGAAACAAATTTTAACACATTCATTCGTTCAAATCGAATTTCGAATGTATACATAACATTCTAACATTCGATTTTCAAATGTTCGGTTTCGAATTTTACAATTACATTAGAAAATATTTGTTTTGAAAATTTGAATTTATATTTTTAATAGTATTTTGAATGCTTTCTTTAAATGTAATATTTGAATTATGCAATATTCGAATTTGAAAAATTCAAATTTATATGTTTGTAACAGTATTTCTAATGCATTCTTTAAATGTAATATTCGAATTATGCAATATTCTATATAGAAACATTCTAAATGATATATTTGTATCATATGTATCAAATTACTAGATTCCCTCCCTACTACATGAACTATTGAACTTCTGAATAGTATTTGTTAAATAGAATGTTAAATTTGAAATTTCAAATGTGGACATTCAATATAATTATTAACATTCGAATTCGAAAGTGACATTCGAAAACGGTAAATAGCATTCGATTATAGAATTTTTAAGAATATTCATTCTTATCAACATTCGGATTTATAATTCGAATTTCGGTAATAACATTCGTTCTGACATTCAAATTCGGAAATTTACACATTCGCCCATCCCTAGCAGGGAGTAAAATAGTGTGGTCAGAATCTTTTTTTTGTCCAGGCAAGTAGCTGTGTAGCTAGACTTTGAGGATTGCCAATTGGAAAGCAGCACTGTCAGCCAATTGAATATGCAGATAAATAGAGTATCTAATAAAGAGACAGATCATTTACACTGTTTTTACACAGTAATACAACAACAGAGGCTGTCTTAATATTGTTATTGGCTGGTTGCTATTTATTTATTTTTTGTAAGAGGCAAGAGCTACCTAGAGTTCCAATTTACTTGTTTCAAAACAAGTGAATTTCCACTGCACTAAAATGAGGAGAGGATGGTAGGGAATAGAAAGAATCTGTACTGTATTCTGAAATTCCTATCTGCTGTACATGGCTTTTAAAGGGACAGCCTACACCAACATTTTTATTGTATAAAAAAATAGATAATACATTTATTACCCATTCCCCAGTTTTGCATAACCAACATGGTTATATTAATATACTTTTTACCTCTGTGATTACCTTGTATATAAGCCTCTGCAGACTGCCACCTTATTTCAGTTATTTTGACAGACTTGCATTTTAGCCAATCAGTGTTGACTCCTAAGTAACTCCACGAGTGTGAGCACAATGTTATCTATATGGCACACATGAACTTACGCCCTTTAGTTGTGGAAAAAATAAAAAATGCATTCAGATAAGAGCAACCTTCAAGGGCTATGAAATCAGCCTACCTAGGTTTAGCTTTCAACTAAAAATACCAAGAAACAAAGCAAAATAGATGATAAAGGTAAATTGGAATGCTGTTTAAAATTGCATGCCCTACCTGAATCATGAAAGTTTATTTTTCACTAGACTGTCCCTTTAAATACAGTTGCATTTCAATTTATAGGTTCTTAAGTGCCAGTTTCCAAACATCCACTGTCATGGTTACGTCTTCTTGAGGTCATTAGAAATTATATTTAAATCACATAGGCTTACTGACATCTGGAGTATGCAATTAAACCATGACATGACTTCTGGTTAGCTCTTACAAAACAGGCACATCAGACATTTACAGCATTAAAGTGATGGCTACTAAAGTGATTTATTGATTTTCTAACCATTTTGGCTTATTGTTTCTTGATTTCCGGACAGAGTCTTTATGGTTGTTATTCCTCCAATTTGCACAGTGTGATACTATATTTGAAATAATCATTTTACGTTTTGCACATCACTTGACGCTATAATGATTTTGTTAGTAATCAGTCTGTCACAGAAAAATAGCTGTCTTTTCATTCTTTATAATTATAGTAAGTTATACATTAAGAGATAGAGAAAGCATCAATACCTTGTATCTATTTGCTTGGATAAAAGCCTGGACTCAGAAGTATATCTGTTCTGCAATGGGCAAATGTGTATCTATCAATAGTGCAGGGTGCTCTATCTTTTGCATGACCTTGCACAAATGATAAAGTACAATTTGTAATTACAAGTGGATGGTTAAACATTTTAACCAAAGCATTTTAAAGTAGCTCAAACTTTTTTTAGTTTGTGAGTTAAAGGGACATGAAACCCAAAATGTTTCTTTTATGATTCAGATAGAGATTACAATTTTAAACAACATTCCAATTTACTTCTATTATCTAATTTGCTTCATTCTTTAGATATCCTTTGTTAAAGAAATAGCACATGGGTGAGCCAATCACACAAGGTATTTATGTGCAGCCACCAATCAGCAGCTACTGTTCTTTTTAACATATGCTTTTCAACAAATTATATCAAGAGCATGAAGCAAATTAGATAATAGAAGTAAATTGGAAAGTTGTTTAAAATGGCATGCTCTTTCTAAATCATGAAAGAATTTTTTTGGGGTTTCATGTCCCTTTAAGTGCTGCACTCGAGTGCAATCCAAAACTGCTGTAAAATTGTAAAATTTAGTACAGATTTACATGTATGAACTCCACTACTTGCACACCTTCGAGTTAGTACACTCTTGGCTTAGTGTACCATCAGCTTGGCGATCAAGTAATAGCCGACATGAATTTTACTGCGCAACCCCTAGAACTCTGTTATTGGAAGGATTTAGCACACCTAAGTTATCTGACATGCAGGTGTTAATGTGCCCTAGGACTATCGCTGGATATATAAAAATAACTTTGGTTGTGCTCCAACAATGTTAGTGCTAATAGTTTTACCCTCCACTTGTAATCTAGGCCTATGTTAGGAAATCTCACATTTGGCAACCTCAAACATTTAGGTTTAAGGCACTTTAAAAAGTACAGACAAGGTTATTTGGTCCAATAGTCCATGTTGGATTTAGATGTCTATTAGGCTATGGACTGTATACTTTGAGGTTAATTACTCCCTTGTAATGTTCAAGTTTATTTATTTTTTTAATTTATTTATTTATGAACCAACAGCATATCCACTACAAAAAGGAAAATAGAAGAAAGTTATGTTAAATTCACATAATTGTTTCACCGCGTAGGGTGATTAATACAAAATGAATAATACAATCCTTTTGCATTTGACAAAGTTTCCCTCCATAAACACAAAAACAACAAAAAGGCATGGGAGAACATAATATAAAAAAAAAAAGCCAAATGGATATAAACTGCATTTATAAAGACAATTATACTTCTCCCACAAATTATTAACTTAGTCTTACATCCAAAGACACAGTTATTACATTTCAATACATATACAGATTATGCAAAATATTTGACATATCACCACAAAACTGATCATCAAAACCTATATAATGACCTCTTTTAAATTTCAGCTAGGATTTTAAATACTGTTGGTGAGTTTTTAATTTTCTCACTGAACCCAACCCGTAAAACTAACATATGACCAAACACGCAAATAATAAAATAGAAAGGAGAAAGAAACTCCCCCCCCCGCCCACTCTCCACCACCACCATCCCACCATCACCTTCCCTACATCCATAGAATTTATGAAGCCCATACTTACGCCCCCATGACTCTGATGACAGATACTAATCCCTACAGCCTCTCAAGCAAAACTCCTCTTGACCACCTTCCTGCTACTAACAAGGGTAAGATCCAGACACTCTCATGCCTATTCAGCAGGCAATCTGCCCATCTGAATCCAGGTATCAAAAAAAGTTGCTTTTTAAAAATAATTATAAATTGTTGTTGTAATAGCATGGGAAAGGTTTTCATTATACCCAACCATTTTTGGAGATACTTCTCCATTTTTCCCTCTAAACAGATGTCTCTGTAATATTGTTCCGTTATAATTGTATTAGCTATCATAGCTTTTAAAGTTTAGAAGGAGGGAGAACTACGAGATCTCCAATTTAACAGAATTAAGTTACGTCCTGCTAGAATCAGTGTATTAATTGTCTTATATTGTTTATTTTTTGATAATTACACAAAAAAATATATCTTGTGGGCTTATAATAAATTGATCATCTAAACTTAAGGATAACCAAAAGTTTACCTTATTCCAAAACTGTTTAATTTTTGGGCATCTCCAAAAACAATGCATGAGATCTGCATTCAAGTTACTACATTTCAAACAAATATTATTATCAGTTCAATACCATTTTTTAAGTTGTGCAGGGGTTACATAAACCACGTTTAAGAGTTTGCAGTGAGATTCTCTAAAGGAGATTATAGTAGTTGCTTTTTGGACTAGTCTGAAACTATCCTCAATCTCTTCAATAGTAATAGAAGGGAAATTTATTTTCCATTTATTTAATAACTCATTTAGAAGAATCTGATCAGCCTTATTAAGTAAAAAATGAAGAAGTGGAGTCCCAGGTGAATATAGTAAAAACAGTCCTTTATTGTAAACGTTTAAAAGGGAAATTCTTGTGAGACGCAGCTCACTCGGTCCCAACAACAGCCTTGGAGGAGGAGTAGAAAGAGCGTAGCACCAGTGGCTTACATGTTTCGGCTAAATGCCGTAATCATAGCCTAAGGTGCTATGTCTCTAAGGTAGTTAAGACAGGTAAAGAACAATCTGATTGGCTAAAACACTGAAAGGTATAATTAAAAGAAACGCCCAATCTAGCACATCCTGATTGTACAATTAAGTTAACCCTATGTATGTCTTACCTATATGATTTACAAAATACAAAGTATATGACAGCAAGTATACCTTTAGGAATATAAACAGTGGAAAATGACACAATAGCAACTAGGGAAATGGCACATTGATAAAATATGGATAAGAGAAAGGACCTATATTTCAGTTAATGGCAAGCTGGAATATACAGCTTACAATGGCTTCGATAAATATATTAACTGAACTGGTATCGTAAGTTTGTATTAATATACCAAAAATGGTATACTTGCTGTCATATACTTTGTATTTTGTAAATCATATAGGTAAGACATACATAGGGTTAACTTAATTGTACAATCAGGATGTGCTAGATTGGGCGTTTCTTTTAATTATACCTTTCAGTGTTTTAGCCAATCAGATTGTTCTTTACCTGTCTTAACTACCTTAGAGACATAGCACCTTAGGCTATGATTACGGCATTTAGCCGAAACATGTAAGCCACTGGTGCTACGCTCTTTCTACTCCTCCTCCAAGGCTGTTGTTGGGACCGAGTGAGCTGCGTCTCACAAGAATTTCCCTTTAAAACGTTTACAATAAAGGACTGTTTTTACTATATTCACCTGGGACTCCACTTCTTCATTTTTGATGTCTTTTACCAGCATTTGAGCCCAGGCTTCTAACTCCTCTTCTGCTGCCGGACCGGGTGAATACGCTGACCTTCGCACACACCCCCTTTCTCCTACGTCACGCGGTGACGCGTATCGAGCTGCAGACCGGGTTTTGCGAGAGGCGGAAGGAAGAGAAGTCGGCAGACACGCTGCCATCGGATGTTGTTCCGTTGTTACAAGGACTTTCTCACTTCGGTGCTACAGGTACACCTCTCTACTTTGGCTCACTATACAATTGTTTGGGGGTGTTTGTGTTACATTAAGTCCCGGTGCCAGGCTTGGCTTACTTTACTACACACGGACTTTAGTGTCAACCATTTCTCTCCTTGCTTACAGCCTTATTAAGTAACATATTATACAAAAAAGAGAGGGACAAATTACCTTGTTTATAGACATTAATTGCTGAATTAATATCTCCTAGCTTCCAATCTATTTTGTTATCCTCCCATAACTTCCAATACAAGTGCCTCAGTTGTAAATAGGCAAAGAAGCTATGTTTATGAATCATATACTCTTTCTGCAAATCCATAAAACACTTAACCATGTCCAGAGTCTCATCCCTGATTTGAATCACATTTTGCAAGCCTTTATTGAACCAGTCCTTAAAAATTCTAGAAGAGATCCCACTAGGGAAGTTTGGGTTTCCACATATTGGTAAATGTTTGGAGGATTTCCAATTAATATTTAATTCATCACATAGTTTATGCCATGCCCGAATAGGATTAAAAAAATGTCCCCATCCGGGCCATTCGTTTGGGTAGTTCTATCTTAGCTAAGTGCATAAGAGCCTTCAAAGAAAAGGGAGTTACAATTCCTGACTCTAAATGCAAATTCGTTGAGTATTCTGTTTCTGTAATCCAGTCTAGGATATATTTACTAAGCGTAACTAAGTTATAATATCTAAGATTTGGAAGTGCTAGGCCACCTGCATGCGTATGTAAACTGAGATTATATGTAGAAATTCGTTTACGTTTTTGTTTCCATATAAATCCCGCTGTAATACCATTAAACAAGGTAATATGTATAGCCTTAATCAAAATTGGAAGATTTTGCAATAAATATAATAATTGTGGAAAAAGATGGTCTTGATCATAGAGACCCGTGCTGTAAGTGAGATAGGAAGCGACATCCAATTGTCTAACTCTTTTATATTTACAAAAATAAGATGTGAAATTTAAATTATACCAAGCAGCAGGATCCCTATGGATTTTAATCCCTAAATAATTTATTGATTCCACTGACTTGAACGGATATCTAAGACTTGGGGACTTATTTTGGGTAATCCATAAAATTTCAGATTTTTCTGGATTAATTTTATAACCTGAAAAGGACCCAAATTGAGTTGCCAGGGTTAAAAGGTGCTGTATTGAATAATCAGAATCGTTCAAGAATAAGAGTAAGTCATCCGCATATAGAGTAAGAACTATTTTAACCGAACCAACCATTATTCCGGATAATTCTTGTCGTAGTTTAATAGCAAAGGGTTCTAAGGCTAAATTGAACAAAAGAGGTGAAAGGGGACAGCCCTGACGAGTACCTTTTTCTAAAATAATATCTTGAGTGAGTTCAGAATTAATACATTAGAGATCGGATTTTGATAAATTGCATGTATTAAATTTTAAAAATTCCCCTTAAATCCAAAATACGAAAGCAATGTGAATAAATGATCCCAGTTAATGAGATCAAAAGCCTTTTCGGCATCAATCGCCAGTAACGCCATATTTGATCTATTCCGGGTTTCTTTACCCTTATTTTCAAACCAAAAATACTCCAAGACCGTTAGAACCCTGCAAATAATTTTGGATACATTTCTGCCTGGCATAAACCCGACTTGGTCTGGATGGATTAGGTTCCCAATATAAATGTTTAACCTGTTTGCTATAATGGACATAAAAATGTTGTAGTCGCTATTTAGTAGAGATATTGGTCTGTATGCAGACATGTTTTCTGGATCTTTATTTTTTTTATATATCAAAGTATTAGTAGAAGACGAAAAATATCTTGAAGGAGTTTTATTTTCAATAAAATATAAATTGAAAAGATTCACTAGAGTGTCTGGAATATGATCTTTTAAAATGTTGTATAATTCAACTGGAAGTTGATCTGGACCAGGAGCTTTATATGATTTTGATATTTTGATCTGCTCTATCACTTCTTCCACTGTAATTGGTAGATTTAATGCTTCTAGATCTTGTTCCGAGATCTTAGGATTTTTAAAATTATTCCAGAAGCTCTGTTTATTCTGCATATTGGTTTCTTCGCTCTTGTAAATCCTCTTATAGAAGTTATAAAAGGCTTATTTTATTTCCTTAGGATTGGAAACAGTTCTACCTTCAAGTCTAATTTTATGAATTCTTTTACTGCTTTGTCTATTTTTGGTCAAAATTGAAAGATATCTAGCCGATCTTCCATAATTTCCACGGTATTTCGCTTTCATTTTTAAATCCTCTTGCATTGTCTTATGTTTAAGAAATAAATCCCTTTCATTTTTTTCAGAGTATTTATCCCAGGCTGATTTGACAGGGTTGTTAATGTATGTTTCATAAGTGTTTCTAACTTGGTTCGTTAACTGAATTTCTCTAGCTTTATTTTTCTTTTTCCATTTACATAAATATGCTCATATCTCACCCCTGATAAATGCCTTAAAGGCTTCCCAAAAAAAACCTGGTTTGGACAGATATGTACTGTTATTATACTTAAACTCATTCCACTTGTCAACCAAACAATTCGTAAAATGTAGATTATTTATTAGATAAGAAGGAAAGGAAAGCCTGGTAAAATTTGGGCCAAGATTTGGACCAGCCTTATTTCTGGTCCAAATTTGGAGTGAAATAACTGCATGATCTGAGATAATAATATCCTTTATATCTGTGCG
Source organism: Bombina bombina (assembly GCF_027579735.1). Lineage (NCBI taxonomy): Eukaryota > Metazoa > Chordata > Amphibia > Anura > Bombinatoridae > Bombina > Bombina bombina. The sequence continues at coordinate 673,382,520 of NC_069503.1, read as the reverse complement.
GATAACTTGATTTAATACATATTCCAAGACCAAAAAAAAATCTATACGCAAAAGTGTACTAAATGATTTAGATTTGCATGTAAATGCTTTTACATCAGGGAATTGTGTACGCCAAATATCTGTTAACTTTAAATCTGTAATACAATTTGAGAGTATCCTATTCCTCCCTTGCTCACATTTATTTAGACATTTAAACCTATCCAGTCGAGGCCTGGGAGCTATGTTGAAAACTCCACCCATGATAATTTTCTGATTACTATAATGCAACAATTTAGCCTTCAAATTATCCCAGAATCCTTTATCAGGTTTATTTGGGCCCTATTCATTGCACAGAACCAACTTTACCTCATGAATTAATACTTCTAGAATAAGATATCTATAATTTTGGACAGAATATCACACTGCAAACTCTTATTGAATAAAATCGCTACTCCCCTTTTCCGCCCGCAATATGGTGAATATACTACATTTCCCACCCATTTAGATTTTAATTTTAGTGCCTCCTCAGGTTTTAGGTGCGTCTCTTGCAGAAAAACAATTTGTGGGTTAAAAGAGTTTAAATGTTTTATTATTGACTTTCTTTTAATAGGGGATGTTATCCCACCTACATTCCAAGATAAAAAATTAACTTTATTCATATTATTTTACGAGAAAAAAGAAAGCCTGGAGAATGGGACATGGCAGGGGGAAGGGCAAGGGAGGAGAGAGGGGGAGGGAGCAAGAGAAAAAAACCAAAAAAAAAACCCCACATACATACCATACACAACATCATATGAACCAGATGCCATTCGTATTTCTATCAACAAAATACAAGGGTACCCTTCTGTTTCCCCTTCTGTTCCTACTCGCTTATTTTAAGTTCTTTACATAAAGATTGTGCAGCCTCAGCTTCAGTAATTATTTGTGTGGTACCATTTACGTTAATTAAAATTTTAGCCGGATAAACTAATCTCGCTTGAAATTTAGCATTAATAAGTTGTGTGCAAAATGGAGCCATTATTCTCTTCTTCGCTGAGGTTTCTACTGAGAAATCCTGAAAAATTAATAGTATATGCTGTTCGATTTTGCACTCCTGCTTTTTACGATAGTTTTTCATTATATGTATCTTATCTTGAAAATTGAGAAATTTTATTATAACTGTTCTGGGTTTTGAATATCTACTAGTATTTTCCTTGATTGGTCCTATTCTGTGCGCCCTTTCTATTAAAATAGGGGATTGATTTGATAAGCCCACACACTGCGGGAGTAGAACTGATGCAAAGAATAAGAGATCACTATACTCTATGGTTTCAGGGAGGCCAACTACTTTAACATTATTGCGTATAGACCTGTCTTCAAGGTCTTCAATCCTAGCATGCAAGATAGCAATTTTCTTTTCGTGCGCATTCACCATTACCTCTTGATTGTTTGTTTGATCCTCTAAACTAGAAATTCTTAGCTCTGCTTCATCAAGACGGTTAGAAAACTGTCTAACTTCTGTCACAAGACTAGCTAACTCAGATTTAATCTCTTCAAATTGAGGTGGAAATAGGCCAGACATCTGTTTTAATAGCTGTTCATTCTCTATGGAGATGGGAGGGGTTTCCTCCTGGGAACTTAAGCTAATATCAATATTGCTAGGTCCTTTTCTGTCCTTAGATTTAGGCGGCATAGCTGGTGATTTATTGGGGGTGAAAGTAAAAAATTTGTCCATTAATATAATTTTTTTTAAAAAAAGCAAATAGTGCAGGACCTTTCCAGGTCGAAAAAGTGTATCAGGAGTGTGTCGGGGCCTAGGCAGGCCCAGTGAAGGGGAAAAAGGATAAGGGGTGTGACATAGAGTGAAGGAGATCTTTAAGGCTATGCCGGGAATCTTTTTACTTATCACCATACATTTATGGACCGAGAAAAAAAAAAAGAGATAACCAGAGATAATTCTTTACAATAACTAGACTTATTAAGCAATGTTTAACTCTATTGAAGATACAACAAACATATCCCAATTCCCAGGAACCACTAGACACAATTGCAGGCAGCTGAAGTTTTCCTTTTCTCCTTCTCTTTTTTTCTCTTCCTTTATATTAGAGAGGTATAGCTAATTAAGGCTTTTGTATTCTGAGCTCTATAAACAGTTTAGAATAAGACATAAATTATTTCTAGAGTCCCACAGGCAGAGTTATGCAGATACAAGTAGATAGTCCCGTATATATATATATACACACACACATACACATACATGTGAACCTTAGCCCAATTATGAAAATCTATATATTTGTTTATTTTTTTTCAATACCAAACAAGATAATACCTAAATGTGCTATATCTGCAATGCATAAACCATTACCTTCTCTGTACAATAGAGTTATCTACAAACTTTTAACTAGTACATAGAACTCAAAGTTTTTCATTATTCAAACATTATACATTATACAGACTCAAGTTCACAATTTACTATCAATTCTTTACAAAATTGTTCTCTGTAACCATTAAGGCTCATACAGAAAAAGTTCAGGCACCAGCAATATTAAACTTATTGTGAAAGACTATTGATCAACCATCCCGCTGGCGTATATGTACAACATTACTAATTCTTTATATACTGGCCCAAATTTATCCAATACAGTCCAGATCTTTCTGTAAACTTCATCTGAAGACCTATCTGGAACGTCCTAAGCCTTTTAACAGTTTTTTCCTTTTAGGGACATTCCTTATAGGACTTGGGAGTTATTCACACTTTTATACATCTAGCTCTTTTTTTTTTTAACCAAATATTTTCTGTTATATAGAGATAACAATACAGCAATCAAGAAACTGGATTCTCAGTGAATATATACAAAAATGGTATCCCTAATATAGCACAGATTCAAAAAGCTTCTCAGAAAAAGGAAAAAGCAGAAACTTTCTTTTAAATCCCCTAGAATTACTGGACAAGGTACAGATTAACAGTATATGTAGACAGGGTTATATCTCTAATGTGTCCCGTTGCTCAATAAATGTCTCCCAAGCAACGTTTTCTTTCAAGTGCCTTCGATTTAAAATACAAGGGCCACATAAAAAAGCCTTTCCATGGCTTCACACATATGCAATTCCCGCCTTACCTTCACCCTGTATATCACAGGGACTTACTCTAGCGGGTTCCTTCACCCTCGGTACCGCAGGGACTTACGCCAACAACTTCCTTCACCCTGTGTACACTAAGGGGCTTACACCAACCGGTACTGCTGCTCGATCCTCCCAGCAGCACTGTATGCCCCGGTATAATTATCTCTGACCTCGGGGACAAACACAGTTGCACAACCTATGCCGGGGGGAAAAATTTTCTGTGGGCTTTTTACCCGTTACATATCTTGCAGCAGTTATGGCTTATCGATTGCACAATATTCTGCAGTGTATGACCCAAAGCTGTGGCCGTACTTCTACTGCACATTGAAATGATCAGTGTAGACGTCCGGACGTGCTATGCCGAGGCAAACCAGCTCATAGCCCAAATGCAGACTTCCGCTCGTCAGGTCCCACTCATAAACCTCCAACATTTTCATGATTCAGATAGAACATACAATTTTAAACAACTTTCCAATTTATTTCTATTATCAAATTTGATTCATTCTTTTGCTTTTCTTTGTTGAAGGCACAGCAATGTACTACTCTGAACTAGCTAAACACATTATGTGAGCCATTGACAACAGGCATATAAGTGCAGCTGCCAACCAGCAGCTGGCTTCCGTAATGCACTGCTGCTCCTGAATCTACCTAGGTATGCTTTTAAACAAAAGATACCAAAGGAACAAAGCAACTTATATAATAGAATCAAATTGGAAACGTTTAAAATTGCTCTAGCTAATCATTCATTAAAAAGTTTGGGTTTTATTTCCCTTTAATAACTAAAAAAAAACACTAAACTTTCTTAGGATTGTATTGCTTACAATATTAAGTTTGCCTGACAAATTTCAGCCACATCATTTATTTAAAAGTTATAAGCTTCTTAAAGGGACAGGAAACACTAACATTTTCTTTCGTGATTTGGATAGAACATACAATTTCAAACAACTTTCCATTTTACTTCTAGTATCAAATTTGCTTCATTCTCTTGTTATCCTTTGCTGAAGGAACAGCATTGCACTACTGGCAACTAGCTAAACACATCTATTTAGCCAATCACAAGAGACAAATGTGTGCACGCACCAATTAGCAGCTAGCTCCCACTAGTGTAGGATATGTGCATATTATCTTCCAACAAGGGATACCAAGAGAACAAAGTACATGCTCTATCTGAATTATGCAAGTTTAATTTTGACTTTCCAATCCCTTTAAATATTGCAAGTGACAAAACCTATATTTATTAACAAATTGATTTTTTTATTTTTACATGAATTAATTTTTGCTGTGAAAGCAACACACAGTAAGGAACACCACTAGGCTTAGGCCTCTATTTATCAAGGTCTGTCGGACCTGATCCGACAGTGCGGATCAGGTCCAACAGACCTCGCTGAATACGGCGAGCAATACGCTCACCGTATTCAGCATTGCACCAGCAGCTGCTGGTGCAACGCCACCCCCTGGAGACTTGCGGCCAATAGGCCGCCAGCAGGGGGTGTCAATCAACCCGATCGTAGTCGATTGGGTTGTTTCCGGTGATGTCTGTCCGCCTTCTCAGAGCAGGCAGACATGTTATGGAGCAGCGGTCTTTGTGACCGCTGCTTCATAACTGCTGTTTCTGGCGAGCCTGCAGGCTCGCCAAAAACACGGGGCATCAAGCTCCCTTCGGAGCTTGATACATATGCCCCTTAGACTTATCTGATATTGAAGTACAACAAAATGTTTAGGGTTTAAAAAGGGCAGTTAACAGCACATGACATTTCAATTGAAATTAAAACAAAATAGAAAAAAGCATATGAATAAACTGATGTGGTACTGTCTGTATCTAAGTTCATATTATTATAACATTTGTGCATTCAATACACCATTCAGTTACTCTAAAACAATATGAAAGAAATATGAAAGCATTTTTTTTACATAAAAGTAAACAGCTTCTACAAACCAACTGGTAAAAATCTGCTCAATTATGGTATTGCAGAAAGGTTTATATGTTTCTACACAATGCAGTCAGCATAACCCCCTCATTCTGTATCCACATTGATGTTTTGTTTAACAACCATAAAAGCACAGTTTATAAAAGATTCCCAGTCTCTGATATGTATTTATCACACCTGGGGAACTGAGAAAAAAAATACTGGTAATTACATTTCAGACTGTTGTCACTATCTAAAGCATTATAGGATGGCTAAAGATAACGGAATATTATGTTGGTTCCTCTTCATTTCCAAGAGGAGAGTGATATGTTGAAATGCCCTGTAAGCCATGGACAAAGAGCAGATGTCTGAAAATCCATTGTAAAATGTGTAGGAGTAGGAATATAGGTGTATGTCTAGTAAGGTTGTCAAATTGCCACTTTAAGGGAGGACACCTATGAAAAATTATGTCAGGGGCTGTTTAAGGAAATGTTTGAAGCAGCAATATGGCAACTCTAGTACCTCCAGTAGTAAACTGTTTTCCATAAGTTAAATGCAGCTTTATTCATTTTATGTTAACCTCTGCTTTTTCACACTTCCTGTAATTTAGTACACACTCATTTTTATAAGGAACAGTACACGCTCAATTTCATATAACTGCATGTAATAGACACTACTATAAAGAATAAGATGCACAGATACTGATATAAAAATCCAGTATAAAACTGTTTAAATACTTACTTAGAAGCTTTAAGTTTAGCTCTGTTGAAAGATAGATGGAAAGCCCACTGCAAGTGGGAAATAAGACACTCCCCCCTCCCCCTTCTTTTGCATATGAAAAGACAGTGGAGGGACCAGCATGGGACTGAAACAAGCTAAGGGTTAATGCTGAAAGGAGTGAGATAGGAGAAGAGGCAGTGTGGGGTTAGTTGCAACAATGTTGCTAGTGTAGGGAGGAGCTCCCCTTCTTACCTTAAAAGTGTGCAACACTGATCACTGGCCCTCTTCTTCCTGGATCCTGAGCAGAGACGTTTTGCAGTACTTGCTGATTCAAAGCTTCTTCATGCAGCGTCCTAGAAGAACCAGACTCCCTCCTCAAAGATTCCATGCACTGACTTTTGCAAGACCTGGAAAGGAAAAGCAGATAAGTGACATGGATAATGGGGAGGATTTAGTTGATTTTGTTCCTGAAACACAATTTACTAGCTTAGTTGTTACAGCTCCTAGCCATTTACACACATCAGTTACTACAGTAGCTGAAGTGCATGACTTTAGCTGCACCGGATCGGCCTATGCCACTGAGGCACTGGTCAGGGCCCCTAGCATAGAGGCCTTAGGTGCAGAAGGTGATGGGGCAGGGGTAGAGCAAGGAGAGCAGGTGTTGGCACAGAGGGTGGAATCGCCTGAGCTGTTTACTGACAGGCCAGGCATGTCAACCCCATTACTTAAAAAACGGCCTAATATGGGTAGAGGTGCTGCAGCGAGTCATTCCCCTTCCCCACGTATATTTAGGGAACCGACCGCCTCTAACGATGTTGGCCCCCATGTTGGCCCCCATGTTCAGTCCACCTCTACAGCTGCTAATGTTAATTCTCAGCAAGGCCTAGTAGTAGGCCCCAATATGGCGGCGGTGGGTGTGGGCTCCAGCATGGTGGCTGTTCAACATACCCCTATGACACACAATATGGCGGCTGTTGGTGGAAACACCAATATGGCGGCGGTTGCGGGGGGGCCTTCTTGGGCTCTGCCGGGTAACTTACCTGACTCTTCTGTCTCCTCCCTCTTTGCGGCGCTTCCCCCGTCGGCTGCGTCGGCGATGGCGTCCTTACTCGCGTCCCTTGCGTCGGCTATGTCTCCTCCTGTAGCTCCCATCCATGCGGCTGCTCCATCGGCGAATCCGGAAGTGGGCGCGATAAGCCCCGCCCCTTCCGGTGACGTCATTTCCGCCCATACACGGCCAGACACACGCGGAGATGGCGGCAATCGACCGGGTCCTCTCATTTACACCGGAGGTGAGTACCATGAGAGGACACCGGTAGGGGAACGATTGCCAGTCTCCATGAGGGGTAGTACAAGGAGGAAAAATGTGCAGAGAAGGGTTAATTTTGCTGCTGCGTCACGTGGGAGCGGGGCCATAAGAGGTTTCTCAGGGCAAAGGCGTGGTGCCACAACTAACATAGTGAGGGGAATGAGAGGATCCAGCCGCTCCAATATGAGAAACAGAGGTTTGGTTAGGGATAGCCGTGTGACACATACCCAGTTATATAAGGGTACAGACCAAGTTTATCCCCGCGACAGGGGCGAGGCCCACAGCAGCGATGCTGCGCTTCAAGGCTTAACTGACAATGCGATGAGGGGAAACACTATTAACCCAGTGCATGCCACAGGTGTGCGTGATTTGCATGCAAGTGGTAGGGCAGTTCAAGTGGGAGTGAATGCGCAGGTTGAGAATGAAAGATCTGCTGCTACAGTTAACACTTTCATTGCCAGTGTGAATGCTCATGATAATGTGAATGCCTTTACGAATGCTCATGATAATGTGAATGCCTTAACTAGCAATGATGCGCTTCAAGGGTTAACTAACAATGCTATGAGGGGAAACACTATTAACCCAGTGCATGCCACAGGTGTGCGTGATTTCCATGCAAGTGGTAGGGCAGTTCAAGCGGAAGTAAATGCGCAGGTTGTAAATGAAAGATCTTCTGCCCCAGTTAACACTTTCATTGCCAGTGTGAATGCTCATGACAATGTGAATGTCTTAGCTAGTGTGCCTAGGGCTAATGTGACGACTGGGCTGAGTGGGAACAGGCCTAATTTGTGTGGTGTTCAAGGGGGCACTGTATTGGGTAATGAGTCTCTGGGGATTGAAACTGTTAATCCTTCCAATGCTGGTGTTCGTTGTGCTCGCCAAATTTTGTCTATTTTGCAGGGTACAGCTCAAACGGAGCCTGTTTTGCCTTCAACATCTGGCACAGCTAGTATTTCCCAAGCAGCTAATTCAGCGGGTTCACAGCATGATCTCGCACCACCTGCACCTGCTCAGCAGCCAGCAGTTCCCGACACAAGGAGAGAAGCCCAGCCGGTTGCGACAGCTCAAGCAGCGGCATCCTCTGCAGAGGGTAAGACCGGGGCCTTTATACATGACCGACCTGACATAGATGACTTATCACTTACTGAGTCAGGATCTGACAGTGACACTTCATTGGGGCTGCACACTAAGGGCCAAAAACGTATGTTCTCAATGGTAAAAAAGATGTGGCAGGAATTTCAAGGGGGTACTTTTAGGAAATCAGGTCAGCAGCAGCAGCAGCAACTAGCTTTGACAGAGCATCCCCATGACACATCAGCACAGTTCATTGAGCGCCCTTTACCTACCCCTAGTTCAGAGCGCAAAGTCGCGTTACACGGTGACTCTTTGCCCTCTTATACCCCTTCTTTGCATGGACATTTAAAACCTAAGACGGTTAAAAAAATCCAGCAAGGGAGATACGTTAATGTTTTTGAGCTTTCAGCAGAAGCTTATAGACAAAAAGAGAAGAGTATGGATGGCACTGGTCCTAAACGGTTCAAGCGCCCGGAAACTTTTGATGAATGGCTCATCTGTTTCAGGGTATACTCTTCCTGCTATTTAGAAAAGTACCCCAGCCAGTGTCATGCTATCTTGAAATACACTGATAACATACACTGGATTCAGAGGAGGTATGGAGATTCTGCATGGAGGGACTATGACTCTGAGTTTAGGCAAAAGATGGCAGGGAATCCGGTGCTTACATTTGACACCACCGATACCCACCTTTGGCAACGCCTAGGCTCTCATCCTCCCTCCTCCTCAACCACGGGGGTCGTGAACCAGTCCTTTCGTTCACCAAAAGGTAAGCGAAAGGGTGGTGCCTGTTGGGCGTACCAGGATGGGAAGTGTGATAAAGGTAGCTCCTGCAACTTTCGCCACACATGTAAGTTCTGCGGGGGTTCTCACCCCGGCAGCGAATGTTCCAAAAGAAAAGATTTCCAAGCTAATAGGGCCACCAACAGATTCACGACTGTTTCAAAGGGCCCCAACCCCGGTGAGGGTTCACGCCCTTGAGCCCTGGCTGCGAATGTACCCAGACCGCCACGCCGCCATATTGTTACGTGACGGTTTTTTGTACGGGTTTCATATCCCTTTAATGCGAAGCCCACAAGGGGCTCCTTGTGCTAGAAACTTAAAATCAGCTTATCAGTTTCCGCACGTTGTTAGATCGAAATTGAATAAAGAAATTCAGTTGGGAAGGATAATAGGCCCATTTCCTTCCACCCCCCTTCAAGGTTTGGTGATTTCCCCTCTAGGGGTTGTGCCAAAGAAGGAGGCAGGTAAATTTCGGCTAATTCAACATCTATCTCACCCCAGGGGCACTTCTGTCAATGACGCCATTGACCCAGATATGAGCTCAGTGAAGTATCAATCGTTTGACAGCGCCCTACAGCTGGTTCGGTCGGCAGGGAGAGGGGCCCTACTGGCAAAACTTGATATTGAGGCCGCCTTCCGTTTGCTGCCGCTGAACCCAGCAGCCTTCCCTCTCATGGGAATTAAATTTGAGGGTGGCTACTATGTAGACCGTTGCCTTCCGATGGGCTGTGCCCTTTCCTGCGCCCTTTTTGAGACATTTAGTACGTTTCTACATTGGGCAGTCAGCCAGCGGGTGGGTGGAAATTTCATAGCTCATTACCTAGATGACTTTCTCCTGGTAGGTAGAAAGGATTTGCGGGATTGCCAGTTGCTGATGCAGTCCATGAGAGATCTCATGTCACAATTTGGGGTTCCTCTCGCGGAAGACAAGTCTGAGGGTCCATGCACTTGCCTCACATTCCTAGGTATCCAAATTGACACTGAAAAGCAGCTGTGTAAGTTACCTCCTGAAAAGGTTCAAGCCATGTTACTTACGGTGCAATCGACTTTAACCAGTCGTGATGTTTCACTTCGCCAACTCCAATCCTTGCTGGGCCTCCTTAATTTTGCAGGCAGAGTAATCCCTATGGGGAGGGTTTTTAACAGAAGGTTGGAAAGTAAGTTAAAAGGGTCTCCCGCACCGTCGAAAAGAATTAGAGTCACTGAAGGCATGAAAGCTGATTTGCAAGTCTGGGAAGACTTCTTAAGGAATTTTAATGGCATCTGTCTTTGGCGCTCTTCCCCTACTTCTAGCCAATCGTTGCATTTGTTTACAGACGCAGCGGGGTCTAAAGGATATGGGGCCTATTTTCAGGGGCAATGGTCCGCAGGCCCCTGGCCTTCAGACTGGAATGCAAAGGGTCTGACGCGAAACCTTACATTGTTAGAACTGTTCCCGATAGTGCTAGCAGTTGAATTATGGGGAACATGCTTTGAAAATCAAGCGGTCATTTTCTGGACGGACAACCTTAGTGTTGTCCACGCAGTCAATAACCTATCAGCAACTTCGGCTGCGGTAGTCTGTTTGCTCAGACGCTTGGTGTTGCGTTGTTTAGAGCTTAATATTCAATTTCAAGCTCAGCATGTCCCCGGTGTTAATAATGTGCTTGCGGATGCTCTATCGAGATTCGATTGGGCGACTTTTAGACGTCTTGCTCCTAATGCTGCTCCAGAAGGTTTACCCTGTCCCGGTTTTCTTTGGCAGCTTCTAAGTCATGGATATCCCTGCTCCCTTTAGTACGGGCTTCACTAGCCCCGTCTACTTGGCGCTCTTACACGAGCTTGTGGGACGAATGGGAAAGATTCTGCCATCATCAAGATTTGGAAGCTGTGGAGGCATCTCAAGCTACATTGTGTGTTGGCTGGTGAGTCTCAGGCAGGCTGGGGTTCGGCATGGAGGTATTCACTCGCGGCTTGCAGCATTGTCATTTTTCTTTCGCACCATGGGCATGCCTGACCCAACTAGCGCTTTCTTTGTGCGGCAGGTAGTTAAAGGGTGGGGAAGATCGCAGCCCCAGCATAAAGACCCTAGGGAGCCCATTACCCTCGCTCGGCTTGAGCGGCTGGTGGAGGCGTTAGGGCAGGTTTGCGCTACGCCATACGAGTTTTCCCTGTTTCGTGCAGCCTTTGTCCTGGCTTATTCTGCAGCCCTTAGGGTTGGTGAATTAGTATCCCCCTCTAAGACACAACTTGACAGGGGCCTGTTGGCCGAACATTTACGGTTTGCAACAGATTCCCTGTTGCTATATCTACCACGGTCAAAGACAGATCAGCAGGAAAAAGGGGTGTGGATTTCTATGCCCAAAACATCGGGATCGTGCTGCCCGGTATTAGCTCTTTCACACTTTTGGGAAGTGAGACCGGGCAACCCGGGGTCCCTGTTAATACATGCTGATGGTTGTGCGTTGTCCATTTACCAGTTTCGCAAAGTTTTAGCAAAGGCAGTGGCAGCTGCCGGTTTAGACGGAACCAGGATTGCCTCCCATTCTTTCCGTATAGGGGCTGCGACTAACGCTGCGATGACAGGTTCCTCAGCAGATGCTATTCAACATGTGGGTAGATGGCGGTCCAACAGATATCGCGGTTATGTTCGGCCAGTTGTTTAATGTTTCCCTTCAATTTCTGTGTTGTTTACACTGTTTGTCGTTGCAGGAACCGCACAGGGAGCCAGGAGAGTGTGGATTGTTGGGCACTCGTATGTCCATTGGGCATGCATCCGCTGTTTATCCCTCCCCGGGGGTCAGTCACTGGGTTTCCCTGCAAATAAAGCATCGATTAGATGGTTAGGGGAGAGGGGCATGTGTTGGCCTAGGTTAGCCCCCCTTATTTCCGAGGCCCTAGTTCGCTGGGGTAAGCCCCACATATTGATTATTCACCTGGGCGGTAACGATGTGGGCGCCATTCCAGTGTTGGAATTGACAAAGATCATGCAGGCCGGGATTGCATGGATTAAGATCAGAATCCCGAACGTTGTAATCGGGTGGTCTAATATTATTCCCAGACTGGAATGGAGGCACATGGTCAGTCATAGCGCAGCCTATCGAGTTAGGAAAAAGATCAATGCCTCGATTGGTAGGACCGTCACGGGAGTGGGAGGTTTCGTGGTTAAACACGACTCCATCACGTCCGACAAGCAGCATTTCTATAGAAGGGATAGGGTTCACCTGCAGAATGTAGCCCTAGATATCTTTATTGAGGATATTAAAAATTCTATAGGAACCCGCCTGTAAGCAGGTTGGGGTTGTTAGGTGGCGGCAAGGTTAGCATTATGTTATGCTATCTTGTGGCGGGAGGTAGCGGCCCTGTTGCGTAGGGAATGGCGAAAAGGGGTGAGCGATGACCAGTCTAAAAGTGGGAGGGGCGGATGTCCCCAAGTGCACGTGGGGTGCCCCTCCTTCCCCTTGCGGGTGGGTCACAAGAGCTCGACACCCCTCAGTAGCGTTTCCTTGAGCAGAGAGCCTCTCTGCTGCAGATTCCGTTTTGGGCCGCTTACCTCTTGCAGTGCTGGGTTATGTTTTAGGATAAGCGCTTGCCGCCATCTTGCCTGTTGTGCAGTTTTTTCTGATGCGTTCAGTTTAATAAATATTTTGCCCTGTGACGGTCAAATAGTTTACCCATAACCAGTTTCTGTGTCGTTATTTATTAGGTTAAGTTAAATAAAGTGTTAAGTTATATTTGTGTTAAGTTATGTAAGCCTCTCTGCTGGTAACAACTGATAGGCATTTAATCCCTTAAGACAGTGGAGGGACCAGCATGGGACTGAAACAAGCTAAGGGTTAATGCTGAAAGGAGTGAGATAGGAGAAGAGGCAGTGTGGGGTTAGTTGCAACAATGTTGCTAGTGTAGGGAGGAGCTCCCCTTCTTACCTTAAAAGTGTGCAACACTGATCACTGGCCCTCTTCTTCCTGGATCCTGAGCAGAGACGTTTTCCCGCCCTCCCTCCCTTTTTGGCAAGATGGCTACTCTAGCTAGTTAATTTACGGGACCTGGGCATGCCTAGTCAGGCTAGCCTTTGAAGTCCATAGCAGGATAGTTCCAGCTTTCCTCTCTGGATTTCTCAGTTCGAGCGGCTGGGATACAGAGACCTTCTCTGACACCCTCACGGCGGGAGGTAGCGGCCCTGTTGCGTAGGGAATGGCGAAAAGGGGTGAGCGATGACCAGTCTAAAAGTGGGAGGGGCGGATGTCCCCAAGTGCACGTGGGGTGCCCCTCCTTCCCCTTGCGGGTGGGTCACAAGAGCTCGACACCCCTCAGTAGCGTTTCCTTGAGCAGAGAGCCTCTCTGCTGCAGATTCCGTTTTGGGCCGCTTACCTCTTGCAGTGCTGGGTTATGTTTTAGGATAAGCGCTTGCCGCCATCTTGCCTGTTGTGCAGTTTTTTCTGATGCGTTCAGTTTAATAAATATTTTGCCCTGTGACGGTCAAATAGTTTACCCATAACCAGTTTCTGTGTCGTTATTTATTAGGTTAAGTTAAATAAAGTGTTAAGTTATATTTGTGTTAAGTTATGTAAGCCTCTCTGCTGGTAACAACTGATAGGCATTTAATCCCTTAAGACCCTTTACATAAACAGGAGCAAGCTGAAGTAGGTAGCTGACGGTATTCACATTAAACTTTGGGGCTTGGTTAGGAGTCTGAAAATCAGACAATGTTATTTAAAAATAAGCAAAACTATACATTTAAAAAAAAAAAAAACTTCATGGGCTATATAAATAGATCAGCTACAAAACATTTATGCAAAGAAGAAATGAGTGTATAATGTCCCTTTAACTTCTGATATTGAAAATATGTTTAACCATAATTCTGTGCTATAATCAGTTTGACATCCCTCAAATGTCCTATTTTAAAGGTATACAAAACCCCAAATATTTATATCAAGATTCATACAGATCATAGCATTTTAAACAACTTTCCAATTTACTTCTATTATCTAATTTACTTCATTCTCTTTGTATACTTTGTTGAAGGAGCTGTAATGCACTACTGGGAGCTAGCTAAAAGCCAATTACAAGAGAGAGATACGTGCAGCCACCAATCAACAACTTCTGAGCCTACCTAGGTATACTTTTCAATAATGGCAACAAAGAGAACAGCACAAATTAGACAAAAGAAATACATGTGATAGTTATTTAACATTGCATAATCTATCGGAATCATGGAAGAAAAAATGATTATTAGTTCATTATTATTTACATATTTTACCTATGGGTAGCTCTACCTAAGCTTAGGAAATAAATTATGCTGAAAACTGTGAATAAGCATAGCAGTGACTATAATCAAAAACATAAAAACAAATATTTTGACAGCAGATTAGAACAATAGGCCCAACAAGTCTAATCATATGTCCTGTAAAGGATAATCTTAATACGTTTGTAGGATAGCCTTATGCTTACCTAGAGCTCTTGAAATTTCCCACAGTGTTTGTCTTTACCGCCTCTAATGGAATCTTATTCCATAAATTAACCATTCTTTCTGTAAAGAAGGGCTTCCTCAAATTACTCATGAACAACATACTACTGTTTATCTTGAGATCATAAACCCCTGTTCTGGTGTTGTTTTTTTGAGCCAGATGACAAAAGGATAGCCAAGTCAGCCAAAGCTTCCACTGGGCGGCATGTTATAAAAAAAGTGGGTTTCAGCCTCGCTGTACAGATGAGTGGTGATGTGCCTTCCATAGGAAAATATAGGGCTCACTACCTTTCAACATTCCAGCACATCGTCTGTGGGTGAGGATCTCGGCAATATGTAGGGGGCATGTTTTCAAAATATGTTTACACAACATGGACTATGAGTTCAGAAATTATAAAAAATTGTTTCTGTTTAGTAATAGTTCAAATAATCTATATGTAAACTAAGTTTCACAATAAATGCAGTATAATTTTTTACATTTGCTCATCTTGCCACTGAAAGGGAGGCGAGACAAGTATGAGGGACAATGTTCACTTATGCTAGTGGGTAAAGTATATTAGAACTTACCTACAAAATTATACAGGTTATTCCCATGGAACACTTATTATCTATACTATAATCGCGTTTGTAACGCGTCCGTCGCCAGTTGCGCACTCATCCTCAAAGGAATGTTGGCTGCGCGAGGCAGCCAAAAGAATGTTGGCTGTGCGTGCAGCCAAAAGAATTCACCTGGATGCAGCAAATCCCAGTCAGTTCTTTCACCACCCTGCCATTTTCGGAATGCACCTGGATGCGGAGCGGAGGTGCGGAGCTGTGTTCCCGATGCCTGGATCCTCAGCGGCAGTGGTCCTCGGTGCTGTGGAGGCTCCTCTTCATGCGATCGTGTGTCGCAGACTGAAGATTGCAAGTACCCCATATTTATTGGGGTACCTTGCATTCCTATTGGCTGAAATTTTGATATCATCCAATAGAATGAGAGCTACAGAAATCTTATTGGCTGATTTGAACAGCCAATAGGATTTCATTAGCTCTAATCCTATTGGCTGATTTCAAAATTTCAGTCAATAGGAATGCAAGGTACCCCAAATTGATTGTGGTACCTTGCAATCAATCTTCAGTCTACGACGGACATCGGATGAAGAGGAGCCTCCATGCTGCGAGGAACGCCGCCTTTGAGGACCTCCGCTGAGGATCCAGGCATCGGGAACACAGCTCCGCACCTCTGCTCTGTGCTGTCTTCACTCCGGATGAAGATAGAAGATCATGGATCTGTCTGGAAGAAGACCTTCTCCACCAGACTTCAGGAACAGTGAGTACCCATTTGGGACTTAGGTTTAGGCTTTTTTTATTTAAATTTTTGGCTACTACCATAAAAGAAAGAAAAGATATTCGTCTAGTCACAATTATGAAATTACTCCACCACACACAACACCATCAGAAGGTGAAAAGTTTTCTTGAGCTATTACGTAAGTGGTGACCTTCTTGGGGACACTAACATCAGAGAAGCCATTATGCAACATTCAGTCCCCATCAATATCTCTTTCTAGACGCCAAACAGCCTCAAGTAGTGGTACCTCAATACAAGGCTACTATGGTGGATCAGCTGCCTTCCTTACATCTCTTTAGCTTCATCTATCAGAGCAGGCCTGAATGCCGCCACTATCTCCTCTGTGAGCTTACGCTGATAAATGCTTAAAGGTAAATTGGTAAATGAGTTCAAAGAAAAAACAAAAGCGCTCACGTAACTAATGGAACCTAAGATAATAAGAATATATAAATGTAAAATATTAAAATAAAATGAATTAATCCAAAATGTATGGTATATAACAGTTTTCCATATAAATTTAACTCACTAGAAACCTTAATGTAAGAGATTGAAACAGACACCTAAACTGGGCTAGATTACAAGTGACACACTACTGTTACTGTTGGGACTTTTGAGCCCTTTCTACTCAAATACATTTAAACATAAAAAATAATTTTTAATCCATTTTAATATTTATTACTTTGTTTTTATCTTACATTGCAATGTACTCTTAGAAGAAAATGTTATTTGCATTTTTAAATATATATTTCTATATTTATCTGTGTATATATATATTTATATATATATATATGTGTGTGCATATATATATATATATATATATATATACATATATACACAGTATATATATATATATATATATATATATATATATATATATATATATATATATATATATATATATATATATATATAATGCTTAAATAACAAAGTATTGCAGTATGAAGTGATACCTTTTTTATTGGACTTACATAATATTTCAAAGACAAGCTTTTGAGAGTTTTCCTCCCTTCCTCAGGTCTGAAGCAATACAGTATCACTTCATACTGCAATACTTTGTTATTTGAGCATCTTATCAACTGGACTAACACAGCTAATCCAATCTTCACTATATACTCTGTATGAATTTATGTGCTATAACAATATGTCTGTGGTATAAAACTCATGTATCTTTTACAGATTTTGTCGTGTATCTTCTTAAGTGCCCATGTGGGCGTGGTTATATAGGGGAAACTATTCGTCCTGTCAAAGATAGGATTAGCACTCACAAATCCAGCTTTAGAAATAGAGATATGACACAGCCAGTGTCTGCCCATTTTACCATGGCAGGGCATACTGTTAGTCAATTAAGGTTCCAGATAATTTATCATATCCCGAAACTCAGGAGAGGGGGCAATAGGGAAACCCTCCTGAAAAAAAAGAGAGGTTTGGTGGATACATCAGTTAGGCACTCTTGATCCGATAGGATTAAACAGAGATTATGATTTACATTTGTTTCTGTAAAATCTGTTTTTGTATATTCTTATGTTTTCTTTCCTCTTTAAGATTAGACTAAAAACTGTATAGTTAGTAATGTATTTGTATTTTGGAAATTGTTTTTAAACAAATTTTTATTATAATCTACAGGTAGAACCTCCACTAGATGGCAGTATGCTGTAGAGAAGATGATATGCACATGACATTAAGGAGTTAACTTGTTAACCATAGGTGGTATAAATTGAGGTGCTCTACCTGGAATATACAGCATGAATAAGGGCTATGTAGGCCCGAAACATAGCTAATAAAGGATGTTTTCCTAAGAAAGAAACAGTGCTGGGAGTATTCTATTACTTTATATATATATATATATATATATATATATATATATATATATATATATATATATATATATATATATAAATACGTACACACAATATCTGTCTATATTAATATTTAAATTTCTATAGATATATATATATATATATATATATATAGAGCAGTTGTCTCCTTGCACACCTTCGGGTTTAGCAGAGTTCTCCTAGTGCACCTTGGGGTTAGAGGCTTTTATATAATGCCCCATAGAAGTCTATGGGGAAAGGGAGTTAGTGAGGCCGCGCTGTCTGACCTCCAGATGTTAGCGCACCTGAGTATTTCGCTCATGTGCTAAAATTTTACTTTCAACTTGTAATACTAGTACAAGAATATGAACATATAATAAAGATTTAACCTTAGTCAGTAGGTGCTCAATAGCGCTAATATTTTTGTGCTCCATTTGCAATACAGGCCGTTTATTCATATATATGAATATGTCGCAGTGGACAATATCTCCAACCCACCATGAAAGCAACTACATAGACCTTGTCTTCACTAATCTCTGTGCCGTTTCCAACTTCCTTAACTTCCCCTTTCCTCTCTCTGACCACCATCTACTAACTTTCTCTCTTACTCTACCTGCTACATCTTTGCAAGCCCTCCAGAAACTGCTACCTTACAGGAATTTAAATGACTTGGATCTCACAGACTTTTCCACTCAACTGAATCCTCTGCTCTCTGACATTTCATCCCTCTCTTGCCCAAACCTCATTGCTTTACAGTATAATTCGGCACTAAAATAAACAATTAACAAAGCTGCACCCTCCACTGTTCGTCTTACATCAATCACTCAACGGCAATCGTGGAACACCAAACAAACCAGATATCTTCAGCAATGTTCACGGGCTGCTGAACGGCATTAGAGGAAATCACGCTCCTGTGCTGATTTCCGGCATTATAAATTAATCCTTAAGTCCTGTAACTCTGCGCTCAGCCTGGCCAAACAAGTCTATTTCTCCTCCCTTGTGTCATCTCATGCATCCAACCCCAGAAAGCTGTTCTCAACCTTTAACTCCCTTCTACGTCCACCTGCACCCCCGCCCACTACCAACCTCACTGTTCAGATTATTGCTGATCACTTTAAAAATAAAATTGACACCATTAGAAAAGATATCTGCACCTCACATCCTTCAAACACAGTAATCCTACTCACCCCTTCTATTAACAAAACTCTATGCTACTTACCTCCTGTAACAGAGGAAGAAGTCTCTGTACTCCTGTCCTTGGCTTATCTCACAACCTGCCCACTTGACCTTATTCCTTCACAACTTCTTCCTTCTCTCTCTGCTTCACTAACCCCTACCCTATCTCATCTCTTTAACCAATCTCTCACCACTGGCACATTTCCGGATACATTCAAGCATGCATCAATCATACCAATCCTAAAAAAAGCCCTCGCTTGACCCCTCCATGCCTTCTAACTATCGACCGGTCTCCTTACTTCCCTTTGCTTCAAAATTATTGGAATGACTGGTCTATAATTGGCTAACTAAATTTCTCACAACTAACTCCTTACTTGATCCACTGCAATCTGGTTTCCACCCTAAACACTCAACAGAAACTGCTCTTGCTAAAGTAACAAATTACCTGTTATCAGCTAAAGCAAAAGGCCACTACTCTTTACTAATTCTTCTTGACCTATCCGCTGCTTTTGACACAGTCGACCATCCTCTCCTCCTAAAAATACTACATTCATTTGGCATCCGAGACACAGCCCTCTCCTGGTTTGCCTCATATCTCTCAAACCACTCTTACAGTTTCCTTTAACAACATATCTTGCGATCCTATGCCTCTCTCAGTTGTAGTACTACAAGGCTCTGTCTTGGGCCCCTTGCTTTTCTCTTTCTATACATCCTCCCTTTAAAAACTTATAGCCTTGTTTTGATTCCAGTACCACTTATATGCTGATGATACCCAAATCTATCTTTCCTCTCCTGATATCTCTCCCTCTTTACTCAACCAGATTTCCAACTGCCTCTCAGCAATTTACTCTTGGATGTCTTCACACTACCTCAAACTCAATCTGTGCAAAACTGAGCTGCTTCTTATTCCCCCCTCTTCGAGACATCCAACACCTGACATTTCTCTGATGGTTTGAGACTCTACTCTCAACACCTCACCCCAGGTCTGCTGTCTTGGGGTCACACTAGACTCAGAGCTCACATTCAACCCACATATACAAGCACTTATCAAATCCTGCCGTTGACACCTATGCAACATTTCCAGAATTTGTCCCTTCCTTACTCAAAAAACTACAAAAATACTTATTCATTCCCTCATTTTGTCACGCATTGATTATTGCAATCTACTCCTAAATGACCTTCCAAAACACCACCTCTCCTCCCTCCAATCTATTATGAATGCTTCTGCTAGACTCATTCACCTAAGTCGCCGATCTACATCAGCTGCTCCGCTCTGCCAGTCTCTACAATGGCTCCCCATACACTCTAGAATACAATTTAAAGTATTAACCCTAACTTACAAAGCACTAAACAGTATAGCTCCCAACTATATTTCTTCTCTCATCGTGAAATAATCCCCATCCCGTACTCTTTGATAAACCTCCGACCTACGTCTCACCACTACTATTATCTCTACGTCCCACTCACGCCTCCAAGACTTCGCACGTGCTGCTCCTGTCCTCTGGAACTCTCTACCCCACTCCATAAGACTGCCTCCAACCTTGTATAGCTTCAGACACTCCTTGAAAACCCACCTATTCAGAGAGGCGTACCATCTCTCCTCCATCCCTCATCCGAACCAAACTAATACATGAACTGCCTGACTCACTGCTGCAACTATAACCGATGTAACAAGCTAATCCAACCTTATGTCTCTGCACTCTATACCTGTAGACTGTGAGTTCTCCGGAGCAGGGCCCTCTTCCTCCTGTACTAGATTTGTTTAGTTTTGGCTGCAGTTCATTTCTTCATTTTTTATTATTTTTACCTGCAGCTGGACAGCAGCTGAGTATAACTTTTTACACAGAACTTACTCTGCTGAGCTGAGGAAGTTGTGAGGTAAAATATCTTCCCTTTTTACATAGAGATGCTCAGGTGATATTTTCCTGTCAGCTTTTTACAGTTATACTGCATCAGTTTCAAGTGATTTAGCATAGGAATATTATGTCCCTTTAAATAGTAACTTATCAACAAAATATATCTGTACTGCAATTATGGCATACATTTCTGAGCTTGGTAAAAACATATTAGGGATATATAATACCATTTCTCAAAAGGCTTAATACAAATCTAAAGTTCAGTGTGTATATATGTGGGTACCTGTGCGTGGATATGTATATGTGTGCATATGTGTGTGTATGGTTTGTGTGTTTATGTGTATGTGCATGTATGTGTGTGTATGAGTGTGTATGCATAGGAGTGTATGTGTGTGCATGCATGCATGTGTGTGTATGTGCGTGTTTGTGTGCATGTATGTGTGTGTATGAGTGTGTATGCATAGGGGTGTATGCGTGTGCATACATGCATGTGAGTGTATGTGCATGGGTGTTTGCACGCATATTTATGTATAGGGTGGGGAAAGCTGTCAGTGATCGTCCTGCAAAATGCTGGATACATGTGAGCTATGCGTATAAAATAAAAAAAACAAAGTTAAGACAATACATAAGGGTCTGTAAGTGCATTTGTTCTCATTATTAAATTTCAGTGTGTGGATGCTTAGGGTTGGAAACAGAAAGCATTAATGTGCAGACCTGCACAATAATACTCAGCTACTTGTTAGAATACACAGTAGGTAACTCAGTCTTTTTAATACTAATAAATTATAACAATACCAGGTGCCCTTTATGGTACCATATGATATAGTTACAGGACAGTATTAGTTCCCAGATGAATACATATAAATGCCTTTCAGAATAAGACGGTTAATGCAAATTTGATATGTTGGAAAAACTGTGCAGAGAATAAAATATTAATATAAGGTTGGGAGAATGTTAAACGTATTTTTTTAAGACACCACTAAACTTGTGATGGTTTTTATTCTTTCTGCTCTTTGTGTGTGACCTATTTATAGACACTTTGTAAAATCATCAGTTTCAAGTCAAAAAAGCTTTTTGTTCTGAATTACAGCTGTGTTTTTATCAAAATACAAAATAATATACCCCATACTAACGCTGCAACCAAAAACCATAACAGATATATGGATAGAAGCAGCTGCTCTTCATAACCTCTGCTCTAGTGGTGCTATGTATATATTTGCAGGTGACACATAGTTCATGCAGAAAGATGTTTTGTTCTATTCTTGCTATGGAAAAAATATATTTTAAGTTAACAATGATAGAAAAGCAGGGATGTAATGAGAATCATGCTTTATCTTTCTTTCCTTCTTTCCTTCCTTCTATCATTCTTTCTTTTCTTTCCTTCTTTCTTTTCTTTCTTTCTTTCCTTCCTTCCTTTTCTTTCTTTCTTTCTTTCTTTCTTTCTTTCTTTCTTTCTTTCTTTCTTTCTTTCTTTCTTTCTTTCCTTCTTTCTTTTCTTCCTTTCCTTTCTTTCCTTCCTTCCTTTCCTTTCTTTCCTTCTTTCTTTCTTTCCTTCTTTCTTTCTTTCTTTCTTTCTTTCTTTCTTTCCTTCCTTCCTTTCCTTTCTTTCCTTCTTTCTTTCTTTCTTTCTTTTCTTTCTTTCTTTCTTTCTTTCTTTCTTTCTTTCTTTCTTTCTTTCCTTCTTTCTTTTCTTTCTTTCTTTCTTTCCTTCTTTCTTTCTTTCTTTCTTTCTCTCTTTCTTTCTTTTCTTTCTTTCCTTTCTTTCTTTCTTTCTTTCTTTCTTTCTTTCTTTCTTTCCTTTCTTTCTTTCTTTCTTTCTTTCTTTCTTTCTTTCTTTCTTTCTTTCTTTCTTTCTTTCTTTCTTTCTTTCTTTCTTTTTCCTTTCCCTCCTCCTTTCTTTCTTTCCTTCCTTTCTCCCTCTCTTCTCTCTTCTTGCTGCATATATATCGCTCTTTTCTAGAATGGATTGACCAGCCGTGCATTAAAATGATATTACATATAAGGGGAGGTAAGCAATGCCTTTATTAGCAGTCTGTGCATTATTAGCTGTAATATTTAGCACAGGAATATCTTTATTTTTATTTGTATTTTTGTTTGTATTTTAGATGTAAAAGAAAGCATTTTTTAAGTAATAATTATAGTATCTCAGTTTTTATATTGTTGTTTGGTTTTTATAAAACATGTCCATTTACCAATTTTCTATTATTTGATTTTTAAAGCAATATAGATTTTTTAAAAAATGTTAGATTCTAATGTACAAGAAAAACACAATGAAATATTTTGCAATGCAGAAACATTCTGTGGTTAGAAAGAGGACTAGACCAAAACTAATCAGATTTAATCCTCTTTTGTTCTCTAGTTATTACCAAGACACCACTATTAACAAATTATATATAATCTCACATACCAAGTCAATGTATAAAGCATATATGCCACATAGCTATAGCAGTTCTATATAACCATAAAGGGACACTAAACCCAATTATTTTCCTTTCCATGATTCAGATAGAGCATGCAATTTTAAGCAATTTTCTAATTTACTTCTATTATCATTTTTTTTTTTTAAATATAGCCACCAATCAGCAGGCGCTATCCAGGGTGCTAAAACAAAAATGGGCCGGCTCTTTAGCTTAGATGCTTGCTTTTTCAAATAAAGATAACAAAAGAATTAGGAAAAATTGATAATGGAAGTAAATTAGAAAATTGCTTAAAATTGCATGCTCTATCTGAATCATGAAATAAAAAAATTGGGTTTAGTGTCCCTTTAAAGCACTTAAATCAAACAGTTACACAGTCTGCAATAACACACACGATCCTGTGATTGAAAGTTACTGTACATGAAAATAAAAGAAATAGAAAAGTAGCCTATAATAATTGACTATGTACCAAAAATAATACACCTCTTGTTCCCTATAGCAATTCACAGTAATCTTATTGTTTTTGGACATTGCATATACCATCTATCATTGTATATTGTGTATTTTAGGTCATATCCCCATGAGTTTACATATATCTTTCTGTAGGTATTTCACATTTTAAATCTATGTTTATACACTGTGACCTAGATCTTATGCAAACCACTAAGATGCAACCACTATGAAAAACAGAATCTAGTGACATTAGATTTTTCATAAAGGCTCCATTTTAGCATCTGAATTATGGCCGCAGTGTGTGATATACTGTATATGGTTTACTAAATAATTATGGGATATGACAACTGGTTGTTTTTATTAATGCACAGGAAGTTTCTGACCCTGGTTACTATAATATTGGTGCCTATATTATGTAGATATAAGTGAAATAGCTCATTAACCCCTTTACTCCCGGGAATTTCAGAGAAAAACTTGCCTAAATTACCCGAGAATTGTTAGCATTTTTGCTATCACTCCATTTAAACAGAAATAAAGCCTTGTTTTTCTTATTAACCAATCAAAACTATATCTTTTTTTCTGTTATTTATATATTATGTCTTTGTCAGAATGTATTCACTAAAAAACGAAAAAAAAAACACTTTTTATAAAAAAAAACACTTTTATCAAAGCAAAAAAATTCTTAAAGTGCCAGAAAATGTCATCCAATGTAAATAGTACTTTTGGATTCCACAACTGAGCTTAATTGTCTCACCTGTCACTTGAACCAACCCACCTTTCTAATAGGCTGGAAAAGCCTACTTAAGCTCACCTGTGGCACCCAAGAAACTATCTCTGAAGAAGCGCATGAGACATGCGCGAAACATGTTAGCTAGTTCAAGCTACCCTTGTCAACATCACTTAACAGAAGAATAAACCGATTGCACTGGCTATTTGTCTGGACTTCCTCCCTTTTTTTCCCCTTTTTCCTCAAGCTTATATATTTTTTTTTAAGTAGCCAACCCAAGGTATTGATATAGGCCCATTTTGGTATATTTCATGCCATAATTTCGATGCCAAATTCAATTATATAAAAAAAATCATTGCATTTTTAACAAACTTTGAGTTTCTCGCTATAATTATTTACATACCAATTGTGCAATTACTACAAAAATTATTCTTTTTTGGAAATTGCAGAAATGCGTGGTTTTGCCATTGTTTTTCAGTAATTAGAAGGCCGCTAATGGCAGCTGCGCACCACACTGCTGAAATACACGGCAGTGGAGGGGTTGATAAGTTATTTGGTAAGAGAATTTGTATAGTAATATATATATATATATATATATATATATATATATATATATATAGTAAATAAATAGAGGCCAGATTATAAGTGGTGTGCTATTTAGCACTTTTGTTTGCTTACAAACACCTCCAGAAGTGAACCTGTAACGCTTGCGGATTAGTGCACGTGTTACAAGTTGAAAGTAAAATTTTACACGAGAGCGAAAGCCAACTGTTGGACTTTGGATATCACAACCACACTAACTTTTTCTCCACATAGACTTTAATGGAGTATGCAAATTAGAAAAGAAAACTAACACTTAGAGCTGGCATGATAACCCGACCACGTTTAACGAAGTTTGCTATAGCCGACATGAATTATTAATTTTTTACATTCCAATGTTCTTGACATAGAAGAAAATGTTCTATTTATTTTAAATAAATATTCTTGTATATATGATTATTATTTTGTAAAATATATTATATATATACAGTATATATATATATATATATATATATATATATATATATATATATACACACACATATATAGTTATATACAGATATATATATATATATATATATATATATATATATATATATATAAATATATTTAAAAAAAATACTAAGGAACATTTTCCCCTATGTGAACAACATTGGAATTTAAAATATTTACAGTACATATACACTAAAACACATTTTTAAATAATAGCCCCTTAACAACCACAACTTCACAACTTACCCTGTATTTCAATGGTCGTTAAGGGATTTTCTGCCTATAATAGCTCAGGTGTTGCCGCCAGTGGCATGACTGCACTATTATACCCTCCTTCCCTCCAGAAATAGAGTGGTCTAGCTGCTGGCAGCGAGACCATGCTATTAAAAAACAAAACATGTGAAAAAACCTTTCATATACCATATATTTTTTAATATAATTTTTGTTACATAGTGTATATATGAAAGTACATGTATTTTTAATAGTGATGTCGCAAATAGTTCGCCGGCGAATAGTTCCCGGCGAACATAGCTTGTTCGTGTTCGCCGTGGCGGGCGAACATATGCAATGTTCGATCCGCCCCCTATTCGCCATCATTGAGTAATACTTTGACCCTGTACCTCACAGTCAGAAGACACATTCCAGCCAATCAGCAGCAGACCCTCCCACCTCCTGGACAGCATCCATTTTAGATTCATTTGGAAGCTGCATTCTTAGTCAGAGGAGGGACAGTGTAGCTGCTGCTTATTTAATAGGGAAATCTATAGCTAGGCTAGTGTATTCAGTGTCCCCTACAGTCCTGAAGGACTTTTTTGACTGTGTTAAATAATAGCAGTCAGTTTCCTTCACACGTGTGCGTTTCAGTGCCTGCCTGCCAGGGCACAGTGTCACCCCAGTGCAACTCATATCTGGTGCAACAGTAGTGTAGATTTAAAAAAAAAACAACACTTTTTTGACTGTGTTAAATAATAGCATTCAGTTTCCTTCACACGTATGCGTTTCAGTGCCTGCCTTCCAGGGCACAGTGTCACCCCAGTGCAACTCATAACTGGTGTAACAGTAGTGTAGATTTAAAAAAAAACAACACTTTTTTGACTGTGTTAAATAATAACAGTCAATTTCCTTCACACCTGTGCTTTCAGTGCCTGCCTGCCAGGGCACAGTGTCACCTTAGACCTTGAAGCCCACCTCTCTCAGATTGCATTTTAACAGTTTTTCACCACTAGAGGGTGTTAGTTCACGTATTTCATATAGATAACACTGTGCTCGTGCACGAGAAGTTATCTGGGAGCAGGCACTGATTGGCTAGACTGCAAGTCTGTCAAAAGAACTGAAAAAAAGGGGCAGTTTGCAGAGGCTTAGATACAAGATAATCACAGAAGTTAAAAGTATATTATTATAAATGTGTTAGTTATGCAAAACTGGGAAATGGGTAATAAAGGGATTATCTATCTTTTAAAACAATAAAAATTCTGGTGTAGACTGTCCCTTTAAACGAGGAGTTTGGTCTGTCACTGTGAAGCGGGCGTAACCCTTACACTACCTGATCGATACAACATCATACCTGATGTTTTAAAGCACGTTATTCCAAACAATTTAGCAATGTTAGGTGATTTATGCCCTTTATGGATTAAAACCAGACTCCCCATCAACTATGTAATTTTCCATGGGAGTTTTGCCATGGATCCCCCTCCGGCATGCCACAGTCCAGGTGTTAGTCCCCTTGAAACAACTTTTCCATCACTATTGTGGCCAGAAAGAGTCCCTGTGGGTTTTAAAATTCGCCTGCCTATTGAAGTCTATGGCGGTTTGCCCGGTTCACCCGTTTGCGAACAGTTGCGGAAGTTCGCATCCGCTGTTCGCGAATGCAAAATTTTAGGTTCGCGACATCACTAATTTTTAAATGTATTTATGTTGTGTTTAGTGAAACTTACATTTTGCCCTATGGTTTATGTCAGGTCTTCAGTCACACTAACCATGTGAGCGAAAATTTAGTTTGCACTCGTGTAGGCACATTTAGTTTAAAACACTTGTAATAGGAGTGCAAGTTAGCGCAGGTACATCATTTCTATATTGAGTGCGCTAATGTTAGCATGGCCCGTGTAATCTAGCTGTAAACAAATAAACCCATAAACTTACAACTTAATTAAAACTCCCTTTAATGTACCCTCCCAGAAGTCTGTTGCAACTCTAGGCTCTTCTTTATGTTCCTTGCTATGTGCTGAATTTTCAATGGGTTTCTCCTCTCTTTATATAATTTAACTATTAAGAAGTAAGTATATGTATTTTATCTAACAAAAGTGGGCCTCTCACTATTTGTTAATTACATCAATTAGGACTGTTTTACATTTGATAAGTTCCAATCAAGGTTAATTGTAATGGTGTATATGCTAAACCAATACAGATAATGGCAGTGTGGGGAAGTCAAAGTTTCAATCGAGTTTGGGCTTTGTGGATTATATCATGGGTTAACCAAATGCAGATGATAACTTTTTACTGCACAACTGCTTTAAAGTCAAGAAGGTGTCAGCACAGGCAGCAACCCATGCTGATATCCATAACAATAGCATACAGTTGCTATTATGTCATACTGTCTTCAAGTTCAATGCTATTACTTGTTAGCTTTTTCTCTGTTTGATTGTGATGGCATTAACAATAAAATATATTTCCACTGGATAAAATATATTCAGGTGATACACATTTATACTGATTTTGGATCCATGTTACTAATAACAATACAACAATATCTCTGGTGGAGACCGGTGATAGTGGTTATACCTGAATATTTCTGGGGCTATATTTAAAGTGATACATACCTTTATTTAAATAAACCCATACGATATATCAATAATTTTGTGTCACTTAAAACAAACCATCTAACAAGTTAAGGGTTAAACACAGGGTTACAACCCATATAATGGGAACCTAGATCATTGGTGGACTCTAATTTTTAACCTACCAATAAGGAAATATTTGAAAGATATAGCATCACACTGTTATATTATTTATTTATATCCATCCACTATGGGATAACAGTATGATATATGTACTGACCAATTAACCATCTTACAGTGGTGACTTGAGTTTTTACCATTTCACTGATCTGACAATTTTGAATTATAGTCAGTTTATATCATTATTTAGTGATCCACCAGAACCCTTTGGCACCCAGTATATCTGGAGCTCACATCCTTAGTCCTTAGACTAATAAGTGACGTTCACTCTCTCATCTGAGCGAATATTACAAGGAAGGATTACAACAGTGGGGTTCACCCCATTACAACCAGTCCAAGTACTGGTAATTTGCTGACATTTTAGTTTTAAATTCCCTGATTTTAAATATGTTCTAATAAAGTTTAATTTTTTATCGTATGTGACTTTCTTCAATATTCATATACCTTTAGGGTTCTATTTGAGTGCTTATATAGTATCTTTTTTGTTTAGTTCCTTTGACTAACAATTTTCGTATGAGTGTTTTGATACTAAGCATCTACACTACATTATTACTAGTTATTAGCCAAGGCCTTTTAACTTTAATCTGAACAGTCACGAACCCTATTCTAATATGTTATTAGTAAGTGGTGCCATCATCTTTTACTTTACATTAAAATATATTCTTTTCACATTAGATAAACACAAGATCATGTTTGAAATTCATTGAGAATTGCTTCATCATCATTGGTAGACATCTATACATCTATAGTTGAGTGAGGTGTCCTTTACATGAGATCTCATACATTAAACAAAAGTGCTAGAAACACAATAATTACAACTGCAACACTTGGGAAACATGCTTGCAAAGTGGTTTATATAAATACATGTAAAATATTTATCGTAAAGATGTCTCACTGGTTAGAAAAAAAGTATCTCCAAGGGCTGGCTGGGGTCATTCTAGGGTGTTCTAGAGCGCTGTTTCTCAATTCCACTCCTCAATTATCCCTGACAGAAAAGATTTTCATATTGTCTTTAAGGGACACTATACCCATATGCTATATCACCTGAAAGTAATGCAGCATAGCTGAAAAAACTGATAAATATCATCTGCACAACTCTATGTAAAAAAAGGGAAAACATTTTACCTCAACATTTCTTAATCTCACAACAGTAAGTGTTCTGAGAACAGTTATCAATCAGCTACTGTTAGCTGCAAGTTAAAAAACACAGCCAATGAGCTCCATTAGTGCTGATTTCACCCTTTGCTTTACTGTAATCTCTTAAGATTTCTCTTGAGATTTGATAGTAAACTTCACTAAACTGAATAGGGAAAAAACATGCCTGCACATGCCAGATGCACGCTCCCTTGCAAGTACTTGAAATTGTGTCCTGATTGGCTGCATAAGTTCTTTTACAATTTTGAGGTAAATTATCTACCTTTTTGCATAGAGATGTTCCGGTGATGTTCCGGTGATATTTCCTAGTTAGATTTTTACAGCTATGCTGCATCACTGTTAAATGTTTCAACATTTGGATAGCATGTCCCTTTAACTAGAGCACAGGTAAAATAATAAGCTGATCAGTAACCATTGTTACAAACCTATTCTCACCCATAAGATGATTATTTCACCTGTGCTCTACTTAAGATATCTGGCATTTTCGGGGTACTTGATGAATGGAATTAAGAAACACTGTGCTAGAGGCATGGTTAGGATTTTTCATTAACACCTTGGCCCACCAAGGGGATTCTATTACCACTGTAAAGAATTTCGTCTCATGTTCATGTCACGCTGTTTTGAAGCTGTCGAGATTGTTTAATAGTGGAATATTTTTTTTAAAGCTTGCAGCTATAATAAGTGTCAGGTACAAATCTCTTTGTGCAGTTTTTGCGTAGTAGTGTTGTGGTGAGTTTTAGGGATACTAAACCCAGATTTTTTCTTTAATGATTCAGATAAAACACACAATTTTAAGCAACTTTCTAATTTACTCCTATTATCAATTTTTCTTTGTTCTCTTGCTATCTTTATTTGTAAAGCAGGAATGTACAGCTTAGGTACTGGCCCATTTTTGGTTCAGAAGCTGGGTTGCACTTACTGATTGGTGGCTAAGTGTAGTCACCAATAACCGAGCGCTATCCAGGGTGCTGAACAGAAAATGGACCGGCTCTTAAGCTTTACATTTCTGCTTTTCAAATAAAGATAGCAAGAGAACGAAGACAATTTGATAATTGGAGTAAAGTAGAAAGTTGCTTAAAATTGCATGCTCCGTCTGAATCATGAAAGAACCAATTTTGAGTTTAGTGTCCCTTTAAATCTAGACCAATGTGTATCTAATTGAGTGTATGGTTGTGAAGTCATAGCCACCTAAAAAATTATTTTTTAGTCCTGTCATTTCTGCGGAGTAAATTATTCTTTATTCACAACAACAGAAAAAACAAAAATCGTACTTGTAATCTTCACTGTGTGTTCTTTTGTATTCAGACAGAGGGTCATGAATTCCACTTCTTCATAAGAACACTTTTATTTCTGAAAAAACAAATGATTATATTAGCTCTTTTGTTGAAAAACAATATATTCACAATATTTATTTAGCGCTTTCATATATGTTTACATTATCTACTAAAGATGCTATTTCTTAATTAGGAAAAAAAGATCAGTATTCTGTTTTATTCTTTTTTTCTCATATCCTTTAAATAGTTAGGTTCCCAGAAACATTTTCACAAAAGTCATTAAAATAATATTTTGGGAAAAATGTATAATTTGCTCCTGTGCATTCACAGAGAAAAATAGAAAAGGAGGCATTGAAAAAAAAAGAATAAAAAAGGTATTTGGCTCCTTTTCAATGCGATAAATTTTAATCTACAGGAAAGCAGTGAGAACCTGGGCTAGTTTAATGAGATTCTCCAGTTCTATTTCAGAGGTCTGACTGAAACACGTTCCATTTACCAACTGTTTCTTATTTGGGGTGGCATAAGTACAGAATTTGAAGCCATGAAACATACAGATAACAAAAATTGAATGCGCTTCTGCATTTTTTTTTATTTTTTATTTTGATCAGAGAATTTTCAAACAAGAGAAAACAAAGTTGGACACCTTAGTGTTTCTTTGTGAATAAACTGAGGCTGAATGAAAAACCTTGTAGCTAAAAAAGTTATCATTATTTTTTTATATTGATCATCTTACATATCTGATGTTTCTACCTTTGGTCAATATTCTCTCAATTATATTAGATAAGCTGACTTCCTCTCTTTAATTAAACCTCAGCAGAAATACTCCATATGAATTTATGCCAACAGAGTTTTATATAACTCTCTCGCTTAATGATTTCCTATTCAAGAGTGTTAAAAAAAAGGTGATTTGATATACCCTTGTGAAGGAGATCCTTTATCTTGCAAACTTGTGTAAGCTTGATGGATGAGACAGAGTCTGTATACAATGGAGATGCATCTTTTCAAAAAATTACTAGAATCATAAAACTCACCCAGGCAAAAGGCAGTTGCAAATGATAGACACATATAAAAATAGTCATTGGTTGTAAATCACATCAAATAAATCCTTTATCAGGCTTGAAAGAGTTTAGTATACCTGACACAACATTCAATGATTGTAAAAAGGACAAAATTTACAGGAGTACAACATATGAGGTTACGCTAAAGGATTTTCTAAAATGTGTGTGGTGTCTTGGAAATAAGCACAGGTCACATTTCAGACATTAACCCTTTAATAACATAGATTTTGGGCACTTTAATACCGTGGGTCTTGTTAAAAGCGGTAAAGCGCCCTATTACAACATGCCTCACTCCTGGAGGCATCAGGATATATTTAACCCCTTCAAAGGAAAAAAAAACAGTGGCTATTGTTAAAGGAATTGTCAAAATTAAACTTTCATAATGCAAATAGAGCATGAAATTTTAAGCAACTTTCTAATTTACTTCTATTATCATTTTCTCTTCGTTCTCTTAGTATCTTTATTTGAAAAAAACAAGAATGAAAGCATAGAAGCCGGCCCATTTTGGTTCAGAACCTGGGTAGCACTTTCTGATTGGTGTCTAAATGTAGCCAACAATCAGCAAGCGCTACCCAGGTGCTAAACAAAAAATGGGCCGGCTCCTAAGCTTACATTAAAATAAAGATACAAAGAGAACAAAGAAAAATTGATAATAGGAGTAAATTAGAAAGTTGCGTAAAATGACATGCTCTATCTGAATCATGAAAGTTTAATTTTGACTAGACTATTTCTTTAAGGGGTTAAAGACTGCTTTTAAAACAAATTAATATTATTTTGAATGTATATATACAAAATTTAGTTACATAATGCAATTATTTTTTATAATAGTTTTATTTACAGGGCTAATACAATTCATCATGCATAAATCATGGAAACAGTTCACTAAAATCTCTCGTCACTATGTTCCTTTTACGGTGTGTGCTTGTGTTTGCGCCACAGATTTGTTCTTCAGAGCGTACAAGAAAAAACAGTGCGCACACAGGTCGCACTTACTGTTTGACACCTTTATTTTGTTGCTAACAATTTATAAACATGTTTTTAGAAAAAATTAAAATTTTGTCTTGTCATAGCCTCCACTATATGTGAGTTTAATTGATATAATTTGCTTGTTTTATTTATACATTTCGGTGAATGTCACTACCTTTTGTCTTCAACTAACGTTTAGATGTATAAGGAGAAGGGCACAGTAATCCTTCTCAACTAGTATACTTTTTTTTTATCTTTATTGCACCCCTGTATAGCACTGCAGAATATGTTGGAGCATAACAGGTAATAATAATAATAATAACAAAAATAATAGTAATATTATATTATAGTAATATGTTTGGTTTCAACAGAATCCCTCATTTTCCACTTCTTGATTAGAGTTTGAACACTGCTGATTTGCATTCTCAATTCCTTGGATATCTTTTTATATCCCTTTCCTGTTTTATACAGTTCAACTACCTTTTCCCGCAGATCCTTTGACAATTCTTTTGCTTTCCCCATGACTCAGAATCCAGAAATGTCAGCGCAGCACTGGATGAAAGATGCAAGGGTCTGTCAGGAGTCCAGAAACTCATTGACCTTTTATACACACACACTAATTACAAGCAAGCAGATCACAGGTGAGTATGGTTACCTTTAATAGCCATTCAAACCCCTTTGTATCAACTTGTGTGCATGTTATCAGGCCAAAATCACCAGGGTATGTAAACTTTTGATCAGGGTCATTTGGGTAGTTTCTGTTGTCATTATGATTTAAAAAGAGTAAACACAGTTGATTGATAATAAATGGCTTCAGCCAAACACTAACCATGAGTGAAAGAAAAGTTTTTGTGTTATCATTCATATTCTCTGAAAAATGGCCAAGAAATCATAAGTTCTGCCAGGGTATGTAAACTCATGAGCACA
Organism: Bombina bombina; assembly: GCF_027579735.1. Classification (NCBI taxonomy): domain Eukaryota; kingdom Metazoa; phylum Chordata; class Amphibia; order Anura; family Bombinatoridae; genus Bombina; species Bombina bombina. The sequence continues at coordinate 673,349,064 of NC_069503.1, read as the reverse complement.
ACTGTATCTTAAAATTTAATAAAATTAAGTTTAGAAAATTTGACAAAAGTTTTAGTCATAGTCTTTTGACTAAAATGTCATTTTGATTTAGTTTTAGTCATAGTCTTTTGACTAAAATGCCATTTTAGTTTTCGTTGTATTATATAACACATCATAATTAGAAGGAATATTGCTTTTCTAGTCTTTTTGGCTTCTACAAACATTTACCATTTCCTTTATTATTTATTTTGCAGCTGTTTAACTAAACTTTACTTATTTCTCAGTTCTTTAGTGAATCAGCTCCACAGAATAACTCAGGGACTGGGGAAGTTGGAAAGGTTGTGAAAGCTTCCGAGAAAGAACATACTGGAAAGTACTTTTAGTTACATTATGCCAACTGAATAACAAATAAATAAACAAAATACTACTTGCAAGTTAAGTTATAAAACTATGACTTTTTTTTTAAATCTGTAGAGCCTTGGTTGAATTTATTATATGCAAGAAATGCAGTAGAATTAGTATATATCTCCCATCCAAAAGGGAAAAAATATATCTCTAGGTTGTAATGATATAGATGTAATTCAGTTTAGGGATTGTTGAATTATAAGCTGTCATTGCAAATCTTAATTATTTAACTGAATTATTGAATTTTAACTAAAGTAGCTCTGTGTATTCTCTCTATTTTTTTTCCTCAAGGTGTATTTCTCTCTTTAAATGCCCTGCTCAGTCTTTGCTAGTTTCCACACCTCATTGTAGCATACCATTTTTCACATTTGCAGCTGAGGCTCTGTGAAGAAAACCCTTTATTGAGTTTCTATTGTAAAATCTGAATTAGACACACTTGATGAGTTCATATGAGAGTAGACAAGATTTATTTTTCTATTGCTTTGGGCTACAGGTAAACACTGTTGAATAGTGTGAGAACATTTGATTTTAGAAGACCTTTTCACTCTGTGATGTGCACATTAATGAAAATGCACTAAGGGCTATTTCATGAACGTAAAAATCCCTGAATCTTACATTATAATAAGAGATTACTGAAGGTTTTTTTTTTGTTTTGTTAAAGGAAAATTTTTGTGTGAAGGAAATGTTGTTTCTTTTAATTGGCTGGTAAAATATGATATACTGTTTTATTTAAGCCAAGAACAGGGTGTATTTATATCATGAACTAGGAATATTATGAACTATTCAATGGGGCTGAATTATCATGCTCCGAATGGAGCTTGATGCCCCTGTTTCCATGCAAGCCTTCAGGCTCCCTGAAAACAGTAGTTATGAAGCCGCGGTTTAAAGACCGCTGCTCCATAATTTATCCGCCTGCTCTGAGGCCGCGGACATCAATCCGCCAGATCCTGTATTATCAGGCTGATTGACACCTCTTTCTAACGACCGATTGGCCGCAAATCTGCAGGGGTCGGCATTGCACAACTAGTTCACCAGAACTGCTTGTGCAATGATAAATGCAGACAGCGTATGCTGTCGGCATTTATCAATGTGCAGCGGACATGATACGCTACATTGTATCATGTCCGCTTGCACTTTGGTAAATTGGCCCCAATGTGTGGTTACATTTTAAGTCAAATATTACTGCAGACTGAATAGTTTATATTACAAGCCTTAAAGGTAAAGGAAACCCCAACATTTTCTTTCATAATTTGGATACAATACAATTATAAACAACTTTTCAATTTACTTCTGCTATCAAATTTGATTAATTCTCTTGATATTCTTTGCTGAAGGAATAACATTGCACTACCAGCAGCTAGCTGAACACATCTAGTTAGCCAATCACAAGAGACAAATGTGTGCAGGAACAAATCACCAGCTAGCTTCCACTAGTGCAGGATATGTGCATATTCTTTTTTCAACAAGGAATACCAAGAGAAAAAAAGCACATTTGAAAATAAGAGTGTCTTAAAATGAAATGCTTTGTCTGAATCATAGAAGTTTAATTTTTACTTTCTTATCCTTTTAATAAATGTTAACCCCTTTACATCGCTGGTCTTTCATTGGTGCTTTTTTTTATAATGCGGTTTAGCCACCAGTGGCGAGACCTCGCTATTTCAGATTCATGCCTGCTGGTGGGAGGGGGGTCATAATAACGCTTTTTTCTTTTACTTTGTTAGTTATTGCTCTTTAAAATTTAAAAATTTTTAAAGTTTAATTGGAACAACATATAAAGAGATAATTTGTTCTCAAACTGGATTTTTGCTTATTTGCCCAAATTGGTTGTCAAGTTTCTAAAGTGATTAAAAAAAATTGATCCATGCTTTAAAAGCCTGCAGCAGTGAATGCCTTTTCAACTGAAAATTTCCAGAAAAACAAATTTTCTTGTGTTAAGAACCTGCACTGGGGGGGGCATATGAAACTGGAAGATACAATAGCCCATTCAAGCTTCTTAAGGTTACAGGAAAGGGCTTTTGAATTAAAGAGACATGAAACCCAATTTTTTTTCTTTTGTGATTTAGAAAGAACATGCAATTTTAAACAACTTTCCAATTTACTTCTATTATCTAATTTGCGTCATTCTCTTTATATCCTTTGTTGATTCTGATTGGTGGCTGCACATAGATGCCTCGTGTGATTGGCTCACCCATGTGCATTGCTATTTCTTCAACAGGGATATCTAAAGAATGAAGCAAATTAGATAATAGAAGTAAATTGGAATATTGTTTAAAATTGTATTTTCTGTCTGAATCAGGAAAGATACATTTTGGGTTTCATGTCCCTTTAACCCCAATTTTCACTGTTTAAGGGAAATACTCATTTACATGTGTGAGGTTAATCTATTGCAATCCATTTCCATCATCTCTACTGCTAAACCATCTGCATACCATTTGTGTGTTGGCATGATGGCAGGTTCGTATTAATGCAAAGGCCAACAAGGCCGGTGCCTAGTTCGACATTTTTTGGGGGGCGGCATTTGTCCCAAGTCACTAAATATTTGGTCATAGATTTTTTTTTTTAATTCTTTATTTATTTTAAATTTTTTATTTTGAATGTGACCGGCTTTTTGCCGAGTTGAGTTCACGTGACATTTTTCATCTGCCACCCGCCTTCCTGTCTGACCCGCCTTCCTGTCTGACTGGAACTAACATGAAGCCGGTGCACATGGATATCCGATTGAGTCATGGGTATGGCTGCACTTGCGCAGCTCTTAAGTACCAGTGACCGCACTGTGACATGAAGATTGGGATTGGTGGAGGAGGTGGCTGACCCGACTGACTAAGTTAACCCAGGTAGGAGCAGGGCACTGGGCAGCTCGGTACTGCTGGGAAGCGGTAGCGTTTTCATTCATCATCATTGTGTAGTGGTAGCGTTAATTTCACGTCAGCCTAGCCAGGAAAATATTATTTTAGTAATATTTTCCTGGCTATGTATGCTGACTTGAAATTAACGCTACCATTACACAATGATGATGATCAGATCCGGATCCTCAATGTTTATTTTGCAGTGAGCTGAGGCGAGCTAACACTGATCTCCATGTGGTAACCAAATGAAGATCAGTGTTAGCACAGCTCACTGCAAAATAAACATACAGCATAATGTTTTCCTCCCTACAGTACTGGATCCTCTGTGTCAAAGCAGCGGCCAAAAGCATTTGCACGCTGACAGAGTCAGAGGATGACTCAGTGTATAATCTAATTAATTATAGCTAAGCTATATTACAAACAATATAACTGAGTGTATCTCTCTCAAATATTTATTAATAAAGTAAAATAGTAAATACAATGCATAGTTAGTGAGTGATTAAAGATGTCTCATATGATATCACCTTATTTGAATAACTACAGTGTTGCATCTGATTCTGAGTATGAAATGTTTGACTCTGTCTGGTGGGGGGGGGGGCAGCAGAATTTTGAGTGCCTAGGGCAGCACAAAACCTAAATACGCCCCTGCATGATGGGCATACTGGACATGACTGCTTTTTTTTCTTTTCAAAATGTATTTTTATTGCTGGTAAACGCACCATTTCTCAGATTAAATGAGACACCTGTGCTCAGTTGAGGTAGATCTGAATCTGTGAAAAGCTGATGCTTTGTAAAATGTATTTTGAACTTAAAGTGAATGTAAAGTTGAATGGATGAGTGCCTGATTTTTAAAAATACTATTAAAAACAGGCACACTTTCATTCATGAAACTTTTTCATAAATACTTACCTTTTCTTTCCAGCCCGGCGATCCTTCGCCCGCTTCTCATGCTGTACTTAGGACCTCAATGATGAAACCGGCTTCCTCCAATCAGAGCGTGGCCTCTGGTGTAGACGCCGTGATTGGAGAAAGCCGGTTTTGTCATTGCTGAGGTAAGAACAGAGGAGATGCAGGCGGAGTATTGCCAGTCCGGGTTTGCTAAAGAAAATGGTAAGTATTTAAGAAAAAACACTGCAATGTAAAGTTTAATGAATGAAAGTGCCCCGTTTTTAATAGTATATTTTAAAAACCGGGCACTCATTCATTAAAATTTACATTCACTTTAAGATTATTACTTATGGAAAAAAGATGGTTTGTGTTTAGCAGCAATATTGCTTTGTCCTTCATGGTTTAAAGCTTTCTAAATATATTATAGTTGTTGTTTTTAAAATTCATTATTTCCTCCAACAATTTGTGGATACATTTATATTTTAAGCAATTATAATGTTTATGGTTGAAGACATGAAACACCAAGTTATTAAAACCAATGGACAATGAGTATATCGCCTCCCTCTTGCTTTGAAATGTTTTGTGATTCCTGCAGTTGACATTATTGGGAGAATATAATTCACTGGTTCAATGACGTTCTAATAAATTATACAGTCTTCTAAATGCCTCTAAATGCTGTTTATTTTTAATTTGTGAAAAGTAGGTACCACTCTAACGCAAATTAGTCTCTCATTTGTCAGTGTCTTGCAGAGCAAAAGATGTAGTTTTCCCATCAGTCTTGCTCACACTGTGCAATGCCAGCCACCATGCTGCTTTGACTCTGGAAATATATTCCAAAAACCAGTCAGCTAGTAAGACTCCAACAGGGCAGATGATTTGATTAGTTATTTAGTAACAATTTATTTCATAAGACATATGCAAGCTTTAGCACCTATTTATATGATGAACATAAATGTCAAAATAAGCAACACTGCCTGATTGTGCATAATCATGATTAAATAAATAGATAAACATAAGTGTTATCCACATTTATAAGTCACTCAAAATAAATTATCAATATCTATGTATCTCTTTCACTCCTTCTCTCTCTCTCTCTCTCTCTCTCTCTCTCTCTCTCTCTCTCTCTCTCTCTCTCTCTCTCTCTCTCTCTCTCTCTCTCTCTCACTCTCTCTCTCTCTCTCTATCATTCTATCTATCTATCTATCTATCTATCTATCTATCTATCTATCTATCTATCATCTGTCATCTATCATATATCGCTATCTATCTATCTATCTATCTATCTATCTATCTATCTATCTATCTATCTATCTATCTATCTATCTATCTATCATATATCTCTATCTATCTATCTATCATAGATCTCTATCTATCTACCATCTATAGATCTATCTATCTATTGTATCTATCTCTATGGGCTTGATTACAAGTGGTGCTCTTTTACTCGTGAGCAATATCAAATTTATTTTGGCTTTTTGCTATCGTTAGAAATAGCGAGCATATTACAAGTTGAAAGTAAATGCATTAGCTGCAGCGCAATAGCGATTTGCGCTCATCGGGTTAGTGAGACTGAAGAATTTGCGTAAAGGGTAGTGAGTTTAAAAAAAGCTGCCTAAAACACAACATAAATACATTTAAAAGTACAGTTCATATAAACACTATCTGATAAAAATTATTTAAAACATATATACAGTATATATATAAAATTGCTATAAGGGCTAAAGATATATGGTATAAGGTTTGACAAAAAAGGGCTCTAACATATACAGTGATCGGGCCTCCCCCGTGCAATATTTGGTCAAGTGAGTGACTAAAATTTGTGGGCAAACAAACAAAGAAATACACATGGAGATGCACAGAGACACTAAAACAGACACACACTAACACATAATACAGACACCCAGTGACACTAACACACAATCAGACACACACTAACACATAATACAGACACCCAGTGACACTAACACACAATCAGACACACACTAACCTAGACAAACACACACAGGGGGATATTTATCAAGCCGTCAACCACAAATACACCAAAATTCCACAGCGTAATTGTTGCAAGCTTGATCCAACCTAGTTATCAAAGCCTAGAGACCGGCAAAAGGTAAAAAATTGTGACGTAACATACGATCCACCAGTCTCAATCTGATGCAGATCGATGCTTACGTCATTACAGATGTTCCGAATACACATTCGGCTCTATCTGACACTTTTTCCCATTTAGCAAATTTGTAACAGGTACGCTCGCAGCTATTCCGGCCCAGCGTACCTGGTTTTCAATCTGCCACCATGGAGGCCGTGGATGCCATAGAAATCAATGGGAGTCTGAAAGCAGAGAAAGCTTATGTTCGATGCTGCCAGATATCTCATTGATTTCTATGGTTGAAAACAAGTAACGTTTACACCTAACACTCTAACATAAGCCCCGAGTCTAAACACCCCTAATCTGCCTCCCCCAACATCGCCGCCACCTACATAATGTTATTAACCCCTATTCCGACGCTCCCAGACTCCGCCGAAACCTAAATAAAGTTATTAACCCCTATCCCGCCGCTCCCGGACCCTGCCGCCACTAAATAAATGTATTAACCCCTAAACCTCTGGCCTCCCACATCACTACTACTAACTAAACCTATTAACCCCTAAACACCAGTCCCCCACATCACCATAAACTAAATTAAGCTATTAACCCCTAAACCTAACAATCCACTAACTTAAAATTAAAATTACAACATCCCTATCTTAAAGTGAAGGTAAAGTTTTTCCAATTTGAACACATCAATGCATTTGCTAATCTGACCATAAGATTATCGCTAACTTATTTTCTCTATTACTTTTCTATTTTTATGAAGATATATATATATATATAAAAATTCCTACCTTTCCAATACTGACTCCTCCCAACCCCTATTTCCTGTTTTTCTGCCCTCTGACGTATAGAGCGGTCCCACTCACTCTCTACGTCTCTAAAAAGTGCGTTCACGATGCTCAGATTAACTGAGCATGCTCTAATTGTCGATCTTACTTTCTTCTGCGCATGCGATAACCTGTTCTGAACTGCACATGCGTCAATCTTCATTGTAACATAGTATTCAATGAATAACTTTATTCATTCAGTACTATGTTATGCGAGTCAGAGAGGAGTTGCTTTTTTCAGAGATCATTGAATTGGAGCCTTCAGTATTATGTTGATGGTGGTTTATTGGAATTTCTAAACCATACCAATACGCATGCGCAAAACGGGAGCGAGCATGGATACCTAGCTTCCAAAAAAATTACTACTGCATGCGCGTATGAGAAAGGAGTTGGATGACGTGAAGTGAAACATTGGCATGTGTTAACATCAGACCCAGTATTAAAAACCCAATTGGGTGATAGGCCAGAAATTGGATACAGGCGTTCGAAAAATATGAAGGATTTATTAACAAAAAGCCACTATAGTAAAAAGAAAATGATGACTTCTTTTACTCCAGGTTCGTTCAAATGTGGCACCTGCTCTGTATGCCATTATTAAAAAAACGGACACAATCATTGACAGATTTGGACACATTCATCTAATCAAAAATTACATTAGTTGCTATACACAAGGAGTAATCTATGTGTTGCAATGTACATGTCAACTATACTATGTGGGTATGACGACCCACAAAATAAGAGTTAGGCTAATGGAATACTTGAGAAACATCAAAAACGCCAGAAAAGATGTGGCGGATGGCAAGACCATTACAAGTGTAGCCTCTCACTTTTTACAGAAACATAATTCAAACTCAAATGATTTGCAATGTTTGGGGATAGAACAAATTAAATTAAATTAAGTATCAGAGGGGAGGACTTAGAAAAGTCCCTCCACAAGTTCACAATATAACATTGGTCAGTGGTAATTAAAAATAATATATAAATAATAAAAAATAAAAATAAAAATACAAGAATGAAATTAAAATATAAGTTAATTATAAATCAGATGTAGAAATAAGCAGTAGCAAATAATAGGATCAAATTGCAGGACAGTAGCACTTCATCACACTTTAATACAAGCACTGATCACAGCACTTCAGTGTACTATTGATGCACACAAATCCATTCATACAAACATGGATTATTTAGAAATATGAAAATGTAATGTCATCAGAATAAATTCCACTCACAGTTCTTAAACACGTAAAAAGTCACACATCACTAGAATACAATGGAAAGAAAGTCACCATCACAGAATAATGAGAATATAGGTTACTACAGAAAGTTACTTCAAATACCAAATATGGCAATTACATAGGTAAAGTGTCAAACACAATATGATAATGGAATTAACAACAAAGGATTAATTCACCATTAAATATATACAATACAAATAACATTCATTCCAATCCATGTCACACCTTATTCATCCACACACAATAAATTCACATGACATGGATTGTAATAATAGAGCATGTTTTACAACCCCCCTTTTTATTTTCACTTCACGTTTTAATTTATTAGGGCACAATTCAAAACACTCTGCATAATCAAAACACTAGGATAAATTGCTCACAGAATTCATCAACACATTTCAAACAATAATGTATCGATCAACGAATAATATTTCAGTTTCACAAGCTTACCATATTTTTCTGATATCTATACTGTCAATGGAAAATATGAACTAATGGGAAAGCAAGAAAAAAGAAACTACATATTGACATTGGAATACATTTGAAGTTTTCTTTACATTTGGAATCATACCGCATATCATAATAATATGTCCACCTTAAGAAACATAACAACACAATAATGTCAGTCCACCTTGTAATGTCCAAAAAATCTCGGAACATCCAGAGCCTAATAGGCCGTTGAGACATCATTCACGGCCGTGTCAACCAATCAACAAACAGTAGAGGTGGAGCTTCCGGGATCACGAAGGAATAAATATTCTAAATCACGGCGGCCCTCCGCCTTTGATAAAGCCTAAAACAGGTGAAACGCATCAGGGGGGTGTTGTGAGACGATGGGGTCTCAGTATTTGTTGAAATTTTAATTTATATTTATCGTAAAGCTGTAATAAACCAGTAGCATACCATTAACGGATAGTAAACCCGTGATTAGTGGTGAGGTCACGGACCTCATGTCAGTGGCAATATTATACCATAGCATTAATGTTGTGAATATAATGTGAATACAAGGACTACGGTATTATTATAATAAATGCACACAAGTGCCAGAGTGCATATTTCGCATAAATAGGGACAAAGGATTTAACAACCTTTCACAGTTATCTTGTGTTAGTGGAGACATTGTATTGTATTGTTTGCCACAGTAATTTGAATATTCAAGCACATAGGTGTATTGGATTTAGAGGCTTATAAGGGTTCTTATGAAAGAACGGCAATAATGAATACAACTCATTAGTTAAGCTAACACCTATGTGCATAAATAATATTAATATTTATTAAAGTGTAACAATCAAACGATTTCAAAGTCCAAATACACACCTCCCATGTAAACAGCTGTTTAATTGGGAAGATTACAAAAATCACTCTGAATGTTGTGAGTGTGCATAATGAATGGTATATGGTTGACACTAAATACAGTGATTTCTAAGTACAACACATACTGGATATAAATGGGATTAACGTTGTCCAAAATAAACTTACACACGACTGATAGCTTGGTGATATTACATTATCTATACATAGGAATAATACTCTGAGTATACCGAAAATGATTATATAAAACTCACCCATCTAAGGCAAATACATAGCACCTATGAGTGAATAATACTCAGGTAGAGGCCTATATAAGAGGTAGATAATATACAATCATCATTTAACAAACCAAGCATATGTGTTAAGTACACGAAAACACCAATCTCAAGTATAAGCTAAAGACATTCTGTGCCAGTATATCATTCATATATACAGAAACAATAGAAAACTAAGTAAGCGTATGCAATACGCGAAGATACAAACTAATAGATGTTGAACATCAAGGTTAACAACATCAGCACTAATATAATACATTGAGAGTTATGTGATAATACACTACCCCCATGTATAACAAGCTCCAATATAAGAGTTGCAACTAGAGTATATTATAACTAAGATAAGAAAATCTATCACATATCAGATTGCATAGTGCAAACCTGAAGTACTGGGGTGACCCATAATAGTGTACCACGATAACATACCTCATGTATATGAGCAAATAAATAAAAGCAATCAAAGATATATTAATATAAGTCACACTCACAATATAATAGAGTGTAGCAGTAACATATCGTATTTGGAGGTTGCTTCTTACAATTTACCCCTAGGCATAATATGAGTAAAGGAATATAATCCAAGATAAATAAATATCTGCCACATAAGTAATTTATCTGACAGTCACAGTCAAGCTAACTGGTAATTATAAATAAGTGAGAACCATTACTAATATATGGTATAAAGGCCAGACAATAATAGACCTCACAAGTAATCTATTTCAGCTAGAAACGATAAAGTAATTTTAATCGTTTGTGTTCACCCATCTTTTTAATCAAGCATAATAAAAGTTACATTTTAACTCAATCTTTGCCTCTACATGTCAGTCTGGGCAAAGAGTGCTATAAGAGCATTTCTTTCAGGGACTTCAATCCCTACTATATATACTAGTGAAGTGACGGCCGCCTAGCGGCCAGATTTCCAATTGGATCACAGAAAAACGTGATCAAGCCAGGAAAAAAAAACAAAAAACGGGTTGATTTTCAGGACCTTCAGAAATAGATTAAAAACGGAAATAATTTTCTTTACAAGTAAATTTATAAAAATTCATGAATGAAAGTCATATTTATTTTGAAAAATTAATAATATAATAGATAGACATGAAGGTAACTTTACCTTCACTTTAATATAAATTTAAACTTACCTGTAGAATTAAAATAAACTATTTTTAAACTATTAGTTAACATACCCTAACTATTACACTACAATTAAATTAAACTACCAATTAAATTAACTAAATTACATATTAAAAAACCCTAACCCTACTCAAATTATTTAAATCTACTATTAAACATTATTACAAATTACTAATTTACCAAAAAAAAAGTAAATGGTAAGTTACAAAAAATAAAAAACACTAAATTACGGAAAAAAAAACACGTTATCAAAAATAAAAAAGAATTACATCTAATCTAATAGCCCTATCAAAATAAAAAAAAGCCCATGATGATCCATTAAGCACATTACAAGTATTGAAATTGTGTTCTTACTTTTTGAAACTCCACATTAAAGGGACATGAAACCCCAAAATTTTCTTTCATGATTCAGATAGAGAATACAATTTTAAACAACTTTCTAATTTACTTCTATTATCTAATCTGTTTCATTCTTGTGTTATCATTTGTTGAAGGAACAGAAATGCAATAATGGTTTCTAACTGAACACATGGGTGAACCAATCATATATATATATATATATATATATATATATATATATATCAATATATATGCAGCCACCAATCAACAGCTAGAACCTAGGTTCTCTTCTGCTCAGGAGCTTGCCTAGATAAAACTTTCAGCAACGTATAAAAAAGAAGGAAGCAAATTAAATAATAGAAGTAAATTGGAAAGTTGTTTAAAATCTTATCCTCTATCTGAATCATGGAAGAACATTTTTGGGTTTCATGTCCCTTTAAGAACCACAGGCTAAAAAATATATTCCTAAGAATCCTAAAGGAGACTGTTATAGTTACAAAAGAGTGGAACCTTTTGGAGCAATAAACAACCCCTGTAAGTTCGCTGACCGTATATATCATTAGACACTGCAGTGAGTGTGTAATGCAGCCTCCTTCAGGGTGATTTCTCTCTGCAAATTCAGAAGTGGCGGAAAGTGTAAGAAGCATTGGTCTGATGGCGCTGCTTCTTACATTGTAAATAACTAATTATATTGTACTTTAATATATACTTGACAAAAAAAAACTATGTAAGATAAATATTCCCAATTAAACACCTAAAATGACCCACATAAATCCACTGGATGCATCTTTTGTTCTTTATATAATCATAATTAAATTGTAATTATTTTAGTTACAAATATTTAAATAAAGCATTTAGCGAATGTGTTTTATAAGTGTTGCGATTGTATTATTTGTCTGCATTGGTAGTGGTACTTGTTTGATGTAAGAGCTACACCCCTCTGAGGAAGCGTTATGTGAAACGCGCATCAGGGGCACCTGCACGAGGTTATGGAACCTCTATTTTAATTCAGCTGACTCAGTCTAAATAATGATTTGCATCTCAGTGATAACTTCGATACATAGTAGCAGTTAACGTTAATTTAGGTCACCGCTATAGAAGAGACCTTTTTCAGTTCAGTTCAGTATATATCTTTCCATTCGTTGGTAACCTGTGGTGTAAGCTCTTATACACAGTGACAGTTAACGTTAAAGATAGGTCTCCGCTATAGAAGAGACCTTTTTCAGTTCAGTTCAGTATATCTTTCCATTCGTGGGTAACCTGTTGGTTTCTTTATACTTAGCCAGGTTGAACTGAAGCTTTAATTTCTATCTTTCTCTCTAAGGCAAAGTGAATAATTGTTTGTACAAGCGGTATACTGAGTTTTTAAACCGCACTCAGCGGTGAATATTTGTATTGCGCATATACAGTGCATTTGATTTCCTAAATAACTACTTGTGTTTGTTACATTGATTTACAACTCATGGCTAAAACTTACACATTAATATAATATGGTTGGATAATATTTTTAAGCCCAGAGTTTAATATCACAAGTATAATTGTTGCAACATCGAGTTGTATACAGTAAATAACATTAGGAATATCAATTGCGTTAACAATATAACTGGTAACACTCTTTGACCTTAAAGGCATATACCGTACTTTAAAATTACCAACGACTTTGCTTTAACCGGGGTCCTTTGATGCCAATTCAGCATAGCTTGTAATATTGGCAATTATAAAACCTAAGAAATATAGTAACCACAAGTTTTATTTACGACTGATTGATTAACATATACACACTGAGTGTGCTGCAGACTATTTCTGCAACTTTACATTTTTAGCACACAAACTGAAAAAATTTGATTTTGTATTACAAACAACAGTGCTGTGCTTCTTTATAAAAGTACATACCGGACACACCCCACTATAACTGCTAATGATACACCCACTTACCTACAGGAGTTAATTACCTGTATAAACACAAATATTCAAATATCTCTTGTAAGGGAGTGATTTGTACTTAACAGGTGCATTCCAGATTTACTGTACTGTCTGAGTTCCAGCAAGTTTTAACCGTATGTGTGTGTGTGTGCGTGAGTACTAGTCCAGCCGGACTATTACTATTTTTTCTCCCAATAAAGTTATTTTGTGTGAATGCAGTTGTCTGTGCTACTTCAAAGAATCTCAATTTTGAAATTACTCACTTTGAGAATATCCTTATAGTGGGTCTCAGTATTGAACAAGTCCAGTAACCAACAGTCTTTTCTCTTTGCGCTGCAAAATTTCTCTCTTTTTTTGCATCTCATTGTACATTTTGATCACATAATGGGAACCTCATGTGGCTGTAGATATTAATGGCAAGAATACCCACTAACAAAATGCTGGAATAGATAGGTGAATTGATACACAATTAATTTTGAACATGCTCCTACATTTACAATTAGGCCATCAGGAACCTTATGAGCATCTATGAATCTAGACAATTATTCATTATATTTCAGGTTTCCCAAAAATACAGACATTCTGGCACCATCTATGATAATGTTTAGGTAACAGGGTATACAATTTCCTTTGTTACAAATATTGAATATTTCAAAAAAAGCTAGAGGAGGGTGTTTTTTGTAAGGTATCTTTATTTATTTGGGTTTAAAATAAACCTTTAGAAGATATTTCAGTCAAAGACTATGGGTTAGATTACAAGTGGCGTGCTAAAAAGTTACTAAAAAGTAACTTTGCGACCGTGCTAAGTAAATTGGTACGCTCAAGCGCAAAAAGAAATTGTGCTGAAAGTATTGGCACAACTTCAGACAGCATAAATTGTAAGGGTTAAAAAAAAGTTACACAAAACACATCACAAACACATTAAAACAAACTATTACACACATATAGTCACCTTCTGATAAAACAAAATCATCAAATTATTAATCCAATTTTTTTTTTTTTAAAGGTTAAAAGGGATATGGTACAGTATATGACAAGGTATTTGACTGGGAAGGGCTATTTTATATATAAGAGTATACTGTATAAGCCTTATGCATATCCCAAGCATTGTTGAAGTCCCAGACAGTGTTTGGCATTTACTACCTCTTATGGAAGTTTATTCCATGAATCAATCACCCTTTCTGTAAAGAAGTGTTTCCGCAAATTGCTCCTAAAACTACTAGTCTTCTGCTTGATCCCTTGCACTTGATCTTTTCTTTTTATGAGTAATACAGCCTCAGCTTTACTAAGCTCCTTAATATACAGTTCTTGAAAGTTGCTATAATATCACCTTATTGAGGTCATTGAGTCTCTCCTAGTAAGTTTTATTTTTTTAGACCATGTACCCTTTTAGTAGCTCTCCTTTGCACAAATTCCAGTTTGTTTATACTGTATAATTCTGGAGATATGGCCTCCAGAACTGCACAATAGATGAGGCATAACAAGTGTTCTGTAAAGTGGTATAAGAACCTTACTATTTCTGCAGAAAATACCTCTACCAATACAACCAAGCATTTTGTTGACCTTACTCACTACAATACTACATTGTTTACTATATTTTAAATCATCTGAAATAATAATTACCAAGTGACATTCCTCATTTGTAACAGTCAGTAAAGTGTCATTGAGTCTGTAATTAATGTTTGGGGTTTTCTTTTCTAAATGCATAATTTTACACTTTGCAGTGTTAAACTTTAGATTCCAGTAATTTGTCTAATTCTTCAATGTTCTACTCTATAACAAATTTTTGTATTATCTGCAGACATACTTTCCCCTGAAGCCCTTTGCTAATATTACTGATACATACAGGGAGTGCAGAATTATTAGGCAAGTTGTATTTTTGAGGATTAATTTTATTATTGAACAACAACCATGTTCTCAATGAACCCAAAAAACTCATTAATATCAAAGCTGAATAGTTTTCGAAGTAGTTTTTAGTTTGTTTTTAGTTATAGCTATTTTAGGGGGATATCTGTGTGTGCAGGTGACTATTACTGTGCATAATTATTAGGCAACTTAACAAAAAACAAATATATACCCATTTCAATTATTTATTTTTACCAGTGAAACCAATATAACATCTCAACATTCACAAATATACATTTCTGACATTCAAAAACAAAACAAAAACAAATCAGTGACCAATATAGCCACCTTTCTTTGCAAGGACACTCAAAAGCCTGCCATCCATGGATTCTGTCAGTGTTTTGATCTGTTCACCATCAGCATTGCGTGCAGCAGCAACCACAGCCTCCCAGACACTGTTCAGAGAGGTGTACTGTTTTCCCTCCTTGTAAATCTCACATTTGATGATGGACCACAGGTTCTCAATGGGGTTCAGATCAGGTGAACAAGGAGGCCATGTCATTAGATTTTCTTCTTTTATACCCTTTCTTGCCAGCCACGCTGTGGAGTACTTGGACGCGTGTGATGGAGCATTGTCCTGCATGAAAATCATGTTTTTCTTGAAGGATGCAGACTTCTTCCTGTACCACTGCTTGAAGAAGGTGTCTTCCAGAAACTGGCAGTAAGACTGGGAGTTGAGCTTGACTCCATCCTCAACCCGAAAAGGCCCCACAAGCTCATCTTTGATGATACCAGCCCAAACCAGTACTCCACATCCACCTTGCTGGCGTTTGAGTCGGACTGGAGCTCTCTGCCCTTTACCAATCCAGCCACGGGCCCATCCATCTGGCCCATCAAGACTCACTCTCATTTCATCAGTCCATAAAACCTTAGAAAAATCAGTCTTGAGATATTTCTTGGCCCAGTCTTGACGTTTCAGCTTGTGTGTCTTGTTCAGTGGTGGTCGTCTTTCAGCCTTTCTTACCTTGGCCATGTCTATGAGTATTGCACACCTTGTGCTTTTGGGCACTCCAGTGATGTTGCAGCTCTGAAATATGGCCAAACTGGTGGCAAGTGGCATCTTGGCAGCTGCACGCTTGACTTTTCTCAGTTCATGGGCAGTTATTTTGCGCCTTGGTTTTTCCACATGCTTCTTGTGACCCTGTTGACTATTTTGAATGAAACGCTTGATTGTTTGATGATCACGCTTCAGAAGCTTTGCAATTTTAAGAGTGCTGCATCCCTCTGCAAGATATCTCACTATTTTTGACTTTTTTGAGCCTGTCAAGTCCTTCTTTTGACCCATTTTGCCAAAGGAAAGGAAGTTGCCTAATAATTATGCACACCTGATATAGGGTGTTGATGTCATTAGACCACACCCCTTCTCATTACAGAGATGTACATCACCTAATATGCTTAATTGGTAGTAGGCTTTCGAGCCTATACAGCTTGGAGTAAGACAACATGCATAAAGAGGATGATGTGGTCAAAATACTCATTTGCCTAATAATTCTGCACTCCCTGTATGTTAAACAAAATCTCCCTCAGAACTGACCCATGAGGAACACCACTAGTAACTGCCCCTCTGCTGAATGTACTTAATTTACTAAGACACTTTGCTTTCTAACCTTAAACCACCATTTTACCCAGTTCACAATTAGGGGTCAATTTTTAAGGTGCAGATGGACATGATACGCTGTATCGTATCATGTCTGCCGCACATCGATAAATGCCGACAGCATACACTGTCGGCATTTATCATTGCACCAGTAGTTCTGAACTGAACTGCTGGTGCAATGCCTCCCCCTGCAGATTTGCAGCCAATTGGCCGCTAGCAGTGGTGTCACTCAACCCGATCTTATCCGATCAGGCTGATTGCTGTCCGCCACCTCAGAGGTGGCGGACGAGTTAAGGAGCAGCGGTCTTAGCACCTACGCTTCTTAACTTCCGCTTCAGGCAGACCTGAAGCAGAGTGGGTCGGAAGCAGTATCCGCTGCTTCATAAATCAACCCCTTATTGTTGTGTGGGACGGTGTCAAATGCTTTACTAAATCTAGATCTGCTACATCAAAACCATGCTGATTTTGGTACTCTAATTTTTTTTTTTTTGTGTAAGTCATAATTCTTTCTTTTAAGAGAGTTTCCATTATTTTCCCTACTACTAAAGTTAAACTCACTGGCCTGTAGTTACCAGAGTTTTCCCTAACACCTTTTTAATGAAGAGGTACTACATTTGCTATTCTCCAATCATCTGGAACAACTCCTGTCATTAGTGACTGATTAAACAAATCAGTTAATGGGGCTGCTAGCACAGATTGAAGTTCCTCTAAAACCCTTGGGTGAATATTTTCAGGACCCAATAATTTTTTTTACATTTATTTTTGATAATGCCAATAAAACCTCATTCTGTGTAAAAAGATTAGTGCTAAGCCCATTTCCATTTTTTGTAGCAACCATTAATATAGACATTTTATCTTAACAATCTTTTGCGAAGACAGAACAGTAGTAAACTCCCTCTACTATTCTACCAGCAACTGTTTCCAATGTTACTATTCCAACCTTAGTTTTTCTTCTTTAGCTGATATATCTAAAGGTTTTGTCCCCATGTTTTACTGACTGTGCTATCTTCTCTTCCCCATAAGCTTTAGCCTTCCTAATTAACTGCTTAGTCTTTTTTGTTGACATCTTTACATTTGCATATCATCAATGAAAAGGTGTCTTTATTGTTTAACCTTTTGATCTTTTGTTCAAAAATACACAAAACTACTCTGCTCTCATGGATATCAAACAATTGCACAACACTGGTTTATCCCAAAAAATCTTTGTTAAATATATGTATGGCACAATTATTGGATTATTGGCACCCCTATGAATTCATATAAGAAAAATATATTTGAAGTATATTCCCATTGACATTTTACATTTTTTAGTACACCTGGGTGACTAGGAACAGGAAATTGGTCAACCATGACTTCCTGTTTTACAGGGGTATAAATATGAGGTAATATAAAGGCCAAATTCCCTTAGTCATTCATCACAATGGGTAAGCCCAAGGAATATAGCTGTGATGTGAGGCAAAAGGTTGTTGAGCTTCACAAAATGGGAAGTGGCTATAAGAAAATAGCAAAAGCATTGAAAATGCCCATTTCCACCATCTGACATAATAGTCAACTGGAAATGTTATGAATCAACCTGGAAGAGGACGCGTGTCTATATTGAGAAGAGGATGGTTCGAGTGGTGAAAATATCACAGCTGAAGAATTGGAAGAGTTTCAAGTCTCATCCAAAAACAAACTCAATCGTCTTCCATTTTCCAGACAATTTTCCTCTGGCAATAAACACCAGAGGTGGGTTTTGCGCACACAGAGAGGTAGTTATATGCAAAAGTACCTCATGCCCACGGTTAAATATGGTGGTGGGTCTTTAATGTTTTGGAACTCTATCAAATATCAACAGATATTAAATGAACACCTGGTTGTCTCTGCCAGAAAGCTTAAAATGGGCCGTAGATGGATCTTCCAGCAGGACAGTGAGCCAAAACATACATCAAAATCAACACAAAAATGGTTTACTGACCACAAAATCAAGGTTATCCGATGGCCCTCAGTCCCCTGACTTGAACCTCATAGAAAACTGTTGGGGTGAGCTGAAGAGGAGAGTCCACCAGCGTCAACCTCGAAATTCAAAGTATCTAGAGAGATTCTGTTTGGAGGATTGGTCTCAGCTCCCTTGCCATTTATTCTCCAACCTCATCAGGCATTACAGGAGAAGACTCAGGGCTCTTGGCAAAGGAAGGTAGCACAAAGTATTGGCTAAAAGGGTGCCAATAATTGTGCCACACATGTTGTTGGATAAACCTGTGTTTTGTTTGCAATTGTTTGATATTCATGAGAGCATTTTTGTGTATTTTTTTTAACAAAATATGAAAAGGTAAAACAATAAAGTCAATGTTTCACAGCCTTCTTTGCTCATATTTACCAAGGGTGCCAATATTAGTGAAGAGCACTGTATATACATGTGTATTCATGTGTTGATATGTGTAAATGTGTGTTAAATGTTTACTTTAATCATAGATAGCGTGCAAGTAAAAAAGTTATTTGACATTTAGTGCACCACTTGTAATCTGGCCCTAAGTCTGCAAATGCAAAAGCTAAAAAGTTCTCTTTTACTGATAGAGCGCATACATGTAATTTTCCAAGCAACAATACATGATTGGTAAAACTGTATATATTTCTTTATGTTTTCTCTGATGATTGTAAACTGTCTTTTGAACTAACAACTATTGATGTAAGTAGTAAACTACTGGAATCTTATGAAAAAATAATCAGATGGAATAGCTTACTTGGCACATTTTAGAGCCATAATGCAATTCATTAAATTACACATTACAAAATGAAGCGGTGGTTTAGTGGATAAAAGTGCTGACCAGTTAAATCCATATGATCACTCTCTTAGATGCCAATAAAGATACAGTAGATGGCAATTTTGTCATGGTAGAGATTCTGTCCATAAAGTTTGATCTAATTGCTGTAATATTAGAAAATGGCTTGAACCCAAATTATTTTATAATATACAGATATCATAATATCAAATATTTTAAAGGGACCATCTTTTCTTCTACCAATATTATATTTAACTTTATATATGAATAACAAAAGTATTTATTAGAGTAACATTTTTATTAAAAATATATTTTTTTTCAGAAGGCTTACAGGCCAAAATATGTTTCTTCATAATTTGTAATTTTTATTTCATAACCCATATAAATGTTAAAAATTACGCCTTGGCCTGTACATTTTAGTGCAGCACACTTGCTTAGGCTTTTTTCTATTAATTAGAGGCCTTTTTCAAGGCTTTTCAATTTTGAGGCCACTCCAGTTCATTATAAATCCATTAGTTGACTTGTGCTTTTGTAATGACTTCATACCAACTAAACTCCAATACTTTGCAATTGTGAGAATTTAAGAGAGGTATTCCAGTCTCTCAGAAAACACATTTCAAGCAGTTTTTTGGATGATATTCTTTTACTTTTCTATTTCTTCATCCTTGACATCTTTAAAACCCTTGTTTGCATCTTTCATACAGATTATTGGCCTTTTACAATCATAAAACTGTTACTTTAGAAATGTAATTAAATGTTTGGACATCACAAAAAAACAACAAATCATTATATTTCTTCAGTGAACTCGCAGTAGTGTATTGCTGCTATTGAGCTGACTCTTTAACAAAGGATATCAATAGAACAAAGCAAATTTAACAATAGAAGTAAATCGGAAAGTTGTTTTAAATTGCATGCTCTATCTGAATATTCATGCTCTATATGAATCATGAAATCTTCATTTTGACTTAACTGTCTATTTAACTAATTCAAGTGTCAGTATTTCTGATAGATTGTAATATCCTAGAAAAGGAAAGTAAAGTTGAATAAATATGTTAGTAGCAGTGTGAAAGCAGCTGATTATCAGCTGGATCCCCAAATATCTAACCCCCATTTTTGTACAAATTGCTTTGATTTGCTATCATGCTTCACCTGATATACCTTTGGAGGATTTTGCCTTTGTTACTGATCTAGAACATTGTAGCCTTTGTGGCCATGAGTTTCAGGGTTCTTCACTTCCATTTCTCCCGTTTTGGTTTCTGCAAAGTGTAAATTGATAGTATGAGATAGAACTAGCAAAGACTCATTGGAGACCCCTGATAGTTTCAAAATAGTTGAAAGAGAAACATACAAAATCCTCTCAAGTTCTGGAAAACGTTTCTGGAGTAGCCAATTCAGTTTCATCTCCCACTTATCAAGGTAGCCATATTAGATGGTGGGCTAAATAAGCAGGGTCTTTCTGTCATGTATTCTCTAAAACAGATCACAAATAGTATTAGTAGAAAATGATCTTGTAGTCATAGGAGAGCTTTGACATGCTGGTTGGTGATAGAAGTTGATGATGATGATGTCTCTTATTGCATTATAACCATCTGTGGTATGCTATCTGCTATATAAGTTATATAGGTCATTGTTTAATATACTTAAAGGGCCATAAAACATGTTGAGATATGTGCATATTCTAAAACTGCTAATTAAGTAAAAATAGCATAAAAAATGGTTTAAAAATTGCTGGCAAGTATTTTAAAATAATTTTCAAAAATAAGCAACATTATTTACATAGCTGTGCTTTCTGGAGTAGATCGATCCACCCCCAGTGTTTAACATCAGAAACACAGGCATTGTATTTTAACTGAGTTCACAGCAGCTTATTTGCTTCTAGCATGCTCCAGCAGATAATGACTGTTAAAGTCTTGCATTCTACAATATCAATGGTGGAAATATATGCAGCCATAAAAGGAATTGTGTGTGGGGAGTTAGAGCTGTACAATTCGGACACTTAAAAGAAAGAGTTAATGACGAGGCACTGCAGTATACAAAAGTACATATTATTATATTTTGTCTCTATCCCAACTTGTTTTATGTCCCTTTAATTCTTAACTGATATCTAATGTTTGCATTATTGTTCTGTAATACTTATTATACTGCATCATTAGTAAATATGGTTGGAGTATGTGACTTAGCCGCTATAACGAATATTTTTGTTAATGCACAGGGATGGGGGCTGACTAATAGAACATCACTGGGTAATGCTGCTATTTGGACCCCTTTAGGTTTCCACTTATTATACAAACTAGTAGTATTGATGGCAATTTACACTATCCAGGCGCTGTCCACTTTAATTCTGGCCATGCTGCAATATGATTTGAGAGGGTTGCTACCTTTTTTCTCATGAAGTAATAGGTATGAATATTTAGCATACTCAGCCTTCCCCATTAGAGCTTGATTGACTTATAACATTTAGAAAGCTTCCTAATTATAGTAAGTGGTGAAACTTAACAAACATGTTTCATTAGGAGCTTTTCAGAACGTTTTTAATACTCTGCAAGTTTTATTTGACCTCTTTGCTGGCTCTAGTGTCCTTTGCCCTATTTGCCAAGAATGTTTAGGTCATAGCAGCCCCCAATTGCATCCCTACTTTGTCTGAACTATTCTATTATTGAAGCCCCTAAGATACAGTGTCACATCCATCTCTATAGTCATATGAGTTAGTCTCATCCCATACCCCTCACACTATTAGCTACTATTTTTATTATAATGAACAAACCTTATGTTAGTTTCCTGAGCCCTTACAATCACCTGAGCAGAAAATAGATCTGGTGTATTTTAGGAAACCTAGTATATGGCTATTATCTCATGATCTACATAGGTATTTCTTAAATTTTATATTTATTAGATTTGGTTGAAAGCATGTGAAAATTGTATGATAGGTCCTATATGATTATAACCCTTCAGTTTTAGGACTAAAGAGCAACAAACATATATCAATATTTATTGCTATTAAGGTCCAATAGTGGTCTGTTTATGTGCATACTTTCTGCAGCACCAGCAGCTAAGCATGTGAAGAGCTCTTTAAACCTTGCTAGAAAACAATATATAGCTCATTTGCTCAGCTCAAAGAAAGTGTTTTTGCTACTCATAGTTAAACCTTATATATCACAATCTCAATGTATTTCATGTACCTTTGAAGAAGGTGCTTTATGACTATCCAAAAGCATGTTGGTGCCAGACAATGATTTTTTCATGGCATGGAGGTCTGAGAGGACATATTTTTTGAGCCAACCATAAAAAATGAAAAGGAGTATAATGAGAACATAGTTCAGAGGTACATTTGGAAGAAGAGTGAAATGCTTGAAGAAGAGAAGATGTTTGTAGATTAGATAAGACTTGGGGGTCGATTTATTAAGCAGCGGATGCTGCATCAATGCCCCATCATTTCTGGTCAGCCAGAAAGGGAAGGTAAGAAGCAGCGGTCATAAGACCACTGCTCCTTAACTTCTCCACCACCTTTTAGGTAGTGGACTGAAATCATCCCAATCCGATACGATCGGGATGATTGACGGCCCCTGCTAGCAGCCAATTCACTAGAAAAGCTTGTGCAATATTATATATTGCCAACAGCGTATGCCTCTTGTTAAATGTACCCCTTGGTGTAAATTCAATAAATGTAAATATTTAACTAGTCTTACAATATGAGTGACAACATCCATGCCATTTCAAGCTTATTTTTCTAAACTATCAAATCATTCAAACAAAAGTTTGGACTAATAATAATTTATCAAGTTTATCTTTTTTGAAAAAGAATTGGGCTACATGTAATATAGCCACTGGGGTTTGCAAGCATGACCCTCACAGATCTTGCTGATCTTGTATCTAACCATTAATATAATATTTAAAAGAAGTCATTGTGAGTTGCAATCTCAGCCTTGAGAAAAAGAACAGGCTTCATTTTCTTCATTCTCTTTATATTTGCATACCTCCCAACACTTCCCAGAGGCTTTCTGGGAGAGGGATGTGAGTGCCGTTAGACCACCAAAGTTTTGAGGTTGTGGCTGCAATGAGAGGGGCATGACCACTGGTCTGTTTTGGGTGGAGTCTGGGCATGTTTTGGTAAGGACCCAATGGAGTCAGGGGTGTCCTGGATGGACCATGAATAGACTAGGAATTTGCACTGATTTGGTGATGATGCTGGTGAGACAATGGTCTGTATTTGTCTGAAGACATTATTGAAGAAACAGTTACATTAACTTTAGAAAAAGTTACAAACAAATTAATAAAGCTGCATATATTTTGTAATTATTTTTTTAGTTCTAATACATATCTACTCAATAGCACAAACTACTTAATGGCACAAACTTTTTTCTTTAATCAAAGCACAAAATAGCTATTCAGAATTCCACTTAAACTCACAAGAAAAGTTTAAACTCACTCAACAATTTCTTCTTTAGCCAAGTTGCCAACACTGCAATACCTATTTTATATACAAAAGAATATAAATGAAAATAGAGGTTTATTAGAGGGACAGTAAACTTAAAATTAAGTTTTAATTATTTCAAGAGCATGCAGTTGTAAACAACTTTCCAATTAACTTCTGATTTAATTTGCTTTGTAATATTGGTAACCTTTGTAGAAAATTATACCTTAGTAGGATCAGGGGCAGCACGCACTACTGGGAGATAGCTGCTGATTTGTGGTTGCACATAAATGCCTCTTACACACAGCACCGAATGTCTCAATCATAAAAGACCTTTATTATTCATCTTAGGGCCATGCCATATATAAAGTTTCAGGGCACAAGCCGTTAATCATGTATGCTTTTTTACATTAAATCTCCATTTAAATAACTCTCTTAGCTCCTCCCAATGAGTGGAGCTTCACATTTCTTATCGCCACATAGTGGTCACAATAAATGTATACACTTATACACATGAGTTAACCCTGAAGATACCAAAGTTAAAACCACATACTATATGGGAGGAGCTAAGAGAGCTATTTAAATGGAGATTCAATGTAAAAGAGCATACATAAGGGACAGTAAACTCAATTTTTTTATTGTTTAAAAAGGTAGATAATTCCCTTACCATTTTGCACAGCCAACACGGTTATATTAATATACTTTTAACCTCTGTGATTACCTTGTATCTAAGCCTCTTTTGACAGCCCCCTGATCACATGACTTTTTATTTATTATCTATTGACTTTCATTTTAGCTGTGTTGTGCAGAACCCACGGGTGTGAGCACAATGTTATATGGCCCACATGAACTAGCAGTCTCCTGTTGTGAAAAGCAAATAAACAAGCATTTGATTAAGAGGCTGTCTATAGTGGCTTAGAAACAAGCAGACATTTAGAGGTTTGAATGCTATAAAGTATATTAATATAACAATGTTGGTTGTGCAAAGCTGGGGAATGGGTAGTAAAGACGTTATCTAACTTTTTAAACAATAACAATTTTAGTGTTGACTGTCCCTTTAAGGGATTGTGGCACAAAACTTTGTATATGGCATGAACCTAAGATGAATAATAAAGGTCTTTTATGATTTAGATATTCTTTGCTGCTGGGCTTTGCTGTGGAGGGGTTTGGCAGTAACCCTTGTCAGCCTGCACTGGAGAGAAGTGCTGCACTTGATTTCTGCATTCATAGATGGCTCTTGTAATAGTTCACTCAATCTGTTCAGCTAGCTCCCAGTAGTGCATTGCTGTTCTTTTAACAAAGAATACTAAAATATAAAGAACATTTGATTGTAGAAGTAATTGGAAAATAAAAAAATAAACAAAATCTAAAGGTTATTCTTTTATTGAGTGCTTAAAGAGATAAGAATAAGAATTGTATTTTATATATATTAAATTGAAACTGATAGACTTTACATCTGCATTC